>NC_134420.1:15624052-15924052 GCF_030867145.1 Opisthocomus hoazin | reverse complement strand
AGTGTAAGGTAGGTGAATTGAAGTGATACATGTACACTCAACAACATTGCCTTAAGTGCTGCACTTCACAAGCAAGGTAGCAACGCAGATGTCTTTCTGCCTTGGTACAGCCGGTGACATTTAGCTGGTTTTATTATATTCTACAAGCTATGACACTTACAACACTTGTTCACATTATGGTGTATTCTTTAGGTAGCATCATACACCTGGTTTTTCAATTGTTAACAAAAAATCATCGTGGCTTGACTTCTTACACCTTCTGGAATATGGACTAGTGAAAAACATACACAAAAGAAATTGCTGACAAATATTTGCAACTGGCATCAAGAAATTTACGTGTTTTGTTCATCCTACAGTATGAAACAGGCATGTGAACATAGGCTGCACTCTTCTAGCAAGAGCAACCTGATACATAAGTTTAACAGGCTATTTAATTCACTTAAGCTGTGTTTGATCAAGTAAGATACATCACCTTGATGTTTTTTCCATGCATGTTCTAAATGTTCATTTTTTGCACATTTCCGGGGGGAACTGGGCAACGCAACTGTAGATAAGACCACAGCACTTGCAGGCAAACTCAAGCTAGCTACAGTCGAGCTACCTGAGATGAAAATCTCACAAAAAACCACATCAGTGCAGGGTTTAATATAAGCTTGCTGCCCTAGTATGAACTAGCGAGTCCTGAAGAGCCTGTCCAAGTCCTGCTGCAGCGGGTGCTGTGGCACCTTCTCAGCCAGGCTTGTCAGTACCAGATAAACCCAGATCAGCGTAGGCAGACGCACACACCGGACTCACACCTCCAGCCTCCGCACTGGCTTCCCAACCAAGCAGCACCCGCCGCTGTGACACCAGCTGACAACAAACGTCTCCCAGCTTCACACCAGGAATATTGGCAAATAGAGCAAGAGGAGAGAGAGACCCTGCGTGAAAGATAACGTGTGTGTATTTCTGCACCTTTAACAGAGCTTTTCCTTGATAAAACACGTGCAAGTGAAGCAGCAGTCTCCAGGCATGTAATCAACTTAGCCTGGCCACCAGCAGGCAACAATTCAATAAGTATTGGCGAACAGCACTGTGGGTAACCTGATTTGTAACTATTAAAATCACTTAGAAATAAGAGAACTACGTAGTGTCTTAAATGACTCTATCCCACCATTACTTTCAACAGGGATTTCTATGATTTCTATAAATGCGGTCCCAGATCTGTCAGCAATCAAAACCCATGGGATAAGATAATGAAAAGGAAATAGTCCATCTGTTTGAGTATGAACTGAAGCCTACATGCAGCTGAAGAGCACAGAAGTCAAGTCCAAGATCTGCAAAGCTGGATACGAGACCTGCTAGGGTGGTTCAGCGATTCGCCTGTCACTCAGCAAGGTGCACTGAAACCAAACAGCTGGGTATTTCAACAATTACCCCGAGCCCCGCTAAGACTCAGATGCAAGCTCTGGCACGAAGCCTTTCCTTAATTTTAAAACTGATCACATGGAAACATTTTAATATCAGTCTTTTCGTGGTTTAGCCCATACCCTGTCCCCGAGAAGCGCAACTGTTCCTCCCCACCATGTTACGCCATTGTGTAGAGGCTGACCTGACAAACTGGGAAAGGTTAGCAGGATGGCACTTTAAAGTTTCGCGCATCCCAAAGTGCAATGCTCACAAGAAAAAACTCCAGCAATATGTTTTAAATTACACTGGAAATCTTGCTAAAGGCTTTTGTGGCTGATGTCTGTAGGCTCTCAGTGCTTGTATCACAGCCCGGGAATGGTTACGAATATTGAAATGTTTCTCAAGTGGAAACTGCGGTGTACATTTGGGATTTGAGTGCTGCAAGGTTCCAGGTGACCCAGAGTAATGTGCAGTCTTGCAACTCTTTTTACCTGGCCATTTGAGAGCTTGCACAGGCTATTTTGTCTTTGCACATAAAACCAGGTAAAACAATACTGTGTACTGAGTGCAAATTTATCATCCAAACAAACAATTTCTTGATGATAAAGGTGCTCTTACCCACCTTCTGCAACTGAGGAATACAGTAAGAACAAAGTTAAGTGATTCAATATGACTACAAAGAAAGCTAATTAGCCAGGTTTGGAATGCAAACACAAACACCAAATTGCAGAGTGGTCCAGGCTGGTGCGGATGGCCAGAGGTCTTGAGCCCAGCCTTCTGCTCAGAGCCAGGTCTTCTGTGAGATCAGACCAGGGTGCTCAAGGCTTCACCCAGCCAGGTCTTGAAAACCTCGAAGGATGGAGACTCAAAACCTCTCTGGATACCCCTATTGTTAAACTGTTCTAATGGTGGAAAAGTTTTTCCTTCTGTCATACTGGCAATTTTGTCATTCCAGCTGGTCTGGTTCTTACCCTGCTCCTTCCCTCAGGCTATTTATCCAGACCCTGTGACCAGAGACCACGTCAGCAGCACACAGCTTCAGGGGCAGGCAGCCAATGAGGAGCATGTAATGAGCCCCGCACCTTCAACAGCAGCCTTGCTTACACCATTCACATGGAAGGTCCAAACTGCCCTGTGATACTCCTAAAAATACAGGGCTTACTCCGTGCAACTCAAAATCCGCAGTCATGTGAAAAAAAAAAAAAACTGCAAGGAACTTACAATCACTGGAAGCATTAAGTGGCAAACTTTCTGCCCTAGCCACCTGCTGACATTTGCAAAGAGATTTTCACAGGGAGGAAATTCAGAAATGCACTTTAAAAAGAAAAAAAAGAAGACAGAAGGAAATTCAGCTTGGTCTTGATGTTCTGTTGTTCTCTAAAGCAGTGGGGACCTGCAGCTGCTTGTTTTTATAGCCCTCATTGGCCAGCTCTTGGTGCAAATGGTGGGACATACACATGGTGCAAATTATTTGTAACATGGGAATCGTGCTCTGTATTCCGTAAAAGTTGCAAAAGCCTAACCATGGGGAGCAGAAAGAAAGGAATTTATTCCACTAACGGAAAGGAAAGTGAAGTACGGAGTGAAAAAGGTTAAACATTTTGCTAGCTTGTCACAGTTAACATAAAATGGCATAGGAATGGGAGCACCACTTTCAAGCATTGTAGAAATGGCATAATGAGATTTTTTTATCAACTCTAGGAACCATGACCAAATAGATTATGATCTATGAAAGATTACCTTAAAATATCAAGTCTCTATCAGAAAGAGACCTATTTATGAAATGAACAGAATAACCAATACAAAGTGGCTATGTAATTCAAGACAAAAGCCCCCTTCACTGTACTTGCTTAAGCATTCTTGGCAAGTTGACATCAAAAGACCCACTAAAGCTGATCGGCTGTTACATTATAGTCACTTGCACATGAAAATGAACTGCTTGGCTGAAAACACCAGCACCCACTTTTGGGGACGTGACTCGGTTTGGCACAGAGAATACTACCCTGCAGTAGTTACTCTCAGCTTCAATGTAGCAGAAGGTGGATGTGGTTGTGATGGGAATCCACATGAGATAAAATGACTGCCAGCACTGGAAAAAAGGAGGGTTTCATGTTCTCACTGTTAACACACTACAGAGGTAATTCCTTTGGTACTTCCTTACTTCCTCAGTGCAGTGATGATGACATAGAAATTAATCACAAACATTAGGGCTGTTTGGGGCTCATCAAAATGATGTATCTATAGGACCTTCCTCAAGCACATCATCCAGCACAGCTTGATGAGGCAGTACAGGACGCAAAGACAGGCTGCTGGCAGCATGAGCAGCCCGATACCACAAGCGATTTCTCAGCCACAGGGGAATCTTACAGTGGAGAGAAACTGAATTTTGGCTACTGTTTCGCTAGAGTAGTACTAGGTACTCTAGAGGGCAAGGTAATCAGTAAACGCTCATTTAGGGCCTAGAGGCATATCATTCCAGAGGAACTTGTTCAAACTAAGTGGCTTTACACAGAAGTGGTCTCCCTCATCCCATTGTCATAGTTTTCAGTTCTATTTAGAGCCTCCCAGAAGAAAACAGAGATCAAGGAGTGAGAGGTAACAGTGAGATCATGTTTCAGGATCTCTTGAGCAGGACAGTACTTTACACTGGCTATTGGTTTCCAAGTCCCCAGTCCTGCTTCAAAACACAATAAAGCAAAATTTGAAACAGTGAGCAGAAGAGAAAGTGTTTTCTTACCAAAGTTTCCCAAGCTGATCTCTCTTGTATCTACTCGCATCTCTAGGGCCTTCACTTGTCGCAGATCATCTACTCCTGTCAAAACTTTCTGTAAAGGTAAGCAGAGATATATGTGTACTCTTATGCAATAAACCAGATGACACAGGAGCAAAAAAGGTGTAGAAAAGTTTTCAACCAGTGCTTTGTCAACATATACTACAGGTCAAAATGGCTAGATGTGCGGTAACACTGAAATAAATTTAGTATTCAAAGACCTTTCTTCCTTGTAGCTCCAGATAATTCTAGTCACACATAACTTCTACATTGCTTAAAGAGTCAAGGCTGAGGTTGCATTCAAGCTACAAATCAACAACAGACCTACATACCATTTAACTTATTTAAACAGTATGTCCGTGCTTTAAGATTTGCGTAAGTCTTCAGCAGACAGGAAGGTGTTACCCTAAAGTGTTACCTGTAATCAAAAAGGCACTAGGTAATAAAACTCTACAAAACACACTGTTTAGCCTTTTAGCTCAAAACTATGAAAAGAAAGCATGATTTTAGCTCAATCAGGTCACTTTTCTGAAAGAAGCCAACACTAATTACAAGAATTACAAATTCTTTTGAAAAGATCTAGGCAATGCAAATAGAAGCCTCCATTTTTGCAAAATCTTAGTAACAGGATGAACCACTGCATTAAGCAAGGGGGTGTGTGTGCATACAGGATCTTTGCTATCTTGTCACAGGATCTTTCCTTATATCCTAAAGTCTGTGTTGATATGTACATGTAGATTTTGCCTTGGCAGAGGTAAGCAGGAGGACAGAAACAAGCTGAAGCTATACGCAGAGGAGAGAGGGAAGCTCTAGGACAGCCAGTGAAAACTACAGCAAGACTGTGAAGTCCTAAGACTCCAGGCTGCAATCCCACAAGCAGCTGAAGCGATCTCACATTACCATTGATCTCATCCCCTGTTCCTTCCTGCTATGAACCAGCTACTCTCTCCCCAGCTTCCCTCACCCAGGCTACATGTCCCACCACCTCCTTTGCATCAGCTTTGCGTGCTTAGGGGATGCTTCCATGCATGAATTCAAAAAACAGACCAGGAGGGAACTGTATCCCTTTTTCCTGATGGGTTAGTGGTTCATGGAGGGGTCTGAAACACTTCCCGAGAGCTGAGAAACAAGGCTTTTGCGTCACAGCAACTGCCTGAAAGAGCGGATGCTACGCATAGTGATACAATTGCTAAATTTTCACCTTTCTGTGTCAAAAGAATTAAGACGTGGGGCTAAAAATGTCCCTGGCATCAGGGTCTCCTCCTCAATGATGCAATCAACAGCATTGGTGGAAAGAAGTATTGCCACCTGCCTTTTGCCCCTCTAAAAGTGAAGGCAGGAAGTCATTCAACAACTTCCATGTACAGAAGACATGTTTTGTTGGTATTAAAAGTTACCATTCTTTAGTTTGTTTAATAAGGGCAAAATTACTCATTAGAATGGAATGTGTAGGACCACCTCTGTTTCTGAGTTTTGGGAAGAAAAAATAACCATTAGAACATCTAGCTCATTTTGCAGGGAATAATGGTGATTGTGACGTTCCTGCTTATCAAACAAAATTTGTATTGCACAGAAGCGACTGCATTTCATTCACTCGCATGATTCCACATCCTCTTACAAAGGACCAAACATAGTCTGAATGTAACTGAGATGACAGTCTAAAAGGACATGGTTTCCTGAAAAGGCTGAGCATCCCTCCTTGAAAAACTGGCTCCTTTTGTAAGGTCTTGACTTGGACTCCTATGAAACAGAATTATCCAAAATCTTCAATTGCTTTTGAACTGTCTTTAAAACACTTTGTTTAAAATTATTTTTAATCTTGTTTTTTTAAACTGTGATTTTAAGTAGGCTGAGCCTAAGCAAGCTTCTAGACTTTCTTGCCTCCCCAATAGAGTATGAGAAACAAAAGTCTAAGGTGAAAAATTAGGAGTGGCCAATGGCATCCAGAAACTTACTTTCTATGCCCAGATAGAGCCACCACAAGAACAGTTTCGCTGCTGCAAAGAAGGCAAGCTTACCAACCACAGACTACTTTCTCCCCCCTAAGTAAACACAAGATCCTTCACTGCCAGACACATTTCACAGTAATCCTTTTCACCAGATGACACTGTCTGTCATACAGCATGAGAGTACATGAGAAACAAGAGATAGCTGACGTCCTGGCACATAACCATGCACTCGGATTGCTGGACTTGGACACAAGCTTATTGTAATTAAAGCAAGCTGCTTCTGGAAAATACCTCTGCCCTCCCCATCAAAATAGTCTTAAGAGCCTACATCATTAGAAAAGAGAATAGGAAGAGGTCTCAGAACAAGTAATAAGCTTAGGGTCATACACTTTGTTAGCAGAGTAGCAGAAGGTCCAGGCATCACCTTTCCTTTCTCCTTTGCTATCTGAAAGTTCCATGCACGCTGTCCTTCCACCTCCTGTATTCTAGACAGCCTCCTTTCACAGTTCTGCTCCTTGTTCTTGTCTTTCAAAATCCAAGCATAAAAGCTGCATAAAGTTATATTCGCTCCTCCTCTAGGGTTCCCTGTTCCTTTTTCTCATACCATGGACTACCAGTGTGCTTCACTGCCCTCCTCTTCCTCTTCTAGATCCACCATTTGTACTTTTTCCCCTGTCAGAGATTAGCTGCTTAGCATACCCATATTTTGTACTGCAACAGGCAGAGCTGTGGCTCCAGTGCTGGAAAGGGTTATTGGCTGCCATCACCAGCTCTTTGAACTATAGATAGCCTTGAAGCATGTGCTAACCAGATGTGACAGACTCCATGTGTTCTCAGTCTCCACTTCCCTGTTCTGCTTTTCCAGCAGTCTCTGGGAAAATCTCTGTCCTTCCATCTGCTGATGCTGAGGAGATGCTTGGAGAGTTTGGAACCCATTGGCTATGGGATGCGAAAACTATTGTACTGCATGAATGAAATGAGAAACACTCTCAGGTCGAGGACATGAGCTCATTTAAAGGTACTAGAAGCACAGAGGCCCCAGGTGTTGACGGCAAGCTAGTTAGCAAGCAGAAGGCCAGGGCAGCAGTTCAAGAGAAGGTTACGTGGTGAATGTTTCCTGTGGAAGATAGGACACTCCTACTCCCCAGACACCATTCTCAGCACACTGGTGAAGCTGGAAGTGTGATACATCTCATGTGTCACAGCTAAAATTCTAGCACCAGGAATGGGGGAGATTTAGGGAAGGACATGGAAACATTTAAAATAAAGAATACATGTTTAGCTGGATCTCCCTTTTATGTTTAATTTCAAAGCACAGTACCCTTCATCAGAATTTGAAAGGAGCGATATTTAGGAAGAGTTTTGCTGCTATTGGGTAGAAAAAGAAAAAAAAAACAAACCCATGGCCAAACACACTGAAGGTATAATCAGCGGGGATAGAGAGATGTCTGGCACCACACGGCTAGAAGTGATGCTAAGATGCTCTGCATCTCTTCGTTTCTAGGACCATGCCAGGTCTAGGACAGGCTCCTGCCCTAATTCAGAGGTGTCCCACTGTGACTTCAGGTAATGACTGCCTGCCCACAACTCAAAGGGCAGTTTCGACAACCAGGGACAGAAGGTATCTGCCTGTACCCCAGGAATGATTACAGACATGAAGGTGCTGTGCCATCTAGGGATTTCTTTGGTTGTTTACAGCTGCTCAGCCTAATGTAGAGCAGACAAAAAGGGACGAAGGATCTATTCTAGGCAAAGAGCTGGATATACTCAGAGTTATTTTACATCAAAAAGGTACCTTGAAAAAAATAACTATAATTCCAGGCTGATTGTTGGCATCCAGACACAATTCTGCTTGCCGCCCTTCTACTGCCCAGTGCAGTAGTTATTGGTTAGAAAGAGAAGGAGGATGTTTTCTGAAGAATCAAACATCAAACTCTTTCTGGCACACGACGCTCAAGAAGGTGGCCCAACAGCTTGATTCTAGGCAGCAAGCGTTACATGCCACCCTAAATTTGTTTATTTGAAAGGACAGATTTCCATGGCAAAGCACTGCAATTCTTTGAAGAGGAATAAATGATAAGTAAAACAAAGTCAGATAAAGTTCACTTCACATTTTTTCATCTCCTTCAAAACAGTAGTATAACTGTTTTCCGTGAGATCATGCAGAAGCTATTGGTAAATAATTTAGCCAGAATTTTAAGAAGCAACTCCTTAATGGCTCACAAACCATTCCTATTCTGCAAAATGTCTGGACAATATCTAACCAAAGAGCGTGCACTAATTTGGAAAGCTTTTCCTCTGAATGACAAGAGCCAATAAGTATTCTGTAAAAAATTGCAAGTGAAAAATACTTTAGTGCTTGCAGAGCTTCCCAACTGGCAGAACAGTCACCTGAGGACGCTGGGAAATCCAGTTCAAGCCCCACTTGCAGCTCTCTGTATATTCCTTAATTGGCAAATAATATCTGTTCACTTAAAGCTGGTGTATACAACTGATTTCTTCTCTCTTCCCTAGATTTTTCACATACTCTAAGAAAAGTAGATATGTTGCTGAAGAGCATGTTGTGTGCAGCTGTCAGAGAAGCATTTCCAGCTGTGCATTTATTTTGCTGATCCTGGTTAATTTGGCTAAGACAGGAATTCCTGAGTGGTGAACTGCTTTTCTTTTAATACTACACCTGTATGCAAATACTAGATTCATGTCCATTCATGTGTTCATTGCTTTTTGCAGGGATTTTATTTCAAATTCCCAACTCAAGGATAATCTCTCCCTGCAGAAAAAAAACCAAACATTGCTACAAGCATGACAAAATATTTCTTTACTAGAACGTTAACAAGGTTTTGAGTGCTTCTAAGTCAAGGGATTTTTCAGTCCGAGGGAACAGAACAACGCTGTGGCCCCACATGCAATTTTCCTTTCAAAATGGCTACATGCTGTAGATGCCCATAATTACAATATTTAGCTGTATTTCACTATTTTCTGCATATACATACAAATACATTCTTCTTTCAGCTCAGATGAAAAGATTAGCTGTTTGATCCGTGATGAAGAGAGATCTTCTTGGTTTATATGAAAAGCGTAGATGAAGGCAAAGGTTATGAAATTTAAGTGGTGGTGGATGCATGAGTAAAAATGTTTTTATTCTCATGTTGAAGCCTCCAAGTCACGCCAATGGATCTACACAGATAGGCCCCTGCCTAGTCTTGCCATCTCCAGTTCAGCCCCCCTCTACCCGCGCTGGGGATTCACAGTACTGACACCTTCTCTTTTTAAACCAGTATTAAGGGTCTGATGCTGCAAGGTGCTGGGAGATCTCCAAACTATCGCAAACTTCAAAGGGCGCATGGGGCACCAGAAGCTACATGTAGGCTTGCTGATCTCCCAGAAACAGCCTGTATCATTTCTTTAGGAGGAAATAAGCTCAGTTTTAACTATGTGCTGAATTCACAAGCAGGTCAGGAATGGACAGGATAGTAGATATTCTTACAACAATTTTTGCTTTAAATTCATTTTAAGGATTTACTTTCCCTCTCATAGATATAAAAAAAGTCATACCCCCAAATTAAATATTTTTCTTGCGTAATAATTAGGTGCATAATAAGTAGCTACAATCATTGCTTAACGTTGTGTCACGGAACATGCAAAACTCAAGACTGTAATCTGCCATTTTATGTTAGCTAAGCAGCTGTGATTGTATGCAAATGAAAATCTGTATATGCACATGTATGCATATAAATGTAAAGATTCCTGGTGTGACAATTTGAATGTAAAATATCAGATGCAAGTAAGTAGCAAGATGAACACTCATATAACAACTACAAGCCTTCACTGTAGTAAAGGCACTAGTGTTGGGATAAGAACCTATGAAAGGAAAGCTTTGAAACTAAATGAGGCTTTGTAATTTTCTTCCTGTTCACAGTATTATGTTTACTACTATCTGCCGCCTTGAGCAATCTGATCTAACTTTGAAACTAGCTGTGCTTTGAGCAGAATATCTAACGGGAAGACCTCCTAGAGGTCACTTCAAATATTTTTAAACTATTATTTTTAAAATTACTATACAATTCTAATTCAGCAGATCCAAATTCAGTCAGTTACTTCCATCTCCTTGACTCCACTTAATTTATCAAAATTCTACACTTGCTTCCTTGATCTCTCGGCTTTTTTTCTCAAATCCATTTAGCTTACAACTGAGAGGAAAACTTTCTGCCAAGGAAAAAAGGAAATGATTGAGTCATTTCAGCAAGAATCCAATCTGTTGTTCCAGGACCCTCCAGGATTTTCTTCTCCCCATGAGGATGAGTGCATACCATATGAAATACACCCTAACCTCCTGAGCAAAACTAAACACCATTTCCGAACATGTGTTCTTGAGTTTAGAAAACATGATTAATTGGAGCAGGATCAATAAATAGCAAAATAAATAGAATACTTCCTTTCTTCTCTAAAGATCATGCACAAACGTGATTAGTTTTGATAACGTGACAATATCTGGAAGACATTTGACCTTGTAAAATGAGTTTATTCTGAGAAGTGGAATGCTTTTTGTGGAAGTCGGGAAAAGATCCTTTGTGAATGGCAGGGAGGGGATGAGGGTTAATAGAACAAAATAAAAATCTGATTCAAGACAGGTAGAGCCCTTAATTTCAGTTCCTCCACACTTAATGAGAAACTTGTGCTACAACCCTAATAAAGTTAAAAATTAATTGCAATGTATTGCCCTTTAATAGCCAGCGTTCAGAACAAAGAGAGAAAGGGGAAATTTGTTCAGCCTGGTATTCTACAACTTCTGACAACAACACGTAAGCACAACACAAGTACAGGCAGAGCAGGGAGCTGGAAGTATTAATAGGGTAGGTACAAACGGAAAAGCAAAAACATCTATTCATATAGATGAAGATTAAACAGTACAACAGAAAATTGACATTGATAGCAGCAGAAACAACAAAAAGAGCATCTAATGATACCAACCCTTGCATCAAAAGCTTTTGACCTGTAGCTTGGATGAAGAGTATTCAAATATAGAAGAGCATTACATGACATCACAGCAAGAGCAATGGCAGCAAGCAGAAACTACAGAAGATGTGATTAACATCACAGAGATATGGAATAACACAGGATTTCAAAGTGAACATTATGCTGAAACAAGGCCACGGAAGACCACAAATCCTGTAGTGAGTGAGCATAAGATTTAAGCGAAGTGAGGTGAAGATCTGCTATGGAGAGGAAGAGAACAGGCAAGGGACCAATGTCTTTGCAGAAGTTGTCTTGTGTGCTTGTCCTGGGTTGGGCCAGGACAGGGTTAATTTTCACCAGAAGCCAGGAGCGGACACAGCCAGGTGGGCTGACCCAATCTGGCCAAACAGAGCAGGGTATTCCATACCATGTGCCGTCATGCTGGGTTCTGGCTGGGGGGAGCTGGGTGGCGGGAAGGCAGTCGTGGCTCGGGAGCACGTGGGGCACTGGGTGGTGAGAGTGGCTCTGTGCATTCTGCTGTTTGTGTTGTGTATTCTCCTTACTGGTATTGATGTTGTTATTGCTCCCTTTGTTTGCTGTTCTGTTAAACTGCCCTTATCCCGACCCACCTGTTTCTGCCTGTTTCTTTCCATTCTCTTCCCCACCCCAGCAGGGGGAGAGGCGGCAGAGCAGCCGTGTGGCCCTTTTGTTGCCGGCCACAGCCAAACTATAACATTAAATTTGGCACCCAAGCATGGGGCAGGGATAACGGCAGGGCTGAGCAGAATGTGTTAAAACAACTTTCTTAGATTTTATTATACACATTTATTGTGTTAGTTAAATAGTCGCCGGTAAAAAATGTTTCTGACTTCGATCAAGTGGCTGTGGTATGCGAACCTGTACCTGCTGTACGTGTTCCCTGTGGTGATGTTCATCATCGCTGGGAAGAGGATCAGGATTATGGTTTTGCTGTACTGTATAACATCGACTTATGACATGGTAACATCACTGGGCATGAAATTAGGCTTGTATTTGCATGCGGCACTGCGGTCATTTCCATACCTCGGATTCTATCTCTCAGAATTTATTAATAATCAAACCCACTCTGTGGGGAAAACCGGAGGGGATGCTTTCCCCCACTCTTTCACCTCCCCTCTCTCCTTCAGGCTGGTCCTAACAGCTTTTGAGAATTTTGAGTACCCCTGGGATGCTCAGGCAAGCATGTTTCTATTGTTATGCCTCCTGAATGGGTTGCAGGTCTTGTTTAGGGTTAAACAAGTAGTTAACAACATCGTGCAGAGAACTGCCTCGGGGCTGGATAGCTCTGAGTGGCTGGGTGTGTGGGACAGCATGGGCAGGTGTCTAGGGCAGTGGGCACCCCCGGTGTTTTTGAAACTCACCCCTGAGCAAGTGCAGAATCCCGACAAACTAGTAAAATATTTGCAAAAAGTGTGCTGCCACCTTGGGAGCTCCAGAGAGACACAAATCACCACAACGTGCTGGGGTCTGGCCCATGCCTACCGAGCCCTGTTCTCCCCCTAAAGGGGAAGGGGGGGGGGGGAATGAAGCAGCAGGCACTGTGACTGGTGCTGCCCCCCCAGCCGGCCCTGCAGCCACTCCAGCCCAGCAGGCAGGCACAGCCCCCCCGACTGGCACCATGGCTGTCACTGCCATGACCACAGGGGCTGCCCTGGCTTCCCCGGCGGGCACGGCAGCTGCTCCAGCTCTGGCAGCAGGCATTGCGGCTGAGCCCAAAAACCAACCTGTGCCGGTAGCAGTTGCCCCTGTACACAAAAAGAAAGATGCAAAGAAATCAGATCACACCTTTTAGAGAGTCCTTTACAATGATGACTGCTAATGTAGACTGCTACTGTTCTCACTACTAAATAGACTGTTATCCCCCTGGGAAAAGGACAAAATGAGTAAAATGTGCAGGTGGAGACAAGGCTGCAGGCTGCAATCCAAGGCACCCAGTCTTCACAGATTCTGCACAGCTAGACATTTCAGGCTCCTGAGCTCAAACTGAAACTAATGCAAGATAGAACATTGCAAGGGCAAAGAGTAAAGCTGACTACATACCTGTTGTGGTATAACTTGGCAGCCGGCAACTTGAGCCACTTGCTCATCCCTCCCCTTCCTCCCCAGCGGGATGGGGAGGAGAAATGGACAAAAGGGGAAACTTGTGGGTTCAGATAAAGACAGTTTAATAGACAATGAAGTAAATACTACTACTACTAGTAATGATAATAATAAGAAAGGTCTATGGAATGTGGAAAGAGGGGCAGGCCACTTGGGAAGAGTACAGGAATGTTGTCAGCGCATGCAGGGACACAACGAGGAAGGCTAAGATCCACCTGGCATTAAATCTGGCAAGGAATGTCAAAAACAACAAGAAGGGCTTCTTCAAGTGCATCAGCAGCAAAGGGAAGATGAGGGAAAATGTGGGGCCACTGCTGAACGAGGTGGGTGCCCTGGTGACGGAGGATGCAGAGAAGGCAGAGCTACTGAATACCTTCTTTGCTTCAGTCTTCAGTGCCAAGGCCGGCCCTCAGGAATCCCAGGCCCCGGAGGTAAGAGAAGAAGCCCACAGAGAGGATGACTTTCCCTTGGTCGAGAAGGATTGTGTGAGAGATCATTTAAGCTATCTGAACACCCACAAATCCATGGGCCCCGATGGAATGCACCCATGAGTGCTGAGGGAGCTGGCGGATGTCATTGCTGAGCCACTCGCCATCATCTTTGAGAGGTCCTGAAGGACAGGAGAGGTGCCCGAGGACTGGAGGAAAGCCACTGTCACTCCAGTCTTCAAAAAGGGCAAGAAGGAGGACGCAGGGAACTACAGGCCGGTCAGCCTCACCTCCATCCCAGGAAAGGTGATGGAGCCGCTCATTCTAGAGGTCATCATCAAGCAAGTGGAGGAAAAGAAGGTTATCAGTAGTCGTCAGCATGGATTCACCAAGGGGAAATCATGCCTGACCAATTTGATAGCTTTCTACGATGACATGACTGGCTGGGTAGATGAGAGGAGAGCAGCGGATGTTGTCTACCTCGACTTCAGCAAGGCTTTCGACACAGTCTCCCATAACATCCTCCTAGGGAAGCTCAGGAAGTGTGGGCTGGATGAGTGGTCGGTGAGGTGGATTGAGAACTGGCTGAATGGCAGAACTCAGAGGGTTGTCATCAGCGGCGCTGAGTCTAGTTGGAGGCCGGTAACTAGTGGTGTCCCCCAGGGGTCAGTACTGGGCCCAGTCTTGTTCAACTTCTTCATCAACGACCTGGATGAAGAGTTAGAATGTACCCTCAGCAAGTTTGCTGATGACACCAAACTGGGAGGAGTGGTGGATACACCAGAAGGCTGTACTGCCATTCAGCGCGACCTGGACAGGCTGGAGAGTTGGGCAGAGAGGAACCTGATGAAGTTCAACAAGGGCAAGGGCAGGGTCCTGCACCTGGGGAAGAACAACCCCATGCATCAGTACAGGCTCAGGGCAGACCTGCTGGAGAGCAGCTCTGTGGAGAGGGACCTGGGTGTCCTGGTGGATGACAGGTTAACCATGAGCCAGCAGTGTGCCCTCGCTGCCAAGAAAGCTAATGGGATCCTGGGATGCATTAGGAGGAGTGTGGCCAGTAGGTCAAGGGAGGTTCTCCTCCCCCTCTACTCTGCCCTATTGAGGCCCCATCTGGTGTACTGCGTCCAGTTCTGGGCTCCCCAGTTCAAGAAAGATGAGGAGCTACTGGAGAGAGTGCAGCGGAGGGCTACAAGGATGATGAGGGGACTGGAGCATCTCTCCTGCGAGGAAAGGCTGAGGGAGCTGGGCTTGTTTAGCCCAAAGAAGAGAAGGCTGAGAAGGGATCTTATAAACGCCTACAAATATCTTCAGGGTGGGTGTCACACAGCAGTTACCAGGAGGAAAATTAACTCTGTCCCAGCCAAATCCAGGACAGTATCTCAGAACAAAAACCTTCCTCGTTGAACATTCATCAGGTGTCCAGAAATCTGTCTATGCAACACTGCAGAACTGGGGCCTATGCCCTTATTTGAATGTGAAATAATTTTACTTTAATGAGCATGTATTTTAAAAATCTATTAGTTTCCTTCTCAGAGCACTTCAGCGAATACAATCAATAACTCCTAAAATATTCACAACTGAGCAACAATCAAGAACACATTGCAAGTGTACCAAGCAAAACAACGTTTCAAACCATTTAGTTATCAATGGCATGTGGTTCTTTAAAAAAAAAACAAAAAACAACTTGTTTCGCATTAAATGTTTGCACAGTGTCTCTATTTTTACATTTGCAAATCCAGAGGAAGTAAATTTATGGAAGTAGTGGTTTCCATTTGATCAACATAAAGGTCAAAGAACAGATAGATTAGATATGTTATTAAAACAAAGTACAAACATTGCTAATGTTTCCTTGACGATGTCATAAAATTTTTCCTCTGAGCAGGAAGTTTCACAGCTATGCCAACACAAATGTCGAGTTCCAAGGTCTGGAAATAGCTGTGTCCAGAAAAATTAGTAGGACAGTATGCATCCATTTAGAAGAGTCTTTGAAATGGAATTCCTTACAAATGTTAATATACATAATCTTACAGAGGCAAGACTCGATTAAGTTCAAGAGGTTACATATGAATAATAAAGGGATTTTTCCCATTTTTAAAAACAGCCTAGCACTGTGGGAGAATTTAACTTCTGATCTGTACTTTAAAAAAAATTACAAAATAATAAACTGCAGCTTAATAGGATGTGGGTAATATTGCCTTGCCTACACTTTTCTGCTTACAATTTACTGTGAGCAAAAAGCTGCAGAGCTTCAGAAAGAGAAGAATTCCATGCCAGCGAAAGAACTTCCTAAGGGTTTAATTCAGAGTTTACTGAAGTCAGAGAGCAGCTGTTTTGGTTACTCTAATGGGCTTTGGTTCATGCCCTAAGAAAACAGACTAATCTGAGAGCTTCCCATTTGATTTATACAGGGTACTATAGGCCACAAACACATTAGACTGGTCAAACTCTACACCAGATTCCAAAAAACAGACCCAGAAGTTGTCAGAGTTTCACACGAGCCAAAGGAAAGTAAATGGCATAGATCATAAGATCATATAACAATTTTTCTCTAGAAAGCTTAAAATACACACTCTGGAGAAAATGATTTTTGCATCTCCAAACATTTTATAAACACTAAAAGACTTAGCTACTAAGAGAAGAATAGTTCTGAGAGCAATGTGCTGTGTAGTCTATAGCTCATGATCAAAAGGGTGACTGGTATATAGTTAGTGAGTGGAGTAAACCTGCAGCTGGAATATTCCCCCTGCAGAAGCTAGTGTCTCTCCACATTGTCTCTCTGTGCAGTGGATGCACAGAGGATGATGGACACTGCGATCACCACCCTGCCCACTGGGAGCTTCTGAGCCACAGCCTTGGCCCTATCTGTCTTTGACTAATTTCTATCCAGCTCTGCAACACAGAAAGCTGCAGCTTCTCCCCTTAACTTCTGCTTTCAGCTCTCCCTTCCTTTAGCAGGTTTAAATGAGATTATTTTCTCAGCTCTTAAAGGTCCTGAAGGATTTCACCCTTAATTAGTCTTGAGGAAATACAGCACACTGTGCAACCAAGTATTCCTTCATGAGAGATTTCAGCATGCTACTCGCTTTTAACAGGCTGCACACCAGAGTAATATTCCCCAGTCAGAAAGGAACACAGCTTTCAAATGTGCTTTGAGCTTTCACATGCTTTGATACATACAGAAAGTACTTACAGCACTTGCAGAATATTTTAATTGGCTGCTTAGCAGGACAGAGGATTTCACTAATTCAGAAAAAAAGTTGTACTTTTAAAGTTACATTTCCAATCTCTAGAACAAGGTTAATGTAAAAAGTTTTTTCTGATGCTAAGATTCAAGTACTTCAGAAGGCATAAATGAGACCTGTTCAAATTATAATTATGCTACCTGTACTTTTCTTCGCGCTGCTTCAAGAAAACTGGCAATAAAGACAGCAGCATTCATGCTGGGAATATTTTTTACATGAAACAAGGTGACAGGAGGACAAACATTTGACAAGTTTCCATAAGACGGAATCTACTTTATGCAGAAGTATAATTGTCAAATATGCAACAATCTGCAATCATCACAAGAGCAGCTGCAAGGTTAATACAGCTCTGTATATACCAGTTTGACTCTGATACTTCATTAAAACGCTGAATGTGTACTCACCAGTTTCCTGGGGGAAAGGTATTCATCCATAAGTAGCTCTCCATCATCTTTAATCAGTGGACTGGGATTTAGGTTGCCTTGCCAACTCAAATCAGTCACCCGGACCGCAGCTGAGGCTGGACGAGAAACTCTGCCAGAATTCCACTTCAGGTCCATCTCAGTATGCTATGAACAAAAGGATAACAAGCGATCTGGTATTTTCCCTGTGTTTATTATTTTCCCTTTAGCAAAACCTGTTTTGACTCCCATTGCAAGTCAGCAAGTGCTTATGGAGATACACGTTTCTCTAATCAGAAAGAACCCAAAGCAATGCATCATGTAACATATTCTTCTTTTTCTTCACCCTTAAGAGCTATCCTAGTCCCACATCTCATTCAGCTCTGAGTGTAAGCTTTTACAGCAAACTATCGTTTGCACTTATACAAAAAGCCAGGCACACCTATGGCTCTGTACAATGAAGGTGGTCAAGAGCAAACAACTCAGGACACTAGTCCTTTCCAGTCTCCTCACTACTCCACTCACCCTTCTCTGGTAGCAATGAACTTGCCATCCACATGGGCGTTCTACCTACCCATCCCCTCTTGAGAAATGAGAGCAGCAGTCAGCAAAACTCTTCCAGGCTCCAGGCTACAAGTGCCAGCACCAAGACACATCACCACTTCTCTCCAGTGTTTTGAGCTCTGCCTGTAGGTAGTAAGAACAGCAGCAGTCTGTATTTGCTGTCCCAAATCAAACATACCTGCACAGCTACTGACTGCCCTCTGGGTCAGGCAGGCCATGGCTACCGAATTCTAGTTCTGAAGAGAGTCTGGGAGAAAATAAAATTAAAATACAATTTAAACAACCCTGCGTATGCTTCAAGTGAGGAATGAAGTCCAAAGTTCGAAGATGAAGCACTTCTAAAGTGTCTGTTTCTCAATTCCCAAAGCTATATTCCTTTTACAGAAATATTAACAATTAACTTTGAAATATGAGAATAAGCATATGCACACCCATTAGAGTGAAAAAGCAATCAGCTGTACCCGAATGGTACGAGCATTACTGTGATTTATACAGCTATTTACTACTACTTGGCAGCAAGGAAGTAGCACAGCTGGAAACATTGCTGAAACAACAAAAGGCTAGACTAGAAAAAAGCCTTGTCACTCTGCTGAAGGGACACCTGTAGTTTTCCTCTGTTCTCCACTATGAAGCAATACTTATTCTTAGTGCTGGAAAAGTAATTAAATAATCAAGCTAATCGTAACTGCCTGACAAGGTTTCAGTGGTGGCCAAGACCTGAGAATTACCACCTTCCTTCCCCGTCATACTAATAGACAGTCAAACACAGGAGTGTTTTCTGACAGGAAAAATAGAAGTTCTGACTGCTCAGCGAGTCATCTCTACTCGAGAAGACTGACTGGTTAGTAGGAGAGAGAGGTTTACACCAAAGAGACTTCTTGCTCTGACTTACGTCCAGTCAAAAGTCTTCATCTCTGCACTAGGAAAAGAAAGTCAAAAGACTAAATACCGTCAGAAAAAAATAGCAGCCCTTATCTGAAGAAGAAGAACAAAAGAACTATCCACCAAACCTCTCTCTGCAGGATCTCCCAGCATTAGGAATAGAGGAACCAAGACCTCACACTCCTAAGTGCTCCTTCAATATGCTTAGCAGGGAAAGGCAACCCACACAAAGCAAAAACTAGTTTTCTCAGATCCCTGCATGCACCTGGCAAGCATTCCTATAGAAAAAGCTGACTTCTCAAATGTGCTATGTCTGAGGCACAACAATGTTCAACGCTTAAAAAACATGTTCAAGAACAAATTCTTCAGAAACACATTACTCTTTTCAATCTTTCTTAATGGCTTATGGCTTATAAAAGAAACACCATAAAATGAATTGAGCAGTGACATTTGCAGCTTCTAAAACCTCAGTGTGCCTACAGTAGTATAAGGACAACTTTCATACTTCTGCCTATTAAGTGGGAAAATGGATCTCAAAAACACTACATGCCTTAGTTTTTGGAAGAAAAACTACAGCCCATAAATTTCTATTATCTGTTTCTTTTTCCAAAGAATTCTAGAATTTCTCAGATTTTTTTTCCTCTAATTTCTTTAGAGAAGGTCGGTATGATTTAGTCAATACACTGAGTTGTAACAGCCATCAGTTGTCCAAGGAAATTCAAGAATCTTCTATGATACAAAGGTCTTCTGGTGTTGTCTTTATTTTCCTAAGAAAGAATTATTTGGGTCAATAACTGACTTGTATTAGAAAATCTGCCATATAAATGCTGGAATACTTTGACAGTTGTATAAGACATGTTGGATTATGTGCAAGTACTGGTGGTTCCTTCTAATTCAAGTGAGGATCATTATTATGCAGAGATAATCCCATATGTTATCGGACCCAAGTGGAAAAACAGTCATAAATCACTGAAGTAATGTGTGAGTGCAAAACGTACTAAGATAATAGCAGGATTGTGTAGATTAGGGCTGTAAAGTGTTAATACACTTGCACAAAACAAATTATTGTTCTCCCTACTTTGGTACGTAACTATAACATTTCAGAATGTCCTCCAGTCTTTGAAGCATGTGTTGATACAGCACTTATTTAAGGTTTGACAGGGAGATCAATTTGTGGCTCAATATCTGAAGTAACACTTCCAATTCTATACTTCCCGCTATTGAGCTGCTGCTTGTAATTATTGCAACATTGGATTAGTGAGGAAAAAAGTATTTTCATTACAAATTGTCTGGGATCAAATTGAGTTATTCTCAGCAAACAAAACTATTTTTTTTTTACGTGCTTCCATCACTTCAAAACTTTCTCCAGAGGAGAAAGAATATTCTCCTGAACATGGATCAAAATAACCTCTTCAAAATGAGGATTATGGAAAAGCTAAGGGTGCAGGAATCCTAGTGTTGAGGTATCAGTCTTACACAAAAATCCATAAACCTCCAAAATCTCCAGCACTGTGTAAGAGTGAAAAGGAGGCCTGGTACAACACTTGTGCCCCTACAGAAACAACAGTCAGATCACTCATTTTCATCAGGTCCACCTGACTTTCTGAGACATGTAAAATCATTCCCGTAAAGCCACCTCACCCAGTCATTTAAAACGCTAAAAAGCAAATGAAAAATCTGTGGCTCTGTCAAATGCACAAGACAAGCAACCACTGACCCAAACTAGTGTTAGCCTCAGTGGAACAGTTTACAGGGACTGGAAAGGCTTCATTGTCATTAAGGAAGTCTAAGAAGTCACAAACCTGAAGATTACTCCACAGAGAAGATGGCTGCATTGGATATATGTTGGATCTACACTCTAAATGATAATGCAGGTCATTCCTGCAAGACTTTCTGGGACCAATAAGGATGGAAGCTAACTGCACCTAACACAGACTTTCAACAAATTCACTGGGAGAACAAAGCAACACCAGTAAGCAGAGAGAGTGTCAGGGAAAGAGAAAATGGTTGAAAAAAAAAAAAGGAGGTTTTGTCCTACATGTGAACATTGAGAAGAACAAAAGAATGAAAGAAATCAATGACTTAGTTTTTGCTGGATTTGCATCATAGGTCTTGACTTGGCGGACTCTTACACTTGTGGGTAACTAGAAGTAGATAATCAGTGAGTGCAGGAGAAATCAACGACTAGAGCAGAGAGATGGAAGATCTTGAACTCTACTAACAGCTAATCTGCCGACTTTCCCCATTGCTGCCACTCTCCTTCCCAAAGCAAGTGTGATGATGGTAAGCTGGTCAATTCACAGACATGTTGTGAAAGTTCATTAAAAACATTTTCAATATATATAGAGAAATACAGCTCATAAAGTTCATTATTAAAATTAATTATCCTTGGAACAACATGTTATTCAAAATCCCTGCAGAGTACCATAATTTGCTAGAAAGAAATTGGCAGAGAATAGTTATCTGATGTTCTTAGGGTCCAACAAACTAGTAAAACTCCAATGTTTGATTTTCCTGCTACAAGATTTGTCGAAGGATCAATGATAGGATCATGTATTCTTCATTAAATATATATTAATATGCATTTGAAATACAGCACTTGCCAGAAATGTTTGACTCCATATTAATTATGGCTTCCTAAGTCTCGGAAAGACCCTTCGAATTTTGTGACTAGGCATGATAATTTCTAATGCAGCCTTCAAGACATTACCTAAAGCAATTCAGCTACCATTTAAAAACAAGAAGTCACCAAACAACAGTAATCAACCCAGCTTTACACTAGGAAAGACATATTGCCCTACATATTAACATCCCATGCAAAAATGAATTTCTACTCCCATAGACCAACTTCTCAAACAGCATTCTCTGCAGCTCTGTGGCTACCCATGCCTTCAAAAAGCTCCACTGGACAGGGAGGAGTGCCATTTCAGGTAGGGCACCGCAATCTGTACGTCCTTATCTTCATGTCACCAGCCTAAAAAATCTCTAGAAAAAAATATTTTAGAACCATTGTGCTATCTATCCCTTCATGACAGGAAAGTTGCACTGCAGACTTCCATTTCTCTTGCCCTGCATAATGTAATTTTTATTTGTTTAATCCAGAATCACAAACTACAGTAGTGCCCATACTGTTACCACTGCCACAGAACAAAAGCAAAGAATTCTGTATTTACTAAAGATTTGATAAAGTTTGGTTTATAAGTCCCAAGGGCACTAAGAGTGCCCTTTAAGTGTAATTTTGTGCAAGTGCACTACAGATAACCAATGCTGGAAAATGACTCTTTGGGCAGCTGGAATTTACTATGAAGTCATCAGGAAACTACTCTTAGAATAATCCACCCCTAATGGCAAAACCAGTTCCCGCTACATTTATGCAATATAAAGCATCCTGCAACATACCACTCTATTTTACCAGGTGCACCTTCTAAAAAGTTGAAAAATACAACATCTGACCTAATATTAGTGGGAATCTTTTCTGTATATGACCAAACGATCTTGTTTTAATCTTCTGGCTTTGTTAAGCAGAAGGAGCTAACAACTACTTCAGTAATGCTACTTTAATACCAAGGGATCATGTAAACACTATAAAGAGCATTCATAAATATTCCATTTATGTGCCCCACTAAAGAAAAAAAGCTTTTATGAGAATGCTGAAATATCAAGATATCAATATTCCATTTAACATAATTAAAAATTCACTGACTTCAATGACATTGAATGACTTAAATGACTACAATGATGGTTTTGTTCAACCGTTCAGCCAGTTTGAGGCCTTGGTTCAAGCAGCCAAATTTGCACATAAAGCAAGTGTACCAATTTGCCTCATTATTCACCTTCCTTATTTATGGTTTTACAAGCTGTAAGAGTGCCTGACAGTCCTTTGGGATTACATGTAAATGCTGCTCTACAGTTGCCATGACAATGGTGGGTAACCCTCAGGATCTATGTCCCATGCAGTCCTTGGGGAAAGTTCTTGGGAGCTTCATGGACTTTGTATTACCCCACTGCACAGAGCCGAGTTCAAATGCCATTGCCCAAAGCAGCAGTGATCCCAGAGAAGAAAATGCGCTACAAACCCAGACTAGGTTTGAGCCAACACCTTTGAAATAAAAGGTGTTTCATATTCTTAAAAAACATAGCAGTAATAAATAAAAAGGCAGTGCATTTAACTGCCACCCATTTCTCCTTTATATATTTACAAACTGCACGTATTAAAAAAGCAGGACATATAACACTTTCCCAGATTCTGCCAGCGAGGTTGTAAGTGATGAGAAATTTTTTATCACGTGTGCTGGAAATGTCTCTAAATTAAATCATTCTGGAGGTAGCTTGTCAAATGTTGTCCTGATAGCATGATAAAAAGCAGATCGCTCTCTTTTATATGTGCTATTATGTGTCAAAGAAACACTAAACCGAAGACCAATCAATTGCTTTTGTTTTTTAGAGTCCTGTGGTGGGAGGGTATCAGTGGCAATTTCTGTCTGGCTCCAAATATTCATTGATACTCTATGCAGTGTAAGTCTACAGACAGTGACTATGAACAAGCATGGATTATCTAAATCCTTAGCTGAAACTACAAGATGTTATAGATTGACTTTTTTTTTCTTATACAGGTGAACTTGCTGCTGCAAAAAAATGCTCTCAAGAGGCAGTCTGCCCCAACTCCTTCCCACAATCAGCCTAAGAAAAGCAAAGCAAGGGTCAGCATGTGGGGGTAGCTGGTGAACAACAAGGTTTATGGAAAATAGAGATCTGAGGTGCCTATGCTTTCACTGCCAGCAGGTTGCCAAACGATTTTATGATCATTTCAGTCAGTGAAGGAGACAAGAGTAAATCCCTCATCATTTTAACTTTGCCAACGTAGCCAGGCATCAGGAAGCTGCATTTGTCTTTTCATGGTCAGAATTTTTTATCCAACAGTGTACAGATCTTAAGTAAGGGAGTGACAAGGATGCTCTGTTTAACATCCTCCTGTCCTCACACAGGGGTCCTGTCATGGATAGCTAATGTCAAGGTACACAGGAACCAACGCATCTGTGCTTGTCACACACAGATCCTGCCTTAAATGTAGATGTCACTGGAGCAGAAGATTGGGAAAAATAATTAGTTTAGGCAATTCTAACATTACAGTTTCAGCTTTGTTAAAACAAGAGGTATTCAACTATAAAGTTACTCTCTACAACTATTCCCAAGGTACAGATACTAATTTAAACCACAGCACCAGCTTAATGAAGTCTTTCATCAAGAAATGCTTCGTATCCTTCTTTTTGGGCCTTACCTCTGATATGCTAGTCTTATTTCAGAAGAGAAAATGTACAGGTAAGTGCATTCTGCCAGGCTGAATTAAGATTTGATCTCCTGTTTAATACTCTACAGGTTATCTTAATATCTACTGGGTATTCTGTTAACCTTCAAAGGACAATAACCCAAACAATTATTTTTTCTAAAACATCAGCCAGGTCACTTGTTTACCCTCCTTGCATTCAAAAGCACTAATTCAGCAATTACTTCAATTGCAGATGCTAGGCATGTTGCTGGACAAACCGAACAAAGCAAGGTTTTGCAGAGTCAGTATATTTTTAAGACCAGTAGACACAGTTAGGAAAAGAAGACAGGTTTTAGGGCACCCTTTTCATGTCATGGGCACTTATCCATACTCTCCAAGCTCAATGAGGAAATGTAACTCAGCACCGCAGCTTCAGGTCCCAACTCTGAAAAGACTCATTCATGTGAACAACTTCACATGCAGTGAGTAGGGGGGTCACCCAAGTACAAAGTTCATCACCCAGCTAACCCAAGATAAAGCACCCGCCAGTATCATTTAAAGTATTAACAAAAGCATTCCCACCAGCCTCCCCCCAGCTGTGTATTCTTTCCTCACAACACCTCTGCAAGAGGTGGTCTACAATTAGGTTGAACATCTCTCTGCTCTTCATCAGCCACATTACATCAAGTCTCATAGGTCAAGGCTCACCTGAAGTAAAGTCGGCCAAGTCTTTTCTTTCTAGCTTCTGATTTGGCTGAGAAGACTTAAAGATATGCATCCCAGTATACTATTTCAGAGCTGCTGGAGCTGGGCTGAAGAAAGGCAGCCAGACAGCCCGAGTGCCCAAGAGCAGCACTGCACGTCCTACAACCATTCTGTACGCAAGTCTGAGCACTTTAAAAGAAAAGTTACCTTCAGGTAGCTCACCATTTATGATGTATATTTAACATCTGGAAAAAGAAACAATACTGTCTCAGTACATAGTCTGCAATATATACATTTAAAAAGTAAGAAGCAGCATGATGAAATCATATTTTAGGGGGGAATAAAGAAAATAATCAAGATTTGAGTGGTTTAGGGCTAATTCATCACCCAAGCAATAATCTCCTTGAGTAGTGCAGGTGGGTGAGGCCTATGGATATATTCTGTTATCAGTGTAAAGGTACTTTCTTAATGAATAGAGCTTTTGTAAGTGAATAAACTAATTTGCCAACTGATTTGCATAGATTATACTCTATTCCACTGGTGGTCACACTGCACAAAAAGTTTGAGATTAATCTTCTGCAAGTGATGAGAGCCAAAAAGTAAGTGAAAATGTTCCATGTAGGCTCAAAATTTCACCCACTTTTAAAAATATTATATACAAGGGGGTGTCATTTATTGCAAAGATGGGACAATATAAAAAAAGTTCCCTCTCTCACTGCAGACTTAGTTTTGCTTTAGTGTTGCCCTAATTTTCCTTTCACGTAAAACCACCTTACCCTGCACAAATACTGCTTTTAACCTAGCCTTGTGATCTTTATCTGGGGCTTAAGGCAAGAGCCTTTCACATCAGTTGACACTCTCCCACCTCATTATGAAGAAGCTGGGCAAGTTATCTGAATACTGGTCTCTCTCCAGTGCCTTCCCCAATTTCTCCTGCATGCCCAAAGGTCTTGCAGGCTCTCTCTATTCATTAGGATAATAATATTGTGGTTCAGCTCAGTTTTCTGAGACAGAAAAAGTGCAGTGTCTCCCTGCACAGGTAAGTGCGGTCTCAGGTCAAGCTTACAATAGTGCTCCTCATTCACAGGCTATTCTAACCCATGGACTCAGGACTAAGTGACATTCCAAAGCTACAGAGAAGAAAAACTCCACATTTTCGGTCTTTAAAGCATTTTTAATATCCACTATTTAGAAGCAAACCCAGATTCCACCTAAGAAAAGGACAATAAACCCAGACCTTTTTTCTAACTACTGTTGCACTGCATTTATGAGCCCTTCGAAATCCAAATTTCTGTGCAGGATGAAAATGCAACCTATTTGGCATTTCAGAGTTTCAAACCGCTCTGTTGTCCCCAAACAATTTTCAGTCCATTTTATTAGGTAATTAAGCTGATTGAAGCAAGACATTCCATGGCCTGTAAAGCTGTTTCAAGAGTCGTTTTCAACACTGGGATGTTTCTGATTTCCAATGTGCTGCTCACATGGGATACTCTGCATACAAAGAGATAAATTCTAGCTGAACACATACTAAACAGTGGAAGATGGTGCAGAAGCTTATTTAGAAATGAACACTTCCCAGGTTTTAGCAAGGACAGAAAACTAACAGTGAAAAGGACTTTGCAAAATCAATTTAGGCTACTGATGAGGCTGCATTATAGCTGTCCTGCTGGGTCAAGGCAGATGTCCAGCTAGCTACTGTAGTCAGAAACAGACACCTAAAAAACAGTATCAGAAGCAGAGGCAGTCCAAAGCGATCCTTCCCCTGACATACAGTTTTAATTTCTGGTAATCAGCTGCTCAGTAACTTCCCAAGCCAAGAGGTGCGTTGTGCTCAACAGTCGGAGAGATATATAGGAAGGCAATTATTTGTCATGTCTCAAGATATGACAAACAGTCATCCAATGACTAAAGAAACCACAGGAATTTTATCAGGAAGCAGTTTCAAAAAAGGAGAAAGTGCAATTTTGCGTTGTGTTTGTTTAAATTGTGGAAGACACTGGCATAGGTTGTTGTGGAGGCTAAAATTATAAATGAGTTCAAAAGCAGTTAAGACAGAATTATGGAGGATTCATGCATTTGTTCATACCACTCATTAATTTATAGCTTTCTTTTACACCATCTCCTTTTTCATCTCCTCTTCTAGCTGAAAAGTCTCATTTATTTTGGCTGGTTTCCATTTCTCATCTTTGTTGTATCTCATGGAAACAATTTCAGTTCTGCCATTTATGCTCCAGGATGATCAGAACTGCACATAAGATTCAAGATATGACCACAGAGACAGTACATGAATTTACACCATTTTCAATTCCTCTTCTTAGAAGTTTTAGCACTGTCTTTTTGATTAGCTGCAAGATGATATTTTCAGAGAACTACCACAGTAGCTTAACACTCTTTCTGAAGCAGCAATAGTTTACTTAAAGCCCTTCATTCTACCTATGTTTCTTTCCCCTATGTTCATCACTTTGAACTTGGGTGCATACTCCTTTAAAATAAAACAAAAGCATACCCAAGCACTAGTTATGCTAGTAACACTAAAAAAAAAAAAGGCAAACCAAAGTAGTATTAGAACTCAACACTAAAAAATTAAATTAAAAGTCAAGCTGCAAAAAAGTAAGATAAACAGACAGTGTTATGATATACTTCTAATACTTCTTCCTGATGTGAAACACTACAACCAAAGGAACAAGTGCTTTTTGAAATATTTTTTTTAAATAATAACAATAAAAAATAATCAGATAATGCTTGTTTGAACTGGCCAGCATCCACAATACTTTCCTTTATTACATTCATTAGCCTTTATACATCTGCCATGGCAAATGTGGTCTTCTGATTTGTATTACAGAAAGTACTTGTGGCCCTACTGATATAAAATAGGTTTTGCTTCCAATTGTTTTTCAAGCCAACACATGAATCTACGGAAGGTATAAAAATACTAACCATTTTGTTAGCAAATTAAAATGATGTAGATGTACCTAAATTAATTTCTGTGAAAGGCTCACGAATTTTCTGATTTAAAAAAAAATCCTCAATTCCTCCTGAATAAATGTTAAGCCATTCCCATCAATGACAAATGTAGCAATCCCAAATTTTCGGTATATTGCATAACGTTACTATTTCACAGCATTAAATTTTACACTACTTCAAACTTAGAGATAAATGTGGTTTCTGTAACTATATTCCCTAAGAAGCTTCAGTTTGATAAGCACGTGGACCATCATCATAAATATTAACATCACTCCAGTACAGTGCTAAACTCACATCTTGTCTCACATTGAATCTGAACCTGCTTTTATACAGGATCAGGTCCCTCAAGTTGTGTAAGAACAGGCTGATGGCATCCCAGGCCACGGGCAGAGCCTGTTCTTTCTTTGGCTGATGGTAGCGCACAACTAAACTAATAAATTGAACTGCCCACAACTAACAAAACTAAACTGCCCACATGTAGATGTATCCACATATCAGTCTCTTGAGAGGTCAGACCTACAGGATCATAGTAATTCTCAGTGTTAAAGCCAAGAGAGAGAACACAAAGGCCAGAAAAAGACCCCCACTTCGCCCTCCGAACAAAACCAGCTAGTGACAGCAACTCTGAGATATGACATGCCTGAATGCTGCATTTTTAATCCAACTTCTTTCAGGCAAATTCAAATCTGACAAAATAACACCAAGCAGTGAAACAGAATGAAATGGGAGAGCACTTTAAAAAAAAGTTCTGAAACATTTTCAATCTTTTGTACATTAAAAACGATCTTACCTTTTGTTCCCATGTCACTGCTGTTCTGTGTGTTCCGTTTCCCATCCCTCTCCTACAGAGATTTTCATTTACTCTTCACAGCCATTCATCTCCATTTATCTTGAATGATGCAGATGCTCATAATGGAATTTCTTATTGCATTTCTCCATATCCTGCTAAAACAACATTAAGAACAAAATCTTCAAGAGAAAAAAAAACAAACCCAAAACAAACCCAGAGACTATGTGCATGCCACAATTAATAATAAAACAGTATTTTATCCACTGTAGCAGCAGAAGTCAACGCTCAATAGGTCATAAAAGTGTAACAGGATATGAAGCGGTACAGCCTAGCAGAGCTTAATGAAAGCGTAACTGAAAACAGTTTCCCAAGGAGATCATGAGACGGTGAAGGACTTGGTACAGAAGCATCTACATATTTGCAAAAAATGCTATATACTGAACAACTATTTACTCAAAGAGCAGTAACTTCCTAGGCTGTAGGAGTAAGTTGAATCTGTGTTAGAGAAAACATCCTCATCGGGCTAGCACAGGGTAGAAGGCTGAAGTCAACATTTAATACATTTTCACTGTATCACTCATCAGAAAATTCTGCCTTGTAAAAGCAGTCAGAATGGAAAACAACAGATGAGCAGGAACATTTATATCAGGAAATAACGGCTAACAGAAGACGGATGCAGAGCCAGGAGAGCACAGGCCTCACAGACAGGCCAAAGGGAGAGCTTAAGATACCCAATTAACTAATCACTGTCTGCTAAAAACTATGGGCAAGCATCACGAGTCTCCTGCTGATAACGGGTTCGTCCCAAAGCCATCCTCTGTACCACAAAGGGGCCATAAGCAGGGCAGAGACCATAGCCGAGTCCTCTCTGGAAGAAGCTGAACAAAGCTGCGAGCCTGTAAACCTGGCATTGGCAAGTCCCCTCAGTCACTCCAGAGAAGCTGAGGAGATGCTACAGAGGAGCCATGTTCTCTCGACGTGGAACACCCAGGGATGCTTCTACAACTTGCAAGTGCCCGGGACTATTTATCCATCAGCATTTGTCTCCTCAGAGCTCTACCAAAGCATAAAACTTAAAACTGACAGATTCATTACTAACACCGACATAAACGGAGGCCTCCAGGTGCCCTCACCTCCGCGCGGGTCTTGCTACAGCAGCGCACTCGCGGGGTGTTTCGGCACCGGGCACGTACCGTACCAGTCACCGCGGCCACCACACGGGCCGCCTCCACGGGCCCTTCGACGTGCACGTGCGAACGCTGGGTAACCCAGGGGAGACCACCCCCCACGCCAGCTCCCACGCCGCCACACACACAGCCGCCTCCAGGCTGCCGCCCCTCCCTCCCGCGGACGAGAAGCGGGACCCCTCCCCGCGGGACCGACCGCGGCGGGGGGCGGCCGGCTCCTACCTGCAGCAGGGCCGGACCGGGGGCGCTGGGCCGCACGGAGACTGCCCGTCGCCCGGCAACCGCCGCCGCCACCTGGCCAGGCCCCGCGGCTCCGCCCCTGGGCGCCGCGGCTCCGCCCCCGGGCGCCGCGGCTCCGCCCCCTGCCGCGCACTCAGGCGCTGCCTTTCCCCGTCTCCAGCGGGCCGGCCTGTGGCGGGAGAGTGGGGAAGCGCAGGTGGCGCTGAGAGGAGACACGGCCTCCCCGCTGCCTGGGCGAGGAGGAGGAGCAGCAGCAGCAGGAGCGGGGTCCGGGTAGCGGGCACCCTTCCGAGGCGGGCGGGGATCCGCGCTGGAAGGGGGAAGGGCGGAAAGGCAAGCAGCAGCAGCGGGGTGGGCGCGGCGTTAGGGACGGGAGCGGGACGGGGAATGCAGCAGGGCCCGCAGGGGACGGGGGAGGCAGGTGGCCGCGCAGCTGAAGGAGTCGGGGGAGCAGCAGGCGGGGGGCCGCGGGTATCTCTGTCCCCAGCAGCGTCTGACGCCGCCGTTGTGGGCTGACGGGTAGCGCGTGACGCCGCCGCGCACGGGTGATGTCACAGCCCTGCGGTTGGCCTGTGCGCGGAGCTCGGGTGCCTGCGTCGACGACCGAAAAATACTTCTGGTGGCGCGTAATAAGGCTGCCTTCACCAAACCACTTTGTGTTTAAAAAAAAAAAGAAAAAACGGATTAAAAAACGAAATCTCCAGACCAGACTGGTCGAAAGATTAGACATGGCAGGACAAAGTTTGCCGTAATCTGGATCCCACGGATGCGGTTCAACTTTTGTTGGTGACATGGTCAAAATTCTCTGTTGGTGCAAGGGTGCAACTGCAGCGCGGGTCCCTGAGCAGCAGTGTGCTGTTCTTTCCCCATCCCCTGTCTCCTGGTTGGAGACTGCCACGGCACCATCATGTTCCTTTTTCACTATTCAACCCTGATAAAAACAAAGAATGCGTACTAATTTCTGAGGGGGATTTTCTGGGACATCAGGAGATCACGGTGCCACCAGTGCCACGTGCACGCCCAGGGCACAGAAAGACTAGCGTACGGGATTAACTTCCTGCCGTTTAACGAGTTGCGGTGCATCTGCAGAGCCATCTTAACTGACCATGTTAATAACCCTTCCACTCTCTAAACCAAATGTGTTTGCTTTCCCTGAGCATGATTTATTTAAAAAAGCAAGGGACTAAGGCACAACGCAGTCAGTTTTCACAGCTCCACCAAGAGGCAGTAATTCATTAAACCAGGTTAATTCAATCATCCACACTCATCTGTCCATAAATTAGATTTGCCTGTTCGAACACAGGCATTACCTGATCTTTTAGACTCATCACAGTATATTTATTCAGAACATTGCTCTTACCATTCTTACTCGCACTGAGGAGGAATCCACACTTCCACAATTCAGATATAGGTTTCATAAATCAGGCGCGTAGGAGAACGCGATCGCACCCTCAGTGGTCCCACATGAAAAGCGTGCTTTTTCAGGGTTTTACTTCCAGGATGGTACCCAGTGCTTTCTTGGGAGCAGCCCTTAGGAGTGTTGCTCCTGGTGGCAGGAAAGTAGGAGTCCTGGAGGGAAGATGCGGAGTCTTGCCCGCCATTTGGAACAGGCTGGGGTTTTGAATACCCTACTTGCATGCGCTCACCTCCTCCCATCTCCAGTACATACTGTACCTTTGCAAGGATGTTGGAGAGCAGCAGCTGCTGGTGGATTGCGTCAGCATTTCCTCTGCAACAACATTACATTTACTCTAGGGTCTGGACAATACTATCTTAGACCCCAGGTCAGGAAATGTGTTGACCCCCCTCTTGCAGGGTCTGACAGTCAATAGACGTCAGAGAAAATCACCAGGGGCCTGATTTTCCAAGGTGATGAGCGCACTCAACTCCACCTGGTGTCATTGCAGTCCAGCTGCCCGTCTTCACAGGAAGGAAGGCAATGGGCCTTGATGGGTTCCAGGAAGGCAGCGTGATTCAGTGAAAACAACACTGAATCAAGCATGTGCCCCTTGAATTTTGTTCCCAGCTCTGCCATTTATCTTCCAGGTAACTAGCTCAAGTCACCTTGACTCAGTTTCCCCCACACCTCTTCTTGGGACACACTTCCCAAAGGTTATCTATGGAGTAAGTGTATTGTGTATGCACACATCTGCATGGTAGTTTACTTCTTTTCCTTCTCTTGCTGGAAATAATCTTGTTACAGCCAACCCAGCCTGAACTATTTGAAACCAATCAAAGAAGAAATGCATCTATCCATCACTGAGCAAGAGAAAAATCTGGCACAATTTCAGGGTAAATACAGAGGCTTTATATCTGCCCAGTTCAGAGTTACTGTAATTGTGTTGGCACCATTCCCAGAGCTGAGCTAAGGTCAGCGAGAAACCTGTAAATTAATAACTGTGGAGCTGATGTGATCTCTATCCAGGAATCACATTGTACATTCATGAAGCTTTATAGGAGAGAAAAGTTAATGTTTCAGCTTTGCCAAAAAATGTTTAACATTTTAAAATCTTAATATTGGCAATTAGCATACGCTGGACCTATTCGGAGATGTTGGACCTGATTCTGATCTCACCATCACAGCAACTCCACAAAATGGGTTAGTCTGGATTAATTATATTGATGCTACCCAAATCAACAAGAATCAGGTAAAACTTTCTCTGAAAACCAAGCCTAGGTGGACACACTTTTCCTTTGGGGTCTTATCTTGCAAAGAAGAGATTTGTCCTCCTGGTTTTATCCAGTCATAAGCAACATCCTGTCATCCTAGTCACTAATTAAGATTATTGATTAATAGCTAATTGGTGTTGCCACTTGCATTATTAACATTTGTATTACAACCTACAGGACTAGAGGGTCTTTCTGATCTGAGGAACCAGTTTTCTGCTATTGCAAGTAGCCACATCAGAGTCATTTAGATACCTGTCAGTCTCTTTCTCCTTCTTCTGAAAGATTGGTCCAAAGCCTCTCTCTGAAGATTACAGACCTCATAGTTTATAGGATACAATTATTTATTGCCAAGTTACACCTACTTGTTCTTTTGCCAAATTATTTTTCAGCTTCAAGTAACTCTTCCCCTTTGATGTTTGCATTCCTGATATATTTATAGGGCCCACTGTCATCTCCTCTCAACATTTATTGTGCTAAGTCATACAAGCCAAGCTCAAATTTTCCTGTCATTAGAGATTGGCTCTCAATTCTTTTTATCATCCTGTTTTCAAGCTTTTCTTTTTTGAAGATGGGTGACCAGAACAGTATAATTTACTCCAGATGTCTTGTGCAGTAGAATAAATACTCTCCTTTCTGTACTGTAAGTGTCTGTTATATCCTAGGGTCACATTATCAAGGTCATATCAAATTGGTCACTCATAATCATTGACTATTAAGATGAGGTTCCTCTCTTTCTTTGTCGTCCTCAGTTGCAAAGGCAAGTGGATAGAAGTCCCCACTGTAGTAAACCCTTTGTAAGTATGTGACCCTGCACTGTGTATCACTACATTTTATTCTGTTCCTATTACCCCATCCCCTTCTTCCCATGTTTCTCTGATGATACTCCTTAATTATTAGCAAATGTCATTAGCATGCTTCTGTCTTTTCCAAGTGGCACTAACAGAAATTGAGTATTGTCCATAAGAACCTCCACTACAAACTACCTTTCAGCCTGATAGTCCCCCTTGCAGCATGATCTCTTCTCCCCATTAGCCAGCCTTGTAACCACCTTTTTGTCTTGTGAGAATCCCTTTTCCAGCAGAACTACCAATTTCCTTTGGGACACAGTAGTGAAGGCTGTCCTAAAGTCACAAAGTAGTAGTATTTTTTTCATCTAGAAGGTTAATCTTCTTACCAGAGGTAGGTATAATCCACTTTTGGTAAACTCTTGCCACATTTTCCCATGTCTTTACTTATGCTTGCAGTCAAAATTTATTCTAAAATGTTACATACTGTTAGGGATCAGACTGATGGGTGTGTGTTAGTGTACATCTCCTCTCTCTTGCCTCTCAGCTTCTTCAGAACTGGCATGCATTTGCAGTCCTCTATTTCTGTAGAATAATCCCAAATGCGACAATTGTGTTAAGATGTCCTTTCAGTACAGCAAGGCAGAAATTACTCAGTCCCCAAGTAAAGCGCATTAAAGTCCTGAAATTTTGCTTTTCTCCAGATACTTTCCATTTCTGTGCAGTTTTCATTAGCCGTCCTACCACTGTCACAGTGTTATTCATCTCTATTGAAAGCAGAGGAACAGGAATTACTTTAGCTGTAAGTCCGCACCTAGATGATCTTCAGGCTTGCCCCATTTGGGTTTGATTTTCGACTATTGTTAATCTTTACACAAAAATATGTCAATACAGCTAACACTACCAGATGAATACCATGCAAGGTAAAAGATGTGCCTCCAGAACCTTATTATTCCAAGTAGATAATACACAGCAAGGATATTCGTCCCCATTTTATACAGCAAGAGAAAAAACTAATCTGAGATTAAGTGAGGAATTCATACTATGGTACTGCCACCTCCATCCAGACTGCTTCTCTGCTGGAAAACTCTCTCATCTTCTTGTATTGAATGATAAGAGGAACACTGACTACCTTTGATAATTCCTCTATCGGTTAAGAACTAGCAACTGCCATGGCATTTTCAAAAAAAATCAGCTCAGGTCTGCAGAAAGAGTTTTGGCTGAAGTCTTCACTATGGCATTAACCTCATGAATTCAGGTGCTTGCAGTGACTGTGTTCAGAAGATGATGCCACAACAGTTTCAACCACGGCAGGTGTTTGGGACTTCATCCTCGGAAATTATGAACGAGGCTGTGAGGGAGTAAGAACTGATCCAAAGATACGGAGGATGACAGGAGTCTGTGAATTGAACTTATTTTGCTGTCACTGCACCTGGCATGAAAAGAAAGGGCAGTGAGAGGATCCAGTTAAAAAACCGTCTTTCTCTGACTCACTGAATCCAGGCGTTTGTTTTTCCTCCTTTTCACAGGCTTCTGTGAATTCATAAATTGCAATCTGAAAGGAAAGCTTCGTCAGGCAACATATGGCATTTTGTACAAAGCTGTATGTTTTCAAGCTGAACTAGACCTAGAAAAACTTTCACTAACAGTTTTTACAGAGTATTTTAACTCGCACTGAAAGATGGGCAATCATAGTTTTTCTTTGTCCTTGCTTCTGTGAACAAGTAAACCAAACTACTGATGTCACCAAAGTCGTACAGAAATGGTGTGTCATGTCTGAAGGTGACCACATGCTCCAGAGGTCTTGAGCTAGGTCCTGAGTGACAGAGCCTGTCTCCTCTCACTGCTGCATGCTTGCTCAAGGAAAACGAACCCCTCCTTGGCTCGGTAGAGTTTCGGGGTACATTTTTGGGATACTAGAAGGCAATAAAACCAGAAAATGTCACCTTCTCAACAGCGCCTGAGCTGAGTGGTATGCATTTGGCTGAGCAAATCCCTTCAGCAGAAGACAGAATTACAGAATGGGAATCCTCTCCTGACCACAAACTACTGTTACCTGTAGGAGTCATGATGCTCCTGTAGTACTATGACTCGTCTCCATTCACTTCCTACAGTCTGAGCAAAGACCTTGCGTTTCCAGACTTGCCCACCATTGTCAGAAATGGGGATGGGACTTTGACGATCTGTTTCAGTTAGGTTCTAAACTTTTGGAAAACATAAAGAGGGCAAAACCAGTGCTGGATTTTCACCTGGCCTTTTCTAATATGATGGGGTGTGGAGACTTGATAGGTTTAAAAGGACTGTCATAATGAGATGAGCAGAAGTTCATGCATTACATCAGCATTATATTAACACAACTCTGTGCAGTGTTTGGCTCTTGCTATTTTGTAATGGAGGTCAATGTAGACAGATATGTCTAAAATACTACCAAGCAGTGTGGTGAAGTGTGTGTGCCCCAAACAACTCCCAACACATGATCACTGCCAGAAGCTTTGGAGTGCACACAACCCTCCCCTGTCCTGCCCTACACTGGTCACTCCCTATGCCATGCTGTGGATGTGCTAACACAAGGACTTTCATTAACAGACCAGTCACAGTAATATTGTGTATCAAACACCGGCAGCTGGCTAATTTCTAAGTTATCAGTTGATTACGCTCTGCAGCAGCAGACCAGGGTACAAGTTAAACTAGTGTTAAAAATATGTTTTCTTCTCATTCTGCTCAAAAGTCAGTGGAAATACAAGTGTGCAGCACTCAACTATGTATTCAGTGTTTACCGGCTAGCTCCTGGTGTGTGGAAGGCTGATTTTCCAGGTGCAGTTCACAACTTTATTTTCTAGAGAACTGAGCAGCTGGATGTATGCCTACAGCTTTTTGCATACGACACTTTTTCCTCCTTTGAGATACTTGCCTCATGACACATCCAGCCCTTGGACCTGGAGAGTGAAATATAAAGTCTGTGGGGAAATAAATAAATAAGCAAACAAGTGAACCATGGATGTGATCTGAAACCTACTGAAGTTAAATTAAGTGATTTCAGATCACATCCAGCATCTAGCCTAGAAAACAGTGCCAAACTAACTTTAAGCTATTGGGCTTTCCAAAACTACCACCTCCACAAAGACCATATTTATAAAAAGTTGTTGTGTTGACTGACAACCATTATGATAACTCCTGGTCAGTAATCATTAAAATGAAGTCCTTGTTCCAGCAGCATGCTTGGCTGCAGCAAGAGTTCTGTGAAACTGTTGCCTGCTGCATGCGATGAGTACAAGATCTTAAAACACAGAGTGAAAAACCCTGTTTGTCATAGAGTCAACATCCCAGAAAGCGCAGATCCCATAACACGGCACACACCTTCTTGTTTGTGATTGCATGCTTGAATTGCTTCCTCATCATTTATACAGCAGCTATCTAGGAAATATGTTCACGGAGTATCTGAGTACTTGCAAGCACAACTTTCTGATATGCCCATTTTTTAACCAAGATGTTAGGCAAACAGCTGCTGAGAAACAGAGGTCGACGGGACGACCCTACCATGCTTATGAGTTTGGAAGCCTTTCCTGCTGTGTGGCGTGGTACATGGCCAAGTCCCAGATACATGGGAACCAGGGCTGCTTGTGCTGGAGGCACACTCCCTGTCGATGCAACAGGCAGGACCAGGGAGCAGAAGGGATTTGGCACTTGGGGGCTCAGATAGCTGATCAAGATAGCCGATCAAGATAGCCAGGGACTAGGGCTAATGCTGGATGGAGAGATAGAGAAAATAAATAAAAAGCAGGAATTAATCTAAGGAATATTTCAACCATGGTCCTTGAAATGCACAGGTAAGGAAGGATCTTACAGTAGGAAATGTCTCCAGCTTGGACATAACAACATCTGAGTACCTTCCATCCAGCAAATTTGTAACACTGTTTATGCAGGAACTTTACATCCTCTTCCCTGCTGCAGTATAATATCTGCTTAAGCCTGACCTTCTAAAGTACCTTTGCCACATGGAGATGGGCAGGTGACTCGGTACAAATGTGCAGACCTTTGACAGATGCTGTCATATCGCAGTCCAGCTTGTGAAATCAACAGCTACAATATGCTCCTGGAAAAAAGCATGCCAGCCAGAGGGTAGATCTGCTTGCATAGCCACTGCATCTGGCATTACAGCTTATGTTACCATCTAGACTATCTACAGGTATCAACCCATCTATGAGTGGAGCTGCTCAAGGCTCTGGGACAGCCCTGAGGAACTGTGGGCTTGGGATGGGGCGTGCTGCTCGCTGCTGTACCAAAGCCAGCTAAATGACATCTCAGAACAAGGTGCAATTTTTGTGTCAGCAACGGGATTGTTAATATGAGCATCAGCAGGCTTCAGATCAAATCCTTTTCTTGGAGCAATGCACAAGGAGTAAGTAAGCGTTTTTTGCTGAGCCTAAAGCTGAGCTCCCCTGCTCTGGACTGCAGCATACAGATGATGGGAAGTATGTGTGGACAAAAAGGCCTCTGCTCTCTAAGCCTTCCTGGCTCCATGCCTGAGCTTCAAATACAGCCTGTGAGGGTTTGACTTGAGACAATTTGATGGATACGATGTGGGTGCTGGAGGCAAGAGAAGCCAAGAAAATCAGGGATCTGTCTGTCAGCTGATCTATTTCCTCAGATTTTTGATGCAAGTCCTTCATTTCTGTAAATGTACTCTGCATGCTGCTATAGATAGGGTATGGTTATAAGTGTGATACTGTAAGAAAGGGGTGCAATACATGAACCAAAACTGAAGAGTTTTTCATCTGTGGACCGCATTCCTTATATGTGGTAATAACATCTATGTGATAAATTCATTTATATATGCAAACAGGTAATAAATTACATGTAAACATAATAATCTCCATTTATCCCATTCTTTGACCTTCCTTGCAATATGCCTATTGAGTCTTCTCTACATGCACTGCTTTTAACTTTACCAAGGGCCTTAAGCCCTCCCAATTTTGATCATTGATTGCCAACAACTGCAGTGATTAAACTGAACCATCCCCATTAATAAACACTCACCACTTGCCTTTTCTGCAAATCAGATTTCAACAGCACTCCTCTCCTCTCCTCTTCCCCCTTCTCTGGCTCTGACTGAAAAAAAATATGCAGGACCATTTGCCAGGGTTAATTTTTAATAGTGTCCTCACTGCTGCAGCAAATGAAGTCATTTATTATCCAGCAGGCAGCATGCTAACACACTAGGCAATAACAAATGCTAAAGGAGGTGACTCAGGCATAAGCAATCAGGCGGAGTTTTACATTCCCACCTGCCAGATGGCTCAGCACAAAGGGCCGAGCATGGCATTTTGGTTTACCCTATGCTTGTGTCTTCATCCAGGGGACACCTGGATTCAAGCCACGCGCCAGCAAGGTTTATGTGCTTCGTAGTCATGTGCAAAGCATGTACATAAACAGAATCTGTGTGGCCAGCCCTCCCCTCTGCCTGGGCACTCTTTTCCTCTAACAAAGGAGGTTAATATTCCTCCTTGGCGGTTGTCCCTGCTGCAGGAACGTGTCAGCCCAGTTTTGGCCCTGATCTCAGGCAGACTGAAGCTCAGCCTACCCACCTGTAAAACAGGTTTAATGCTAGTCAGCTTATTTCTAGAAAAGCTAGGAGGATTACTTCATGTCTGAGATCTCTAGATGAGAACTGCTCAGTGGCAGAAAGCATTTTAAAAGAGCAGCTGGAAATTAGGGCCAGAGCAGGCTGGCAGCCCTGTGAGCCATTAGAGATGACCACAGAAGCTACACTGTTCGTGTCTCATTACCCAAGATCCTCAGAAAGGCTAGGATGCAGATGATTCACAAACCAGAAAGTGCTTTTGAATTAGTTATTAAGTGGGATTCATGTTGATTTTACTGCTTGGGGACACGCAGTGTTGGGCTGCAGAATCTCTTGCCATCTCTTCAGGGTGAAATGTGGTGGCAATGTAGAGTCCTCTCACCCATGTATCTATTGCCGTTTTATTTTTGCCTCCATGGAGTAGTCCAAAGGCCATTGAAGAAGCCCATGAATCTTCCCCATATCTGCAGTAAGCTTTGGATCAGACCTCACTAAGCCAGCTAAAGCATGCTGCTGAACATGCTATGACAAGTTCACCGGCATGTGCTGATCACTGCAGGAGAGCTGGTATAAGTGTGCTCCTGAAACGAGGAAGATCTTGACTAAGGAGGCAGTAGCTTCCTGCTTAGTCCTCACTGGAGCACACCAGTGCCACTTAAATGGGGAAACAGAGCAGCTCTGAACTGATTCCCTCCCCTGTGGGCTGTTCCAGAGAAGCCAGAGGGAAGGTATTGTGTTACTCTTAATTCACTCTGTGATCACGTAAGTCTCCCAAATCCCACTGCCAGTAAGCTCCGATGATTAAACAGCTTACTGAAGGAAACTACAGCTAACACCTTCTAGTCTTATCAAAGCGTATTGCTAATGAGGACTGGGAAATCACTCAGTGATAATACAACATCTCTAGATTAACATTAGCTTACTCATGTTTTTATAGTTAATGACTGAAATTCCAACAATCACTTGGATTCACATAACATTTCTTATCGGTGTTTTGGTATGCTAGCTTCAGTATTTCCCCAACTGAAGTCCATTGACTGGAAGTGGAAAAGGGAAAGTCAAGAGTCTGAGGCCATGTTGATTTGGGCATCTCAGTTTAGGAATCTTGCAGGAGGTCTGACTTCAGAAATGTTTAGCTTTGGCCCCCTGAAAGTCATCAGACAATATCTGACTGATTTGCCCACACACACATCACTGCTGAGCTCATGAACACCTGCCTGAAAAGTTACATAGAAACAACCAATGGTCCTGCATCAGTCCTGCAAGATGCAAGTGACTGCAGTTCCTCTTCTGTGTTTCACGTTCCCTGGTGGAGAAGCAGTAGAAGAAAGGGGATGAATGAACTGTAGACAAAAACTGATGCTGGTGGTCCACTTTATGGCTTCAGTGTGGGAAAGATCTTTAATAAGGAGTGAGGGAACTGCCAGCAAAAAGAGAATCTGCATGAAATAGGTGTAGAAGTAACCTGGAGAGATCAACTATGCCACCCCTCAGACTGAAGGGATGACTTCTACACCTGTGCTGCTCTTGAAGACCAGAGGACTATGCCCTCACCATTACTAGGGGTCTGTCAGCCTTGGCAGGATAGTGACACAAGAGCATAGCCTAACTATTAAGGAGATCATGCAATATCTAGCCTGAATCTCACTTGATGTGGGAATATTGCTACCACCATGAGCTCACAGGGAGCTGTATAACTCAGGATCTCTTGCTCTGATGGCAAGAAGCTGCACTGCAGGAGAGTCTACCTTTGCTATAAATAACATGAAGTCTGAAGTCGCCAAAGGACTTTGTTACTACAGCAGTGCAGAACTTAGGTAATCACTGAAAGGGATGAAGGAGGAGCTGGAAATGCTCCACAAGAGCTTCAGGAAGAGGCTACCACAGAGGAAAACAGCTGTCCGTAATGGAAAGGGATTAGATAAGCAAACTTTACTAGGGTTGAGTGCAGGAGTAGAGCGTACACTGGAGACTCAAGAGCACCAAGAAGCACAGAGACGGTGGGAAGGCTGGATTCCATCCTCCTGTCCAGTCTACAGGGTAGCTACATTTTATGTGAGTACTGCTTTGCATCAGCTTTACTTGCAAATGTGGGAACCAAGGTTCAGGGCAGCTCCTAACAGAAGAAGGAAAACCAGGACTTAGTGAAGGATTTGACAGAAGAGAAGAAAGGGCTCAGTGGCTTGAGTTTGATGATGAGAAGGAGAGCTGTGTGGCAGGGACAGAGACAATGTGCAGCCAGTACATTACAAAGCAATCAAAGGAAAAGAACACAGTAGTTTAACTGGATAAACACAAATGCGTTTAATTCTGTCTTGTTTTACCATGTGTGCATGCCTGAATCATGCTGTGCAACACTGCTTTGAAATGTCTGTGAGAGACAGATGTAGTTAGCAATTGTTCCTCGATGTTGAGGGGAAGAAAACCAGCATTTGCTGACAAAGAAGTAAGAAGATTCTTTCAAAAAGAATAAGAATAATCTTAATGTCTCCTCCAGGAGAACATGTGGGATGGTCTGAGATTTCAGTACAAACTCATTTGGTAGAGAGAGGCCTTGAACTACACAGATAAATCTGTTGCACATCAGTGAATGCAGAAATGACACAGAGAGCAAGACATCCCTTAGCAACTCATCTGGTTTCCAGTCCTGGAAATCTGACTCCTGCCAGCACAAGTGACACAGATGACCCAGAGCATGGTAAGTGATCCAAGCTGCTCCATAAAGAAACTGGTAGTGTGCAAGCTGCAAAGTGTTCAGACATTTCCGTAGAGTTTGAAAATCACATGGGGTGTAATATTGCGAGGGCCTGCTAACAAAAAACATGGCTTTCATCTTCCAAAGACCTGAGTTACCGTTGTATGAAGACAAAGGCAAACACCTCCCTCAGAGTACAGTGATCTGAGGATCAGGCTCCAAGGGAATGACTGATGTTCAATTCAAGCTGACAGCTAACAAAAGCTCCTGTACGTGTGCCAGCAAACCACTGCCAGGAAAATCAGCGTGGCTCCCAACTTGCCGATTTCTGCATTATCAGACCTCCTACCCTACATGACCCTTGCTGATCTACACAGGCAGGCTCAGTGGAGAGTGGAAGGACAAGGGAGCTTACCAACCCTGGTCACCCTTAGTCAGGTGGCGGCATTTCATGAAGGAATCAGTGTCATTTCTAAGTAACTCAGGCTCTAGACTCATCACATGATCAGCCACAACTCCCAGGAAAAAGCACAAAAAATCAAACAGGACATTTGTTGGGGACTTAAGCAAACACCCATAAGGACAAAAGGGGCACTTTCTGTAGAGGGCAGGATGCTTCAGATCAGACTGAAACTAGCAGGCAGTTGTAGAAAGTGACACTGCTTGTAAATAGTTTCAGAGATCTAATCTATATCTCATCTCTCCCCTTCACCAGCAAAATCTGAAGTCCAAACATCCCACCGTTCACTCAGGTGCAGGCTTCACAGTACTAACTACTGCATATCATGTATAGGGAGGTATGATTGTTGTTCATTCCTATGGTGTCTCTACAAGGAGGCCGACTCAGTGGAAATGACCAGTCTTTGAATTACATCTTTTTTTAGTGTGTTTGGGTTGTTGGATGTTTTTTAATAGAAAAAAGGAATCAGCAGTTGTCTGTATTTTTAAACTGTGAAACACAGACCTCCTTCTGCTTCCAAGCTCTCATTGCAAAGCCTTTCCCTTCTGTGATTCCATAGCACCTTGTCTCTGTAAGTTTCTATTTTCAGTTCATAACTGATCAGATTCAACTGGTAGCAGAAATCATTTCAGTCAACAGGAATCTTTCCTCTCTCTAGCTTTGGTTGAGCTTGGGCCAGGCACCTGGCAAGGTGCTGCCTGGTCTCCTTCCTTATTTCAAAAAGGAAATCCATGATGAGAAAGATCCTGTCCTGGAGCAGATAACCTCCAGGACTGATGATTTTGCTCTGCTTACCCAGAATCTTCTGCAATGTTTCAAATGGTTTGGTTCAAAGAAGCCTTAGCACCCAATTTAGTAGAATTTAATCCAATCTTAATGCCATTATTTTGAGGATTAAAAACAACGTTGTCCCACTCACTGGTTGGGTCCACTCACTGGTTGGGTCATCTGAAGCAATGTGGTATTTTTGGAGATGACATAGAGTGCTGAGTGACCCACGAGTGCTGAGGGAGCTGGCGGATGTCATTGCTGAGCCACTCTCCATCATCTTTGAGAGGTCCTGGAGGACAGGAGAGGTGCCCGAGGACTGGAGAAAGGCCAATGTCACTGCAATCTTCAAAAAGGGCAAGAAGGAGGACCCAGGGAACTACAGGCCGGTCAGCTTCACCTCCATCCCGGGAAAGGTGATGGAGCAGCTTATCCTGGAGGTCATCATCAAGCAAGTGCAGGAAAAGAAGGTTATCAGGAGTAGTCAGCATGGATTCACTAAGGGGAAATCATGCCTGACCAATCTGATAGCTTTCTACGATGGCATGACTGGCTCGGTAGATGAGGGGAGAGCCGTGGATGTTGTCTACCTCGACTTCAGCAAGGCTTTCGACACGGTTTCCCACAACATCCTCCTAGGGAAGCTCAGGAAGTGTGGGCTGGATGAGTGGTCGGTGAGGTGGATTGAGAACTGGCTGAATGGCAGAACTCAGAGGGTTGTCATCAGCGGCGCTGAGTCTAGTTGGAGGCCGGTAACTAGTGGTGTCCCCCAGGGGTCAGTACTGGGCCCAGTCTTGTTTAACTTCTTCATCAATGACCTGGATGAAGAGTTAGAATGTACCCTCAGCAAGTTTGCTGATGACACCAAACTGGGAGGAGTGGTAGATGCACCAGAAGGCTGTGCTGCCATTCAGCGTGACCTGGACAGGCTGGAGAGTTGGGCAGAGAGGAACCTGATGAGGTTCAACAAAGGCAAGTGCAGGGTCCTGCACCTGGGGAAGAACAACCCCATGCATCAGTACAGGCTTGGGGCGGACCTGCTGGAGAGCAGCTTTGTGGAGAAGGACCTGGGTGTCCTGGTGGACGACAGGTTAACCATGAGCCAGCAGTGTGCCCTGGCTGCCAAGAAAGCTAATGGGATCCTGGGATGCATTAGGAGGAGTGTGGCCAGCAGGTCGAGGGAGGTTCTCCTTCCCCTCTACACTGCCCTAGTGAGGCCCCATCTGGAGTACTGTGTCCAGTTCTGGGCTCCCCAGTTCAAGAAAGATGAAGAGCTACTGGAGAGAGTCCAGCAGAGGGCTACGAGGATGGTGAGGGGACTGGAGCATCTCCCCTACGAGGAGAGGTTGAGGGAGCTGGGTTTGTTCAGCCTGAAGAAGAGAAGGCTGCGAGGGGACCTAATAAATGCTTATAAATATCTGAAGGGTGGGTGTCAGGAGGATGGGGCCAAACTCTTTTCAGTGGTGCCCAGTGACAGGACAAGGGGCAGTGGGCACAAACTGAAGCATAGGAAGTTCTGTCTGACATGAGGAAGAACTTCTTCCCTCTGAGGGTGACGGAGCACTGGAACAGGCTGCCCAGGGAGGTTGTGGAGTCTCCTTCTCTGGAGATATTCAAGACCCGCCTGGACGCGGTCCTGTGCAGCCTGCTGTAGGTGACCCTGCTTCGGCAGGAGGGTTGGACTAGATGACCCACAGAGGTCCCTTCCAACCCCTACCATTCTGTGATTCCGTGATTCTGTGATAGAGGAAGATTTTGTTGATTGATTGAGGGTTGATTAATTAATTCAGGGTTTTGTTTTGTTAATTGATTACTGCAAGAGATCTCTCCAGTTCAGTTCAGCATCTGTCTTAAAAAAAAACTTTGAAACCAGGACTGACCGGTCTTCTTTTTTTCTCAGTTGGGCTTCTGATTTCGAGTCTTAGATATCTCTGAGAGGCTCAGGCCCTTGGGATGATGGTACATACTTGCACAATTTCGAAGTTGTGATTTCTTTTGTGGCTGCGTCTCTCTTGGTGCAATCTGCAGCCCACAGACTTTCCAGTTTCTAGGAGACTATGTTAGAGTGTTAAATTGTTTTAGCATGGTTTCTTGGAGATGAATTTCATTTATTTCATGGTTTCTTTGTGCTGCAGAAGACACAGATTTCCCCCATAGTCTTTTTATAGTCAGCCACTCATAGTATAACTATTCATCATTGGGAGTAAACTCTAGCCTTGCATCTCGACATAAATTTATCTGATACATTAAGAGCTTCTCTCAAAGGCTACTTTGCAAGTTGTGCTATTGTTGGGGCTTGTGATCTAGCAGTATTTTCTCTACAGTCTCTACCAGGCAGCTAGGAGAGGATTGTCCATGAGTCACAATAATTTTACCTGTAAATTCAGCTTAAGCCCCCAGGCAGCTCAGAAGGCTGGCTGCTGTTTCTCAAGCCTGATACTACTGTATCAACCGCCTAAACTTTAACTGGGTGTTTTTAAAATAGAAAGGGGGAGCATACACTTCATTCCATCACACAGTTGGAGCTTTGTTACTTGTAGCTCATATCCATAGTCTAAGGATTGATAAACTTCCAGTTTTTCCTTCGCTTTTCAAGACTGTCCTGCAGAAGGCATCCTCTCCAGCTCGGGAGTAAGGCAAACATTTTGTTTATACTCTAGACCCACTCCAGATTTACATATGAGCCTATCTTAAGCATGAGATAGTTCCACGGGCTTCTGTGACCATGATTTGTACATGAAAACTTAATAGTTTTCGAAACTGTCCTCCTCTGAGCTAACAAAGCTCAGTTTTGATTTCCTCCCACAGCGATCATCAGGCGGGTTTCCCCTCTCTGCCCTTAGCCAATTCCGTTTGCCATTTCTAAATTCTGTCACTAACACAAGTAAGCTGCATAGTAATGAGTCTGCCCTTCCCAGAAGCATCCCTGTAAAAAGAATGGGTTTGACAACAGATTCTGCAAGCCTATTCCTTCCCCTGTCCCAGGTAACTCTGTTCAAAATACTCACAGATCTGCAGATTCCACTTCCAAAAAAAAAAAAGAAATGAGGGAGGGGAAGAATGGGGACTGCCAGAGAATGAAAGCCAAATTAATTGTGGAAGAAATTGGTTCATTCCTTACTGGCATCTGCAGAGTTGCATCAGCTTGCTGTGGAAATGGATTTGGCCTTGTATTTCTGAGAATCCAGCCTTGTTTCAATTCTTCTGAACACTTCCTTCTTTCCTTCTGACTGCGCTTCAGTTTTGATCCAAGTATCAGATAGGCCCACAAGGCAGCTGACTTGCACCGAATCTAACATAAACTTCTACTGATGGGTTCTGCTGCCTAGATGATGTGTGGCCCACCAGTGAACAATAAAAAGGATAAGATCTCAGCTTCTTTCCTTGCTATAGAAACAAAGCACCTTGTGATGATAATTTTTTTTATCTTTTATAAGGTGGTTGCCATGGCAACCATGTACCATGTCAGGTACTAGAAGGAAACAATTTGTGTTCTCTAGAAAACTCAAAATTTTAAAAGTTGATTGCGTATCGGTTTGCTTTCTGCCATGACACTACTCATCCTCTAAGCTGAGGGAGAGATGCAGGTATATCTGCAGGAGGAATAAATTAAAAAATGAGGAGTAGAGTGCTGTGGGGAAGCAAAACTTATGGGGATCTCTGCTTTTCTCAGTATGCTCTCAGAGACAATGTTAAGGAAAGCACAGTGGTATAGCCTTCCTTCCAAACACTTCAAGAAAGTTTTGGTTATGCAGAAAAAGTATGCACCCAGGAAAATGGACTAGCTGAGTGCAGGGAGACCTCAAAAGCCATGGAAAGAACCAGGAAGCAGTCTGCATAATTAAATGTCAGGTGAACTTGCAGATATGGTGAAGTAATGGGAGACTCAGAACAACAAAAGCAACTGACTTCAGTAACCTATCTTCTGTGTGTGCTGAGAATTTATACACCCTTCAGTGTATCAAAAATATATGATGTATACCTGGATGTATTCAAGTACATATCCTTGTGAAGCTAAAAATCTACTGCTACTTACTTTGCTGATGATTTTGATGCTCACAGGAAGAACTTTTCATGTTCTTTTGGGTTTTTTTTAGGGGGAAAGAAAGAACAGTTCAACTTGGCCATTGCCCAGGTGTTTCTACTACAAATAGCTCTAAAAAAGATTATCGTTTCAAAAATGTCGGGGGTAGCCCTTATCTATAGCTGATGAGCAAGTTCAGTTGCTAACTTAAGTTCTCGGCATAAGTTTGCATGTCACACAGTGGAGAGCTAAGCTCACACCTTGTCTATGACTCCCCTCTTGCAGAAGTTAAAGAGGGAATGACATGTATCAGGGAGTTATTTTTTGGGTCACAGGACCTACAAAAATCAGTGACGTACCTTCCCAGGCTGAATTTAGAGTGCTTTTACAAAAAGTCACGATGGGCTAAGCATGTCCATGAGTTATGGCCTCCCACCTGCAAGCCACATACAGTTTGGTGAAGTTGATCAGGAAAAGCTGAAGACCAAACAGTTTTTCAACCCACTGCAGATTTTGTTTTGACAGTATTACTGTGGCAGTAAGGATCTTCTGAGATTCCCTCCATTTCCTTTTCATTGCTCCACATGCCAGTGGGCCCACTATTTGACTAGCCTTCCTCTCCTGTCAAGCAAGGCTTGCAATAGTAGTAGCACTGCAGGATTTCTAGAGAGCTGCGCATTTCTCTTTGCCTCCCTTCAGGTCTGCCTTAGAGCTGCCTTAGAGCACAGAAGCTGCACTAATACCTGGTGGGTAGCTGCAGGAGTTTGTTGCCAGTTAAGCTGGAGACACCATGGGGTAAGTTAGCAGAGTAGTTAGTTAGTAGACTGAACTACCTTCTTGCAGTGGCATTTGCACTGCTGTTGCTGTGGCACTGCACATCCCATGTTTGAAAAAGAGGGTTCTCTCTTCCAGAGGCCTCAGACAGGCCAGACATCTTCCTAGAATTAAATTCAAGTTTAGAGAAAGGAAGGAAGAATCTGTCCAGATAGAATGACTTTTTACAAACAGAATGGGCTACAACCTCAGCAAGTAAATCTGCCCAGCTTTGCCAAAAGCAGTGAAGCTATGCTGCTTTGTAACAACTGAGGAACTTGTCCCAATATTTTTCTTTGTTTATCCAAAAACAGAAAGGGGGAGAAGACATCTTTAAGCTGTATCACTCTCTGTGTCCTCACAAATTTGTGTCATCACCCCCATGCGATTGTGTGGCTGTGACTCACCAATAGGTGATTATGCCTATGTCTTCCAGCAGTCTGCAAACGAGTAGTCCTCAGGTATCTTATATCCTGATGTGATCTAGCACTGAAGAATGAGCAAGAACGAGGCAGTTTCGGTCCCATCTTCTGGTGTTTCTTGGTTCTTGCAGGTCGTTGAGAAGCCCAAGAAGCATGAAACTGAGGTTCACTCATAGCTGTGTCTATTACACTACCTATTCGGTTCTTGCTCCCTGATAAGTTCTTCTGGGCCACTTAGGTACCAAAAAATATGATCCCACTTTCAGGATGTTTCAAAAAGCAAGATTTCTGCGTGCTCCAGTACCCTGCCTGCTCACCAGCAACGGCTAGAACAAGACGAGACAGGTAGCGCAGAGAGGCGGTGCGCCATGTGTACGTGTGTCTGCCTGTGAAGAAACCCATCACCTTTGTGTGTGCTGCTGCTCCCGCTGTTGGCTTGCTCAGGAGAGATGTTGTGTTTCTGTGAGCTGCTCTCATTGCTTCTGTGGAGAACCGAGAGGTCGCTCAGGATCAGGAGGGCTTGTTAGGAGCAAGCAAAGAGTTTCAAGGTAGGTTAAAGCTTCAGCCTTTTTGTTTGGACCTGTCTGTTTGCATGCTGGCTTTCAAAAGTGCTCTGGCAGGCTTGTTTGTGCTGGTGCAACACGACTCTGAGACCTGAAAAAACCTGCACGACTCTTTCAGTGGGTATCCTTAGAACTCGCTTAATCTGCTCTCCTTACAAGCTCTGCAGGGCATGAGCTTTCTTTTTATTATGTGTCAAGCGTAATATCTAGAACAATGGTTTCTAGATCCATTTTCAGATTACTAGATACTTTCTAATGGAAACAATAAATTGTGGCAGCGTGCTTGAAATGTGTGTCAGAGTGAACAGTGCTTTTCCAGTACCAGGAATGCATACTTTATTTTGCGTCATATTCTGCATCAAAGCTTGACCACATCTGCATGCTCCTGGATAACAAGGTGACTATACAATCCACCATCTGCTTTCTAGAGTAATAGAGGAATCAGGGTGCCTAACAGTAGAAAATGTCTGGAAGCACAGGCGTACTGTGACGGGATGGGAAGTGCTGTGTTGACAGACCTGAACTGATGGAATGAAGCTTGAGTCCATCAAGGTAGACTAGTTCCGATTTAGTGGTGCTCCTCGTGGGACCCAAGTAGGATCAATGCCTCTCGCCACGCTCAGACCTTCGCCTGTAATGGGAGTAATTCTGTTCATCCCATGTGTCTCTACTGCTAAGCCTAACTGGACCCCACTTGTCTTACAGGGAGCCAGTACAGGTGTCTTTTTCTTTTGTGGCCTATCTAAATCACTCCTGAATAATCTGACAATCTGGAGCCATCTATTTTTCTAGGTGTTTCCAGGAACGAGACAGAAGCGCCCTGTGAGCCGGGTATAGCCTAGGGGTCATCAGTTAGGGACGCTGACTGGTAATAAACCCCACGTTTCAGCAGGCTCGGGTCTTCCTTCCCCAAAGCGCTCTGTTCGCTGGGCCTCCAGGGGAGCCACGACAGGCAGCTCAGCCCAGGGCAGCACCTGCAGCGTGCGGCGCTGGGCCTTGCCCGGAGGGCGAGGGCAGGGCGAGGGCTCTGGCTGCCGCGTTACCCGCAGGGCCGTGCCCTTCCGACGGCGGCAGCCCCGTTCCAGCGGACGGGTGGGCGGCCGCAGGCAGGCGAGCGGCTTCTCGCAGGCCCCGGGCCAACCGGAGGGCCGAGGGGAATCTCCTACCCCGCACGCCGCGCCGGGGCAGCTACCGCTGCCAGCCCGCTGGCTACCGGGAAAGCCGCGGCGCCTCTCGGCGCCCCCCCGCGGCAGAGCTCCCCTGCGGCCACGGGGCAAGGCGGGCTGAGGGGGAACCGGAGGGCGGCGGCTGGCGCCTGCAGCGCAGCGCCCGCCAGGCCTTCCCCTCGCCTCGGGCGCGGGGGGCTGCTGAGGAGGGGCCGTCGCGGGGCGGGAAGCAGAGACACGGCCCCGAAGGGGGACGACGAGATCCCCGCGGCTGCTCGGCAAAGGGGCGCGGGGAAGAAGCGGCTCACACACCCCGAGGGCGAGGCGGCGACCCGGCGCCCCCCCCCATCACGGCCGCCCGCCACCGCCCCAGGGACCGCCCCGCGGCCAGGCCGCGGCGGGCGGGCGGTAGCGTCTGATTGACAGGCGCCGCGGCCCACCCGGAGGGCGGTGGCGGCGGGGACCGCCTATCAGGGGTGGCGGGCGGGCGGCCGTTGAGCGGCGTGTGGGCGGGGCGCGGGCCCTGGGCGTGTGCCGCGGCCGCCGGCGGGGCGCGCTCCCGCTCGGCTGGGCTGGGCTGGGCTCCCCCACATTGTCCGGGCGGCGACGGCGGCAGAGCGCCCCGGCGCCCGGTGCCAATGCGGGGCGGGCGCGGCACACCGGGGGCGCCTCCACCACCGCGGTGGAAACTTCACCTCGCCGCCGGGCCGACGCGCGGCTGAAGCCCCCGACGGGGCCGGGCCGGGCGGGGAGGAGCGGAGCGGCGGGGTGGGGGGGGAAGGTATTGCCCGCCTGGGGGGCGCCTCGTCTTGCTTGGTTTTCCTCCGTTGGAAGAAAAAGCAAATACTGTTATCCCGCTTTCAACTCCCGCGCCTGGCGCTCCAGGACGCGCATCCCGCCCGGCGGGGTGGACGAGCCGGTGAGTGACCGACGGGGACGGGGGCGGGGGGGCAGCACCCACCGGCGCGGCGGGGACGGGCGGGCAGCGCCGCCGCCGCCACCTGTTAGCGGGGCGGCTCCCCCCCCCCACCCCCCCCCCCCCGGGACGCTCAGCCCCCCCGCTGTGCGGGGGGTGGTGCCCCCCGTCGTGCCCCGGGGGAGGGAGGAGGGGCCCCCTGCCCGGTGGGCGGTGGCGGGGCCCGGGGGTGTTGGGGGGCGGCGGCGCGGACCCACCTGCTCGCCGTGCCGCGCCTTGACTCTGCTGCCTGGGCGACGCCCGCAGACCCCAGCCCCGGGCGGGCCCTCGAGGGCGGCTGGGGAGGGGGGAGCAGGGCACCACCGAGCCACAGCCTCTACCCCCGTTTGCCCTCCGCCGCCTGCCCTCCTCCTCCCGAACCCCCTTCGCACTCCTCCTGCCCCTCTCCCCCTGCAAGCTGCAGCCCCCGTCCCTTCCCCGCCCTGCTCTCCTTCTCCCCCCACGTCCCCCAGCTGCAACCCTCTCCGCCCCCTCTCCCTCCTCTCCTTCACACCCCGGGTCCGCAGCCACCCGCACTCGCCTTCCCTTATCCCTTTGCCTCCCCCGCACCGCCGCCGCCGTGCTCCCGAGGGGGAGCGCCGGATCCCCCCCCCCTTTGCCGAGGCAGGTGCCCGCGGGGCTGTGGCAGCCCCCCGTGGGAGCGACACCCCCACGAGGGCCCACCCGCCACGCAGCAGTGCCGGGCGCCGGCAGCCCGGGGGGCAGCGCAGGTACGTGCCTCGGCGAGCAGGCGGGCGAGGTCCCCCCGTCGTCGCTGCGTGCGTGCGGCTCTGCGGACCTGGCGGCACCTCCCTTCCTCCCAGGGATGCTCGCCCGCCGCCGGGGTCTGCGGCGTGCGGGGGCTGCCTGCGCCCTGCCTGCCCTGCAGGGGCCTTGTGGGGCCCAGGGGTGCAACCCCCTCGCCCCGAGTGGAAGCGGGTGCGTCTAGTGGCTCGCTCGGCCCAGATGGGTCCTGGCTGGGGATGCGTTCTGATGGCCTTGGGCAGTGGAGCGTGCCTGGAGACAAAAGAGCCGATGAGAAATCGGAGAGAACTGGCGGACTCTGGAGTGGCTGGAGAAGTGCTTAGGGCAGCTGGGAGCAGGAGGACGTCGCAGCAGGAGTGACCCAAGTCAGGCCATTGACTATTTCAATGACCTAAGTCATGCAGAGTTGCTTCTGGGTAGGTCTTTGAGGTGCAGAAGGGATGCAAACTCTTGGTGAGGCTTTGTCATGATGTACCGCAGTCTGGCTGGCACACGTAGGTTGTGCGGGTTGGAGCAGGAACTGGTTTTGAATGGGGAAAAGCACGTGAGGCTTTCTGCGGGCTCAGCTGAAGAGTTACTGGAGGGTTGTATGGTGCATGTTGGTTTCTTCTGGTCAGATTTGCTAATGTGTTTATCCTTGCAGAGCTCAAAAGTGTTTTGGTTTCGCAGCTTGTGATTTGCGTGATTTTCCCAAGCGTTTGTAACACAGCCATGACTTTGAACCCATGTGTGTTGCACCTCTCTGTGTCTGGTCCTTTGCTTCTCCTCGTCGGATGTTTTCCCTCTGTGATTAATGTGCCAACTGCTTCACTTCAGCACCAGGGAGGCCAATGCTGATGGATTTCCCTGTTCAATCTCCTCGTGGGTCTGCAGACTGAGGGGTGTTACCACTGCAGCAAAGTCTGCTTTGGGGTGGGAGCTGTCAGCATGTCTCTCTTTTTGTCTCAGTGAACCTCTTAGTTCTTTTAATTAAACAGAGATGAAGCATGCGTGGTAATACCCTCCACATTTACATAAAAATGATCTTGTAATTAGCAATAATTATCTCAGTTTGGGATGTCGCTGTAATGTTTAAACAGCACTTGTGACCTGAGGGACGTTTTCCCATCCCCAAGGAGTTACCCTTGGTGTGGTTCTCTCCTGTGGCATGTTTCATTCTTGGCTGCCGTCAGCGGTGAATGTAGAGAAGCGTTGCGAGTAACCTTGAATTTCTCTGATGTCAGACTAGAAAGTGATGGGCATGGTTTCCACATTGAGTCCAGCGCCACTTTTCGGGGCTGCCTGGCAGACCTGTCACCATTTGCATGGAGATGGTCTGTCTTGGTGGCTTTCGCCCTGTGGTCTGAGGACTCTCAAGGAGATTCTGTTGCTATTGTGTTGGGCCAGAGAGGGGGAAAAACAGGCTGAAAAATTTCCAGTCAACCTTCCCCCCCCGCCCCGCCAAGTTCTCTTAGGGAGATTTGGAAAAGTCTGCTGGTACTTGGGAAGCTTTTCCCTGTGAGAGTAGAGGTCCTGAGTCATGCTTGTCCATGTGGCTGTCTTTCACCTAACTTCCCTTCCTTTTAAGTGGAGCAAAGCTCAGCTCACAGATGTAAATGTTTGCTTCCAGGCTGGAGATGGCACCTACCACCGCCCCTGTTGCAGCCAGTACACCCCGAATTTACCTTCGGAGCTCCCCAAGATTTCTTGGGGTAAAAAAGCTTTATGGAGTAAAACAGTTGAATATGGGGGAAACACTCAACAAAATAAAACCCAAAACAAAAAGTACCGCCTGTAGAGAGGGGGTCCCTTTGTGGGAGGCTGATGAAGGGAAGAGGTAGAAATGTCTCGTCTCCTGTCTTTCAAGATGTGTTATGCCACTGTACTTCTTGTCGGTCTAGGAAAAGCAAAATGATTGTGCTCCAAGCACTCTTTATCTAATTGCAATTTATTATCAGCTTTCTATTTTAACATTTTTGAAGTGTAAACTTAACAACCAGAACTTACTAAGCAGCAGATACACATGTTGAGTGTATTTGAATTTTACCTGTGTTAATCTAATAATATATTTATGAAATTATATTTGATCAGCTCTATAGCTGGTTGAAGACCACAAAAGAGTATTAGTCAAATAAATTATTTGACAAATATGGATAAGATTAAACAAATGATCTATTTGCCAACTGCTGTTCAACTGCTCTGCCATGGCACGTTCCTCTTTCTCTTATCTTTTCCTTCCAGTTTTCATTCCACTTTTTCATGGTTTACCTTTTCCTGAACTGTCCTCAGCATCTGTTTAATTTTTCCTTTCCCTGTATTATTCTTTCTCTTTGGTGTCTTGGTTTTCCTTTCATTCTTTCTTCTGCATCTCTCTTTCCTTCTTCTGAGTCTACATTAGCTAATTTTCCTCCTTCTTTCTACCTTCCTGGAGGAGATTTTTATTGAACACTGCATAGCCAGCTCAACTAAACCTGATATGCATTTAAACCCATAAAAACGTAAGACTAAACCCAAAGTGCACATGAGCATGAAGATGTTTGCTCGGTGGTAATGCTTCTTCGCTTCTCTCTGGGTATTCTGGCTATTGCAGGAAGGGTGTTCCTGCAGTTCTGGAGGTTTTTTTCTACCTCTCATTTTTGCTTGTGCTCTCCTTATGCCTTTCTTTTAAAGTGAATTTTACTTTGTGTCCTGAGAAAACAACCAGGATCAAATGGCAGACCTGGTGTTATTCATTGGTTGTGTGTCTGTAGGCAACCTGCTTCCATCTGCCGCCCGACCAAGCCCAGCCTCCCCGCTGGGCGGTCCTGCTTTGCTCCTGGAATCGTCCTTCCCCACCTCTGGGGTTATGTCCACGAGGTATCTTTCAGTAGGGCAAAAGCAACGAGTGCTCTGAAGGTTTTCTGGCTTACCTGTTACTTTCAGAGTCTGTATGAGAGTCAGGTTGATGAGGATAAGTAGCAAGAGGCGAACAGGTTATTGTGCATGACCGAGCAGTCGCAATATTCGACTTAGGTCTAGTATTCAAAGATTAAAGTCCCTTAAAAATGAAGGTGCTGTTATGGAGAAGACTTGTTCTTTTTCCCCCCTGGATGAAATCTAGGGGAGGGATATTCTCAAAAACATGAATGAAAGGAACAGAAAACTTTATTTCAGGGGACGAAATTTGCTGTGCCTTTTCAATAAAGCTCAGGCAGTCCAGGGGAGTGTGATGGGAGTGCTCAGAGTGCGTGATTTGCCTCTGCTGATGGTTGCAGTGCTGTTGCTGCAGTGAATGAGCCAAGCCGTGTATGTCATAGCTGTCTGCATGAAGTCCTGAGAGTTAGGTGATAATGCCTTCTTGTACCCGTAAGGAAAGGTCTCTGCTGTAGCGAAGTTAACAGTTACACTGCTCCTCTATGCCTTGTGAAATGTTTTGCGTAACACTTGAGTGTACTGACACAGTGAGCAATCCAGGCGGCATGTCGTTGCGAAGCATAATTGATTGGGGAGGATAGGGCCAAGAGGAATATTCTTTTGCAGTTAATTATTTACTGCAGGGAGAAAGGGAAGCTGATGATGTTTGGTTTATAATTACAGATATCCAGAAGAAAATGTGTGACGATGGTCTGTTTTATTCTGTGTTTTGCATCTATTTCTTTGTCTCTCTAGAACGTGAGACCAGCATTGTTTAATGACTGGTTGAGTAAAAGCAAAACTTCGTTATCAGCTTCTGGGTGCTGGAATATGGTTTGCAGCATACTGTGTGTGATGCAAAATGACCTAAATGCCTACAGAGGGAACAGTCTTTCCGTGCTTGCTGTCTTAATGCACGATCTGCCTGTGGTGCCCATCTGATGGCATCGTGGGCCCTTGGAACAGCTCATCTCTGTGCTGAAAGGTGACTTTGTGGTTAAAGTGCAGGACTGTGAACCCTGGAGTCCTGACCCCTTCTCTGCTCTTGGCTCAGCTGGTTGCCTTATCTTGCTGGGCTCACTTCTTCAGGAGTGATACCGACCCAGCACATATCCAGCCTGTCTGCTAAAAGGGTAGGATGTCCTGGGTGACGGGCACTCTGATAATGCAGAGGCAATGGCAACCCAGGTGCTTGCATAATACAGTGCTGTAGGCCAAACTAAAAGTGGATTTTTCCGTTTGCATAGCTAAACGCTTTACAGATCAGACTACTCGTATGCAAGTTAAATTCAGGAGCTGGTGGAATTGAGTTTAGATGCGTGTGGGAGCAATAACTTGACAAATGCAAAAAAAGAGACATTGCTGTAAAGTCTCTGAGAAGATGCCCATACGTCTTCTGCTTGTTTAGCATCCTTGAGAGAACAACAGACGTGAGGGAGAAGCTGCGGCCTGTGAAATGAAGAGGATGTCATCCTCTTACTGGGAGAAGGAGAGGAGCCAGATCCAAAAAGCGTGGGAGCAGGAGCGAAGCGAGGGATACAGATGTGCGCAGCGGGGTCTGTTCTGGCTGCCCTGTTCTCGCTGGGTAAGGCTCTGCAGGAAGAGGAGCGAGGAGAGGGTCAGTGGAAAAAGGCTGTCATTGCGCAAGGTGGAGCATTGGCTGTTCTGCTGGTCCAGGCTGAATCAAAGCATGGCCAGCCGGCAGTGGGAGTGCGAGAAAAGCAGACCAGTGAAAAATCTCCAAAGGAGGATCTGGGTAATGAGTGCTTTGTGCCCCAGGCAAGTTGGGATCTTGTTCAGAGGCTTGCTGAGAAGTGAGCTCCATTCATCAGTGGTTTGTTGAGGTAAGAGGCTGCTGTCATATGTGGGCTTACTCCAGTGTCAGTGTTGAGTCTGCTCTGACACTCCACGCTATCTTTAGCAGTTCAGTGGCACGCATCCACTTCTGTCCAGCCTGTTCCAAACTATGTGTATAGACTAAGCTTGAATATATGAAGTTGGAGTCTGCAAATGATGCATTTTGTCCCTTGTCCTACACCAAGACAAGCAGCCAGAGAGGTGGTTCTGGTGTGGCACTAGTTCCTGTATTTCTGTAGTGACCTGTTCTCCTTTCCTGTAGCTGGCTTTGCTGGAGCAGGAATGAGATGTCAGGGAGCTTAGTGTTATGTGAGGAACTGGAATTCACCCTCCAGAAAAAGAAGGCTGGTCTTGAGAAACCTGGCTTTGGTTAGTTTGATAAATGGATGAAACAGTAGTTGAGTATGATAAGTAAATAAAACCTCACTGTTTCTTGGAGGTAAACATGGGACAGACCCCAGCTTGTACGTGTGCTAATCCTGTAACTAACTTTTCTGCTGTCTGCCTTTGGATCTGCGTCTGTTGATGCAATGGCTCGTTTTGGGTTCTGTCATGTTAGACTCCTGCCGTGAAGAGCACAACACGCTCCTTTGTAGCCTGCAGACCCAGCGAGTGCTGGTGAAAGCAGGAGGTGCCTGCTGACTGTGTGCATGTGTGTGCACACACACCCCTTGCCCCATCTGCTTGTGTGTGGAGGTTGAATGTATAACCTTGTAATATAATCTTGGTCGTGCAAGGGTTCTTCCAGTCTTGTTTCCCCTGGCCTTTTCCTGATTTGCGTGATGTCGTCTGAGGCCAGCCAGCTTCTTCTGGAGGGCTTGTCCCACTTTCCATGCAGGCAGCCTTGGGCAAGGGTCTGCTCCCAGGCGTGTGCAGGTGTCTTGTTCCACTGATGTGCAAGGGAGTATGAGGGTAAGCGCCGAGGGGCTGGGCAGGGCAGGACATTGCTGTGCTGGCTGGTGGTGTGACCTCCGTCAGGCAGTTGGTGTAGCTGCGGATGGGTAAGGAGGTACACGCAGATCCCTGCAGGCACGGTGGCTGTGACCAGTACTCAAGTCTGTGAGGGTCAGATGTATTCTCTCTACTCCTAGGAGTACAGATGTGTGTCCTCCAATCCGCTGTACTCGGTTGCAGCTGACAACTCTGTGGCTATTCGGGTGGCCCCCGTGAATTTCGAAATGTCAAGGTACTCATTCTCAAAACACACAAGTGTGGGAAAGAAACCATGTCAGCAGCCCTTCAGTGTAAGTCTAACAAGGCAGAGACTCGGTGGGGCAGGAGCAGTTCTCTCCATATTTTGTAGCAGGCACAGGGAGGATACAAATAGGAGGAAAATGGTCTTTGTTGTCTGATTGCAGCAACTACTGTCATGGCTTTCTTCTTGAGATCATTTCCTATCTGCCATCCCAGGCAAGAATTTGGGCAGTTGTCCTGCAAGGAGGAAAGCTGGGACATTCAGACCCCGAATAATATTTGCTTAATAAGTAGTCATCTGATCCCCCACAACTACTGTGCCTGATTACCAGGGGCCAGACAAGATGTCCTGTGCTTCACATTCCATTCATGATGAATGCGTTAATCTGAACGGGTAAGAGAGAATGCTTCCTCCACATCAGTTTACACCTTTGCTGTTCCTGTTCTTCTGCGGGGTACATCCCAAGCAGCCACCCTCTTCCAGCCTATGAAGTGTCCAGGCCTGGCTGCTCCTCAAAACTGCTAGAAGATGAAAAACTGCGCTTCAGGTGCCAAGTTCTGTCTATGGAAAGTGAGTTAATCCATTAATTTCTCTTTCTTCTTGCTCCTTCCCAGCATTTTGCTGGTAGATATGATCACTCTTACTGCTCGTGGGTAAAGTGTCCATACCCCAAGTATCTACCAGTGCCTATAGCCAGGGCAGACACTGGGCAGGGAAAGGAGAGGCATTATTATGACCTCTTGTTTTACAGCTGGGGAACTGAGGAATGGAAATCCACCTTAACAGGAGGAGCCTGGAGAAGAGTTGAGAACAGAAATTGTTGTCCTAATCCAGTGCTTTGACTGCAGGATCAGCTTCCGGCTTGCTTTGGTAACTGTTGAGTGTCAAAAGATTCAGCAACCAACTGTTGATGTGTTGCTAATCTGATTTTCTGATGAGTGAAATGCTTTCTCATCACAATGAACCTTGAAGAAGGTGGGGATGTTTTTCCTTTTATCATTTCAAGCAAGGTCATCTTGTCTGTTGTTTCAATATTTTAGGTATCTGGTCTTAAAAGTGATGTTAGTGGAAGGCTGGAATAGCAGTCCTTTCCGTGTAAGACTTCCAGGCTTAAATGGGGCTGGTGTCTGCAGAAATGGATAGATATCCTATGGTAAAACTTAGTGTCGTGGCTTGTTGTGGATTAGAAAAACAGTAAGAAAATTTGGGCAATTGAAAAGAGATCTTGTAGCCATGTGGATGGGGCTTGATTTAAAAACCATAGGGCTTGAAGATCTTGATTTGTATTGGTGGTGTGTAATTACAAAATGAGCCATCTCCCTTTTGGTCACCCACGCCGAGGCACTTTCTGTGGAAAGATCTTAAAAACAAGATGCAGTTAACTGACCACGTCTTTGAGGATAAAAAAAAACTTCCCAGGGGAAAAAAGAAAGAGGTAGATTTCTTCAAGAAGTGAAAAAATACTTAACTTTTTCTCAAGGCAGTTTCCGGGGCACCTAACCTAATCTTTCCAAAACAATTCTCTGGCAGCCACAGCTCACATATTTTAAAAAACAGTGTAGAAAGGAATGTATTGTGACAGTTTAATTTGTTGCTGAAATACAGTCACCTCTGGGGTAATTCAAAGCAACAGTGGAGCGGATGATAAACGTGTTAAGGATGGGAGATGAGTAAAGGCAGGCTGCTCACATGAAACCAGCAGTGGAAGATGCCCATGCAGAAGTATAGTTCCTGGAATTTAGGTTTATTTTCTTCCTCTTTTGACTCTAACGGAGCTGTAGACTGTTCACATCTTCTGAACACGGCAGTTGTTGCTGAGTCCTTGTGTGTATCCTTGCTGTGGCAGCAAGGGGGATTTTGGTGGTGATTCTCTCAGGCAGGTAGTAGGGAAGACCCTCTGGTACTGGCCAGCTTTAGAGATGAAATGGATGGAGAAGAAAAGGTGGAGGATTGCGCCACGTGAGGTGCAGGTCGCTGTACCTTCTAGTGCCTGGTTGGGAGCTTCTAAAGGCACAGGACAGCTAGCTGGGTATTGTAGTCACCAATCTATGGGTGCAAACTGAGCTGCGTAAAGCTGGCTTGCAATCTCTACCATTTGGAAGAGAAAACAAGGCAATTGCAGGATGCTCTTGAGAAGGCAAAGGAGAGCCTGCTTGAGTCTTAGAGGAAGATGTACAATTTGAAGAGAGAGAGGTATGGAGTTGCCTCTGTAGCCCTGTTCTGGGTCCTCAAGAGCAGCATTGTCTGAAGTGTGCTCTTTGTGAAGAGGTGGGAAGCAGAGTGCCTAGCAGAGGGCTGGGCTTTTTCAGAGCATGTTACTAAGTACATGGTTTTTGGCAAGCCTGGCAATTGCATTGCAACAGGGTTGTGAGGTCTTTTTCAAATTCTGCTGAAGTTGGTTGAACTTTGTTGACTGCAGTGACCATGGGCTGGCAGGCAGTACAGCATGTCTCAGGTCAGTTCAGGTTTTCATCTCCTTTATTTCAAAGCCTGCATCTAGAATGAGTTTATTCAATTCACAGCTTAGAGAAACTTCTGAATAAATCCTGGGGGGGGGGTGAAAAAGGAGAAAAACAACCAACCTCACCACCAACAAAACAGATCAAAATAATCAAGCAGCTTGTGCTATGGAACTGGGATGTGACTGGCAGCTGATGTGTGGAGGTGGACAACCGCCAGTCACACTTTCTCAGCATGGCTTGCTCTGCAGGGTCAATGGGAGCAAGCACCTGTCAGCATTAGAGATAACTATTAAAATCTGAGGCAGGAGCCTGCAAATTCTGTGACAGTTGTATGCTGGGGTAGAAGAAAAAGCTCTGCCACCGGTGAGGCACCCTTTCAGGGAGCTCATTGTAACTTCTTGTTTTCTTCTGAACCCTTCGGTTCAGTCCCGCTGTGGGTAAACGTCATGCGGTCTCTTCCATGCTTTCTATTTGATTTGAGGGCCCTTTGTAACAACTTATTGCTCATTCATCCTGTTGTCAGAGAAGTTATTCTGCCTGCAGTCCCTGTCTGAGCTTAATTTTCTTATTTTCTGTAGCACGGGGGCTGATGGCTTCACAAATCTTAGAATAACTCCTCAATCTCTCCCCCTGGCCAGCCTAGCGGCATGACAGCTCCATTTAATGTGTGCCATCTGCTTTGGCTTCCAGCCCTTAGACTCATTATTTTGCATTTGTCTGCATCAAGCTCTGGTGTTGCCTGCCCCAAAGGATCATATATCAGAAGTCATGAAAAAGAGTCCTTAAGGTTGGTCTGTAAATCCCAAGTCTCTTTGCTGGAGGAAACGTGCAGTCTGGGTGCTGTATCCTTTCCTCTCCTATGTCCTTGCCACAGCCCTGCTGTGTGCATCCCTCCCTGCCTGTCCTGGCACATCTCTTGATGGGCATGAAGTGAGCCTTGCAGGCTCTTTGGGCAATGCCGTTCTTGTGGTACAAAGCGTTTGGTGCTAGGGACGTTTCCCTTTCTTCTCTTGCTGACACAGAGACAGGCTGCGACCTGCAGCTCTGCCTTCTCTTCAGCCAGCCCCCAAAATGACTTGGATCCACTTGGAATATTGTTACAGGGAAAAGATTGTGAAGTTTTCTCGGTATTAGATACCTCGCGATACCTCTCACATAACATTTGAAGTGTAGCATTACCTTCAGGCCTTGGGGACTGGAAGTGCTTTCATGTTAGATGCAGTGTGAGACAGGTCCTCTCTGCAAGCTGAGTGCATGATGCAGAACGTCACCTCTGCAGATGCTGACATCTAACATCCCAGCCATTTGCCCTCAGCCCCCCTATATAGGCAGCAGAGGAAACAAGCACTTTGATCTCGTCCTAATAGATAGATATCTGAAACAGGTCAGATTGTGCCTGTCTCTTCTCGTTGATGATAAAGAGGCTCCGGATGATGGGCTCTTAAGGAGATGTCTGTGTTGTAGGTGAGATGAATCCAACCCAACACTGAGCAGGTTGGGGCAGCACAAAAAGAGAGCAAGACAGTGTTGAATGTAGTCTGTCCTTGTCTTAGCTATATGCTGTCATATTCAGTAAACCTGTGCCTCTTCCTTTGTTCAAGAAGCTGCCCTTCATTTTGGTTCCTTGCTGGCCAAGGGCTGGAGGGACATGATCCAGGCGGCAAGTGGAAGACAGAGTTAAACACCTCTCAGAGGTGCTCCTAGCAAAGGTGCTAGGATGGAGCCCCAGGCCTGTCCCAGCTCTGGACCAAGGGGCATTTTAACCAAGTGAAGGCAGAAATCACACGTAGGAATGGGGCAGTTTTGTCCTTGTTTCATCCTTTCATACTAGAGGCCAGGAAGCTGCTAGCATAGGTCAGGGATTACTCAGATACTTCTCAGGAGCTCCTGACCTCATGCATGTGCCTGAACAGCAGTCGTGTTGTATTGCAGTGGGGAAGGACATGAGACCTCTAAATGCGGAGCTGAGACAAGGGCATGGGGACTTCAGCTTATGGATTAACAGATGATAGCAGCAGGAGCCCTGCGATGCCTCTGCAAGGGCTGCACATCTGGGTGTTCCAGGCTTGGTGGGTAAAACCTTTTCTGTTAGGAGAAAAAGAGCTTTTTCCTAACACTGAAGTGCTATTAAATGCTGTAATGGGGCTTTGGGGGTGATGGAGCCAGTTTCTGTAGTTTTGTATCCCACTTGAGTTGAACCTTCATGGTTGCTCTGGAGACCCTGGCGTGCTCCACAAGGAGAAGGTTGGAGGGAGACCCAGAGTACTTGAAAGAACTGGAAAAACAAAACTGAGCCGACTGGAAGGAATAAAGCCTGGTAGCCTGGGGAGGATTTTCTTGACTGACTGAGTTTCCCCCTTTGATTGGGAGCGTTTGTTCCATCATGCCTTGTACTGGGGAAGAATTAGCCCGGTGGCAGAAATGTGATGCACCGGGCATTTTGGGAGTGAAAAACCTGTCCACAGCAAGAGCCTGCAGAGCTTGAACTCGGCCTTCAAGTTCCTGTGCTGGCACCTGGCTGCAAGCCTGCCCGGCAGAGGAGGGTACTGTGCCAGGCTCTTTGTGGATCTCGTGTCTGTGTAGTCAGCATTAAATCCTAGGACCCTGCAGAAAAACAGAGTCAGTTTTGTACCCCATTTGTTGTTTGTTACTGAAACTCATGCTGTAACTCCCATCAGTTTAGACACCCATAAAATAGTGGTTAGCTCTGGAGAGTCTCTGGAAGTCTGCTGTGTGTACTACAGTCGCTTCAGACTTTGCAATAGCAGGGAGTTTATTAGGGGAAAAATTTCTGGCTGACTCCAGGTGGAAAGCAAACATACCATGCTGCAGAAAAAGGCAAAAACCCACCTCAGATTCTGTCATGTAGTGTGTTTTCCTCACTTCACAATGCATCTTGTCTCTCCCTGCTCTGTTTCCTGGCTCCGCATGTCCACCACACGCTTTTCTGCTTTCCGATTCCTTCTTGAGGACAGGACAAGGGAGCGCGTATGAAAACCTTCAGCAGGTTTTTAATTCAGGAAGGAAGGTATATCAGGGCATTGTAGTTAAAACCCACAGCATACATTTTGCTCTGCTACTTTCCTTGTTGTCCTTCCCCTCTGAACTTTGGTACAGTAAATAGCGTCCGTGTTTGAAGAGCCTCCCAGCAGAGAGGCATCTGGCACAGCACCAGGTCCTTGCAGCTTCTCAGTATTTCTGCTGCACGTAGTCTCTTGCCTGGTCAACAAGCGCATCATCGGTGGGAGCGTGCATCTACCCCTTTTTGCCGGCTCACCCAAGGTAATTCCTTCTGTTACTCCTTACACATGGCAAAAACAAATCGGAAAGGGAGAGATGTTAACACAGGGTTTTGAGTTGCAAAATGATACCTGCTGTGCCTTGGTGTGCTCTGTTACTCATGTGCAAAACCCTGCACCCCATCTGCGGGAGCGGTATCATGCTAGTACTGTCTTTTTGCTGCGATCAATCTGCTGCTGGTTGGATACATTAAATTTGTTAATTTTTGCCACTGACAGTATGCTTGCTATCTTGTCAACAGGAGCAGGTTCAGAGGTCTCTGGGAGATGTGCAGTGGTGTCACTCGGCTGTTTGCTCTCCTAGTTGAGCAGGCACATGTATGGGTCTTTGAAAGCTGATGGGAGAAACCAGGATCTGTCAGTCTCTTTGTTTCGGTTTCGGCTGCCGCCGGCAACAAAAGCGCCACGCGGCCGCCCCTCCCCCCGCCGGCGTGCGGAGGAGAATGGAAAGAAAGAGGCAGAAACTGGTGGGTCGGGATAAGGGCAGTTTAACAGAACAGCAAACAGAGGGAAAACAGGAACAACAACGATACAAATAAGGAGAAAACACAACCACGAACCGTACAACAGCCGCTCTCCCGAAACCGGACCGGCGCTGCGCCCGCCCAAGCCGCGAGTGCGTTCCCGCCGCCCCGCTCCCCCCCCACCGGAACCCAGCGTGACGTCACATGGTATGGAATACCGGGCTCTGTTTGGCCAGGTGGGGTCAGCCCCCACCCCCCGGCTGTGCCCCTTCCTGGAGTCTGGTGAAAATTAACCCTGTCCTGGCCAAACCCAGGACATTATCCACCCCTTATTCCATACCATCTACGTCATGCCCAGGTCCCCCATTGTCCAGTTGATCACCACCACTTCTCCTGTCTCCAGATATCATTCCTTTAGTCTATGGATCATCACTCTAAAGTGTCCGTTGAGTTCATTTAATCCATGACTTCAGGCTCCATCTGTCGTAATGGTCTTCCATGGCGGGAGAGGTGATGTGTGGTGATGGGCGGTCACTTGCTGCATCCGGAGCTCACGGCTGATGTATCTGGTGCAGCCCGTGCCCACAGTCTGCAGGAGATGTTGATCTTGATGAAGTTGCTGGATGCCAGTTGTTGAAAACCAGGTCCAGTTCCATCATCGCTGTGCTCTGCTAGGTTTTCATCGAAAAAGTCCATCCTTCTTTAATCTGGACGATTCTTACTATGCTACTACTGGTACAAAATATAACAATTATAACAGTGATAACAGACAGTGACAGGGTTATTTAACAACTAACTTTATACAATTTATTTATGGACTATTCTCGCCCAAAATTAAATCCCCATGAGGTACACATCGGACTTCCCCATCCTTCCGCATTACCCACCAGGTACACCCAGGTCCTTGAGCAAAAGCAATCCCACGGACGGGCTTGCCTTTGCCCGAGGCAGGACTAACCCAAACTGTCTTCCCTAACATGTTCCGCATGTGCACTACAGGGACTTTATCCCCTTCTATGGGGCGCTGAGGTTTTGACTGGGCAGGACCAGCCCGGTTGGTGGACCCTCTGGTGTTAACCAACCAGGTGGCCTTTGCTAAATGGGTATCCCAATTTTTGAAAGTCCCACCCCCCATTGCCCTCAAAGTGGTTTTTAGCAGCCCATTGTAACGTTCGATCTTTCCAGAGGCTGGTGCATGGTAGGGGATATGATACACCCACTCAATGCCGTGTTCTTTGGCCCAGGTGTCTATGAGGCTGTTGCGAAAGTGAGTCCCGTTGTCCGACTCGATTCTTTCGGGAGTGCCATGTCGCCACAGGACTTGTTTTTCCAGGCCCAGGATGGTATTCCGGGCGGTGGCATGGGGCACAGGGTAGGTTTCCAGCCATCCGGTGGTGGCCTCCACCATTGTGAGTACATAGCGCTTGCCTTGGCGGGTTTGTGGCAGTGTGATGTAGTCAATCTGCCAAGCCTCCCCATATTTATATTTTAGCCATCGTCCTCCATACCACTGAGGCTTTACCCGCTTGGCTTGCTTGATTGCAGCGCATGTCTCACATTCATGGATAACCTGTGCAATAGTGTCCATGGTCAAGTCCACCCCTCGGTCACGAGCCCATCTGTATGTCGCGTCTCTTCCTTGGTGGCCCGAGGTGTCATGGGCCCACCGAGCTATAAAGAGTTCACCCTTATGTTGCCAGTCCAGATCCACCTGAGCCACTTCAATCTTAGCAGCCTGATCTACCTGGTGGTTGTTTTGATGTTCTTCAGTGGCCCGACTCTTAGGGACGTGGGCGTCCACGTGACGGACTTTTACAGCCAACTGCTCCAGACGGGCAGCAATATCTTGCCACAATGGGGCAGCCCAGATAGGTTTGCCTCTGCGCTGCCAGTTGTTCTTCTTCCATTGCTGCAGCCACCCCCACAAGGCATTGGCCACCATCCAAGAGTCGGTGTAAAGATAGAGCACTGGCCACTTCTCTCGACTGGCAATGTCTAAAGCCAGCTGGATGGCTTTCACCTCTGCAAACTGGCTGGACTCACCTTCTCCCTCGGCAGTTTCTGCGACTTGTCGTGTAGGGCTCCATACAGCAGCCTTCCACCTCCGCTGCTTCCCCACAATGCGACAGGACCCATCCGTGAACAGGGCATACTGTTTCTTATCTTCTGGCAGCTGGTTATACAGTGGGGCCTCTTCAGCACGTGTCACCTCCTCCTCTGGCGATGCTCCAAAATCTTTGCCTTCTGGCCAGTCCATTATTACCTCCAGAATTCCTGGGCGACTGGGGTTTCCCATTCGGGCGCGCTGGGTGATCAGCGCGACCCACTTACTCCACGTAGCATCGGTGGCATGATGCGTAGAGGGGACCCTCTCTTTGAACATCCAGCCCAGGACCGGCAATCGTGGAGCTAGGAGGAGCTGTGCTTCAGTGCCGACCACTTCTGAAGCAGCTCGAACGCCTTCATATGCTGCCAGAATCTCTTTTTCAGTGGGAGTATAGCGGGCCTCGGATCCTTTGTATCCCCGGCTCCAGAACCCCAGGGGTCGACCTCGAGTCTCCCCTGATGCTTTCTGCCAGAGACTCCAGGTTGGGCCATTCTCCCCGGCTGCGGTGTAGAGCACGTTTTTAACATCTTGCCCTGACCGGACTGGACCAAGGGCTACGGCATGAACTACCTCCCGTTTAATCTGTTCAAATGCCTGTCGTTGCTCAGGGCCCCATTCAAAATCATTCTTCTTCCGGGTCACGTGGTACAGAGGACTTACAATCTGGCTATAATTTGGGATGTGCATCCTCCAAAAACCCACAACACCCAGGAAGGCCTGTGCTTCCTTTTTGCTGGTTGGTGGAGACATAGCTGCTATTTTGTTGATGACATCCATTGGGATTTGACGGCGCCCATCCTGCCATTTTATTCCCAAAAACTGGATCTCTTGCGCAGGTCCCTTGACTTTACTTCGCTTAATGGCGAAACCGGCTTTCAGAAGGATCTGAACTATTTTCTCCCCTTTCTCGAAAACCTCCTCCGCTGTGTCGCCCCATATAATGATGTCATCGATGTACTGCAGATGTTCTGGGGCTTCACCCTTTTCCAGTGCAGTCTGGATTAGTCCATGGCAAATGGTGGGACTGTGTTTCCACCCCTGGGGCAGTCGATTCCAGGTGTACTGGATGCCCCTCCAGGTGAAAGCAAACTGTGGCCTGCACTCTGCTGCCAAAGGGATGGAGAAGAATGCATTAGCGATGTCAATTGTCGCATACCACTTGGCTGCCTTTGACTCCAGCTGATATTGAAGTTCTAGCATGTCTGGCACGGCAGCACTCAGCGGTGGTGTGACTTCATTCAGGCCACGGTAGTCTATTGTCAGTCTCCACTCTCCAGTAGATTTTCTTACTGGCCATATGGGACTATTAAAGGGTGAGCGAGTTTTGGTGATCACTCCTTGACTCTCCAGCTGGCGGATCAGCTGATGAATGGGGAGAAGGGAGTCTCGGTTGGTACGATACTGTCGCCGGTGCACCGTTGTGGTGGCGATGGGTACCTGTTGTTCTTCAACCCTCAGCAACCCCACAACGGAAGGATCCTCCGAGAGACCAGGCAAAATGGACAGCTGTTTAATTTCTTCCGTCTCCACAGCAGCTATGCCAAAAGCCCACCGATACCCCTTTGGGTCCTTGAAATAGCCTCTCCTAAGATAGTCTATCCCAAGGATGCACGGAGCCTCGGGGCCAGTTACAATGGGGTGCTTCTGCCAGTTCTGCCCAGTGAGGCTCACTTCAGCCTCCAGTACACTCAGCTCTTGGGACCCCCCTGTCACTCCAGAAATGCAAATGGACTCTGACCCTTTGAACTCTGATGGCATTAAAGTACACTGTGCACCAGTGTCCACTAGAGCTTTATACTCTTGTGGATCTGACGTGCCAGGCCACCGAATCCACACCGTCCAATAGACACGGTTGTCCCTTTCCTCCACCTGGCTGGAGGCAGGGCCCCTCTAATCCTCGTCAGAGAAATTGCTGCTCACCTGCTGTAAAAATGACTTGGAGGTCCCCTCCAGAGGATCGGAATCAAGGTCAAACTGTCTACCTGGTCTGGAGAGCTGGCTTTTGGAAACTGGAGCGGCATTTTTCCTAACAGAGTCCCCTTTTGTGATTGTTTTACCTCGCAACTCACGTACTCGGGCCTCTAGACTTGAGGTGGGTTTTCCATCCCACTTCCTCATGTCCTCTCCGTGGTCACGCAGGTAAAACCACAGGGTGCCCCGTGGTGTGTAGCCTCTGTATTCCCTCTCCTGAGCAGGGAAACGCTTGCCCCTAATAGCTGAGATGATGGCCCGTACAGGTGGGGAGTAGGACCTACTCTCTTTCATTTGTCGGACCTCCCGGGCCAGTTTCTCCACAGCTGAGACAAGGGAGGAAGAGAGACTTTCCTCATATTGGCGGAGTCTGACAGCCACCTCGTCCACTGTTGGTGCGTCTTTACCTTTCCAGTTTACAACTGCCAGTGAGTTGGCATGCGAGGAGGGTGCACTCCGCACAAACTTCCTCCACATGGATTGTGAGCACTGGACTTCATCTGGGTCTGTGGGTACCTGCTCATCGTCTGTGTCACAGTAAACCAGCTCCCGCACAGCTAATTCCCTCAAGTACTGAATACCCCTTTCCATATTGGTCCACTTGCCAGGATAGCATACAAAATCGTCACTGAAGGGGTATCTCTCCCTCACGCCTGACAGAAGTCTCCTCCAGAGGCTGAGGACTTGTTCCTTTTTCCCAATGGCCTTGTCAATGCCCCCATCCCTGGCCAGGGATCCCAGCTGCTTGGCTTCCTTGCCCTCTAATTCCAAGCTGCTGGCCCCGTTATCCCAGCACCGCAGCAGCCAGGTGGCAATGTGCTCTCCTGGATGGCGGCTGAAATCTTTCCGCATGTCTCGCAGCTCGCCCAGGGACAGGGACCGGGTGATGATCTCTGTCTCTATCTCCCGTGATGACCCTGGCTCATCATCATCCCTCCCGGAGCGATCTGCTCTCTTTGCGTCTTTCTTTAGTTTTACAGGGGCGACTGCTACCTGCACAGGTTGGTCATTGGGCTCAGTCACTGTGCCTGTGGCTGGAGCTGGGGCTGGAGCAGCTGCTGTGCCTGCTGGGGAAATCGAGGCAGACCCTGCAGCTGTGGCTGCAGCAGCGGTGGTGCCAGTCGGGGGGGCTGGGACTGCCTGCTGGGCTGGAGGGGCTGCAGGGTCGGCTGGGGAGGCAGCGCCAGCCGCAGCGCCTGCCGCTTCATTTCCCCCCCTTTCCCTCTTAAGGCACTGAACAGTGTTGAACAGGGCTCGGTAGGCGTGGGCCAGACCCCAGCACGTTGCGGTGATCTGTGTCTCTCTGGAGTTCCCAGGGTGGCAGCACACTTTTTGCAGATACTTTACTAGTTTGTCCGGATCCTGTACTTCCTCAGGTGTGAGTTTAAAAAACACCGGAGGTGCCCACTGCCCTAGGTACTTGCCCATGCTGTCCCACACACCCAGCCACTCACAGCTATCCAGCCCCGGGGCAGGTCTCTGCACGATGTTCTTAACGACTTGCTTAGCCCTAAACAAAAACCAAAACCCGTTCAGGAGGCATAACAAAAGGAGAGTGCTGCCCTGAGCATCCCATGGGTACTCAAAATTCTCAAAAGCCGTTAGGACCAGCCTGAGGGAGAGAGGGGGGGGGGCGAAAGAGTGGGGGAAGGTATCCCCTTCGGTTTTCCCCACAGACTGGGTTTGATTATTAACAAAATCTAAGACATAGGATCCGAGGTACGGAAATGACCGCAGTGCCGCATGCAAATACAAGACTAATTTCATGCACAGTGATGTTATCATATCATAAGTCGATATCGTACAGTACAGCAAAATCATCATCCTGATCTTCTTTCCCGAGGTAACAAACAGCACGGCGGCAAACACATACAGCAAGTAAGGATTTACGTAGCAGAGATATTTGATCAAAGTCAGAAACATTTTTACCGGCGACTATTTTAACACAGAAAAATGCCTATAACAAAATTTAACAAAATCTAAGAAAGCAGTTTTAACACCCGCTGCTCAGCCCTGCCGTTATCCCCGCTCCACGTCTGGGCGCCAATTAAATGTTTCGGTTTCGGCTGCCGCCGGCAACAAAAGCGCCACGCGGCCGCCCCTCCCCCCGCCGGCATGCGGAGGAGAATGGAAAGAAAGAGGCAGAAACTGGTGGGTCGGGATAAGGGCAGTTTAACAGAACAGCAAACAGAGGGAAAACAGGAACAACAACGATACAAATAAGGAGAAAACACAACCACGAACCGTACAACAGCCGCTCTCCCGAAACCGGACCGGCGCTGCGCCCGCCCAAGCCGCGAGTGCGTTCCCGCCGCCCCGCTCCCCCCCCACCGGAACCCAGCGTGACGTCACATGGTATGGAATACCGGGCTCTGTTTGGCCAGGTGGGGTCAGCCCCCACCCCCCGGCTGTGCCCCTTCCTGGAGTCTGGTGAAAATTAACCCTGTCCTGGCCAAACCCAGGACACTCTTTCACAAAGGTTTTGTAACTGTATCACCTACCTAACTAATTTCCCTAATTCCCTGATAACATATGTATGTAACTAAATCTAGACAGACAAGGCTATATCAAGCCTTAGGCATGGGAAATCATGTAATGTGATAAAGCTGCATATCGTGTCCAGGGCATAGAATCATAGAATAGTAAGGGTTGGAAGGGACCTTAAAGATCGTCTGGTTCCAACTCCCCTGCCATGAGCAGGGACATCTTCCACTAGACCAGGTTGCTCAGAGCCCCATCCAACCTGGCCTTGAACAATTCCAGGGAGGGGGCAGCCACAACTTCTCTGGCAACCTGTTCCCAGTGCTCCACAACCCTCATGGTGAAGAATTTTCTCCTAATATCTGATCTAAATCTGTCCTCTTTTAGTTTAAAGCCATTCCCCCTTGTCCTATCACTACACACCCTTGTGAAAAGTCCCTCTCCATCCTTCCTGTAGGCCCCCTTCAGGTACTGGAAGGCTGATCTAAGGTCACCCCGGAGCCTTCTCTTCTCCAGGCTGAACAGCCCCAACTCCCTCAGCCTGTCCTCATAGGAGAGGTACTCCAGCCCTCTGATCATCTTCGTGGCCCTCCTCTGGACCCACTCCAACACATCCATGTCCTGCTTATGTTGCGGGCCCCAGAGCTGGATGCAGTACTCCAGGTGGGGTCTCACGAGAGTGGAGTAAAGGGGCAGAATCACCTCCCCCCTACTGGCGACAAGCAGAGCTAGCCTTGTTGCACCAAGAACTTCCTTAAGATTTTACCTTTAGGGTGGGAAGACGACTCCCATCGCAGGGAACCCCAGTTCCCTCGTGTACTCCACTGAAGGCTGCTTTGGTTTCTGATTCAGCTCTGCAAATACCATCTAGTGGCTTCAAACTGGATATGAAGTTGGCTGGTATTATTTCCCCTGTGAAGGCTATAGCTACAGAGGGAAAATTAAAGCAACTTGTCTTAGCCTGAGTCAGCGTTGCGGAGTTGTGAACGTGTCTCTGTAGAGACCAGTGAAAGGTCCCTGCCTTATCTGGTTTGATGTTTGGGTGGTTGCACAACTCGCATATCCCATAGATGCAAATATTTTCCTGGGGTTGGCCTTGGTTGCCCAAGGAGGGTGTTTGTTCAGATTCTCATGCTTTGAAATTAATATAAGCTTGCAGTTAATACAAATTTCTCAACTCTGTGTGAGAGAAAGAAGGGGAAGTGGTGCTAGGCAGTGGGGTTTTTTCCCCTCTCCCTGTTATTCCTCACTAGCTAGCTACTTTGAAACGAGCATGTTGTGGTTTTTTCCTTAAGAAGCAACATGTCACTGCGAATCAGCTTCGGAAAGGTGGTGGGAGCTTGTGTTTGCTGGCACTATGGCTGCTGCGGGCAAGGCACAGGCCATACATAGCACTGCGGGTACCCAGCCTGTCAGCTGGGTCTGGTCGAAGTAGATGCCAGGTCCTTCTTCCTTGGTGCCTTCCCACATTGGCTCAGTGGTGGCTGGGTGATGCTATGAAGGAGCAAGCAGGTCTAGCATCGCCCAGATCATGCAAGAACAGGAACGTTCACACCACGGGATGTCGTCAAAAGAATCTGAACCTGGTGTGTTGCAAACAAAAATTTTGTCTCCACCTTGTTCAGCTAAGGCAGTGTTATCTCAAGAGGGCTGTATGAAGTGTGCTTGTCAGCTCTGTCAGGCACCGACACAGCTCATGGAGATATTTGCGCCTGTTCTTTCCTGAGCTACTGGATGAAAATGGGCTCCTGTAGAGGGTAAATTCCCTCCATTTTAGTACAGGTTCAGAAAAAGGTGTCTAGTTTAGACGTGGAGAGCGCACTTCATCTTCAGGTACAGTGGCGAAACTTTGAGTAAACCTCATGAAGTCTGTGGTTCATTGTGTTTTCCAGAGTACTCTCTGAACTTGGTTTTTTTTATGCATTTGTGGTCTTCAAGAGCAGTGATTGATTTGGTGCTGTAGAAAAAGAAGTGCTTGTTTAAAGTGTCGTGTGGGAGTTGTCACCCTATAAAACAACCTGGGCCATCAGCTGTATGTTTCGCAGTGATCTCATTAGTGTCTTCTTCAGACTTTGCAGCCATGTCCCGGCCTCTTGAGGGGGGGAAAAAGGCCAACTACACAAATTTTTGTATCTGATCACAGTTTTGACTATTAGCTTAAATCAGATTTCCTGTTTGAGTTGACACAGTATGTCCTGAGTTTGATCAAAATTATGTGGAAGTAAGGGCAAATGAAGCCTATGGAATGGCAGCCGCCACTTGAAACAGATACTTTATGGTACGTCTCCATTTGGTAAGAAATACTAACTTCAAATACACTTTCGTTCAATGTAGGTCTTGCATCCTCTCTGTCCTATCTTAGGTGTGCAGATGAAAGGCAAAAATCGTTATATGAGGTGATAAAATATTTGTGATTAGTGGGGGTTTGAGTCGAGATCCTAGACCCTAATCAGCCTCTGATGGAGGGAAATAATTTAGAATGAGACAACCTTTACCCCAAGTTTTTAAGGATGGATTGTGAGGGTAAGTAAGCAAAGTCGAGCTTTAGGAGCTCAATGCTTTCCTTGCTGTTGAAGTATGAATTTTCCTCTTGTGTTAGTACACTCACTCTCTACAAAACACTGCAACATCTCTTTTTGCTTAAATAGTGTTTCAGGTTAAAGTTGGGTGATTTGACATACAAGCCGGTGGTTTCCATGGGCTTTTTCTGTTTTTAAAAAAAGCTTTCTGCAAACATTTGATTCAATTTTTTAATTTTATTTTTTTTCAGTTGAAGTTCCTGTGTGGGAACAATGAGAGCTATGTAGGAACTGTACCCAGTACTTGATGCCATGGCCTTAAAGGTTTATTGTAGGGACATACATGGTCCTCAGGGAGTTGCTTTCTGGAAATAAGAGGACTTTTAAGGGGGAAATCAAGCGCAGTTTATTTCCGGTTAGGTGCGAATGACGTTCAAGAGTGAGAAACTCCTGTGCATGCTGTAGGAGCCCTGAGAAACAGCACTGGTGAGCTCTGCTGCTGTCAGAGGAAGCAGGGAGGCTTAATCAGCACATCACCCCTGTCTGAAATCTCTCCAGGGGCTTGTCTCTCTGCCAGGCTCCTGGGAAAGCATGTCATCATGTTGAGATCTCGCAATACTGGCAAGACTGTAAAAATTCAGAGTTCAAGCTGAGTCTGAATTTATTCTTCTAAAGAAGGAGAATTTTGTCCTACTGAGCATTTGAGGAGGAACAGACCCATAAAGTTGACTCCAGAAACTTTGGTGGTTCTCTGCATTCTTTAACAAAAAAAAACCCCAAACCAAACACCAAAACTCTGAAAGAGCTGCTTGTTCAAAAGTGAAGACTTTCTGTAGTTGTTCTACTGACTGTTTCCTCAGGGGTATCATTTCCATATCTTATGAGTAATTTCTGAGTCCAACTCAAAGCTCACAAGACAGATCTTGTCGTGACAAGAGCTGGGAAGTTTGCATCATCCGAGTAGACCGATCATCTTTAACAGTGCTGGTTCACATCACCTGTCCAATTTTGTGCTTGCTTTTTCCTAACCACTGACGGGAAGAAAAAAAAACCACCCCAAACAGCCTTGTGACATTTAGCATTCTTGCAGTCTTGAATGGTCAGCAAAGGCACCATAGACAAATTTTGTGGGTGTAGGTGAGCGCAATTGGAGAGGAATCCCAGACCACACACAGGACTAGGCTCCTACCTGGAACAACTTCAACAAAGAACAACAACTTAACAGCTATTACAGTTCATGTTTGTAGTAGCAGACCGAAAAAAACCTGAATATGTGAAAAGGGATGCAGCCATTAGTCTGAGCAAGCACGTAGACTGTGGTCTTTTGGTGTGCATGCCATCTCTGTCCCATCAGCCCTGCCTGGAGCCCCCTGTAGCCCGAGAAGTAGTTGTATGAGGTTTTTGGTGCCCTAAGGTCCAGTTTTCAACCGCCATTCCAGAAAGCATGGCGTAAACTTCAATTCTTGTCTTTGCTGGTGTTTGCAAGGACAGATGCTGAACACAGTGGTAACCAATAGAATAAAAGGTCAGGACTGGCTTGCTGAGGGCTGATGACAAAGGGTGATAGCATGAAATGCTCCCAGCAGTCGGTGATTTGCAGGGTGATGTAGGTCATGTAACAGGTCTTCCCAACCACCCCAATCTCATAGCATATAGAAAATATAACATATGTAATTTATGTAGTTGTATTATTAATATACCAGGGGATTGAAGGCAGATGCTTGAATTTTTCCTGATGGGCTGAAGGGAGGTTTAGGTTTTGTTTTGTTGTATCTATTATATTTTAAACCAATGAACCATGAGTCAGCTTGATCTTTGATGCAGCTGTTCCTCCACTGTAGTCCCCAGGCATTGTCTAACAGGTGCCTGCACCTCCATCAGTATGGATGAACCCAGAGGCTGCTATATAACATATGCAAGCTTATTTTTGTCACCCTCCCCTTGCAGAAACTCCTTAGGGAGACTTTGCGTGTCCTTAGGAGGCAGTGGTAGGGGAAAGGAGGGGATGCTTTGTGCCTCTTAGCTGAGGATCCTGGGAAGACACTCAGCTGCTGATTCCGGGAGCAAGTTCTCTGTGCTAGTGCCCACCAGCACCATGTGCAATTCCTCATGGCAAGCCAGATCTCCAGGGAGGAGGAAACAACTTGGTCACCTCCTTCCTTCTGCTTTATGATTGCTGACTTTTATACCTGCTCTGTAGGTGCTCTCTGTGCCTCCCTGGCTGAATGAAGGTGTATTTTTAACCCTTGCTTTCCTAGGAAATGTCAGTCTACCTTGCTACTGTCTCAAGATGCTGAGAGGGGGAAGTGTTCTAAGTGGGCTAAGGTTGAAAATTAAAACAGACCAAGTGAGGTCCTCAACTAGTGTTGACTGTCTTGGCTTTAGTGTCTTCACTGCAGGGATGCTACTTTCTATCCTTTACTTAAGGTGATCCTTTGAGGGCAGATCTCAGTTCTGGGACTCGCATTTGGTTCTGAGTCCTCAGCTTGGGCTGTCCTCTCCCTTCCTTTGGGAAACTAAAAAAATCTTACTCCTTGTCCATACTACAGACGCATGGTGACTTAGGGCTGTCAGCTGAAGTCGGCTTTGAAGTTCTAAGTTTGCCTTTTGTGGTTATGTTTTTTCAGGCCAAATACAGAACTGTTTGCATGAACTTACAAAGTCCAAGAGTAAGTCCAATGAACACTGCTAGATTTCTGTTTTAAACATGTCTGCAATGTGCGCTTCCCCAGCATTGCAGAGTTGTGCTTGGGCAGCAGGATCAGAAAGTCTGAGAGGCTAGTGGGAGATGGCTGGACACTGGGAAAGGAAATGGAAAGCTGTATACGCAAGCCTGGCAAGAGGAAGTGATGTTTGTAGCTTGGGGACCTCATTGCTACAAGCTGTTAGGGAAGCCGGTGGCTTCAGAAGATAAAGATTTGAGTGTTGTATGGACATCAGGGACAACCAGAGTTAAAAAGAAATAAATTCTCCCAAGTGGAAACTTTGGTGTAGTAGCCCCCTTTTTTGTTTGCAGATCATCTGACAGGATGACATCTTGTTCTGGGACCAAAGATGGTTTCAACTGGAAAAAGTAAAAGACGATTTTGGACTATGTGACAGTCCCCTACGACATCTTTCATGCCTGGCCATCGCTTACACTGCCCTAATGAAGCTGCAGTAATTAGAGTGCCTTCATGTAGTCTCAGGAGAAACCAGGTGCTGAAGAACAGGGTGAAATCGTGTCCGTGAGTGGTGTAAGCACCAGCTGTGTCTGGTCACTCAGGTACCTGCCAGGGTGCTACGAACTGTGGGCAAGTGCTGGTCTCTGGCTCACTTCTCTGCCTACTAAAGACATTCTCTCTCTAAAAACTTGAAGGTTTTCTTCTTTCTGTTTGCAGTTGAGAGCTTGTGTCCAAGCTCGCTTGCATCTTTTTATCCTTTCACTTAATGAACCCTCTGACTCTCTCTTCCACAGTGAGTTGTCATCCCTGAAGCTCAAGGCATGGCATGCTTACTATCCATACCCCTTTCAAACATGCAAATCCGGTTAATGTGACTGGAGGGAGCACTTGGCAGTGCTGTCACGCTGGTCCAAGTGAGGACAAGAGCCCTGCGTTGCCCTTTTCTCCATCAATTGTTGATCTGTGTAAAGGAACACCTAAGTTGAGTCAAAGAGGTAGGGCAGGGTCTCCGAGCTTGATGGCCACATCAAGTGCAGTGCCAAGGCCAGATCTGGATTTACTCATTGTCTCTACCAGGGATGTCCTGAGGGACTGGGGATGAGTTGAGGGATTTCAAGAAGACGTAGGTATACCTAACCTTTCTTTAGTCATTATCAGAGGGACCTCAACTGCTCTGCTGTTCTCAGAGGCTTTGCTTATTCGTCAATGAGCTTGTCAGGCTTCAGTGTTTAGGTGGAGCTGCATCTCACACAGGCTAGTGTCTCGCTTTTCTGTGATTTCTTTTCAGCCCTAATGTGCTTGTGGATGCTGGCTGTGAGCACATCCAAATCCTGCATGTTGTCGTTGCTGTGGGCTCCAAGGAAGATCTGAAAGGAACACCCCCAGCTTCTGCTGCTTTTGCAGGTCTGCCAACAGGTGCTGCAAGCTGCAGTGGAGGTGATGGAGTAGGCATTGTGCTGCTGTCCCCTGTGTAATCAACTGTAGCCGTTGATGACAAGCATATTCTTGTGGCAAAACCTCGAACGTGGGGGAGCAGAAATCCCCAGCTTTGTGATGTTTCCTGTGTGTCCATCAATGAGTCACTTAATTGCTGTGGGTCCCTCATGGCAGGGTGGAGTTACTACTTCCTTGATAGGCTACACCATGTGTTCCCTGGGAGGTGGGATATATGAACCTGTGTGGAGGCTACTTGGAGTTGAAGGAGCATGCCTTCTCCGTCCGTGCTGTGATGCTTGCAAGATGGACAGGATGAGTCCCTGTGCACTGTCCTGTTGTGGCTCCAGACCCAAAAAGAGGGAGATTCCTCCCTTTTCGGTATGGAGAGCTGTAATCTATACATCTTCAGTCTTATTTGCAGCAGGTCTGTGCTGTGACAGTGATGCATTTAAATAACCCATGCACAGCAACATTGCTTGGATATTTTTAAAATCCAGACTGCTGCAGAGGGAGGGGACATGAGCATCATATTAACAAACCTATTATTGGCTGAGATTTACCATGAGCAGCAAAGTGAGGTTTGGTTAATCCAGGACCCAATCTTAACAAAATCTGCTGATCCCATCTTAAATCTTGTGCCTTAACCTTTGGGCCTCTCTGTTTCTGTCAGTGTTGTGTGATGGTTGCTCAGTATTGAACACACAATGCTTTGGTTAGCTCTGCTTGGCTTCAGACCTGGTCGTGACAAATTCATTCACCTTGGCTGTTGAAGGGCTGGGTTTGGAGGTCTTCTCCAGACCTCTCTGCCAGCCATGCTCAGTGTCTCCATCCCTGTAGGCTGCAGCTGGGTCCGTAAATCAGCTGTGTGCCCCTGAATATCTGCTGCATAATTACTTGATGCATATTCATACTTGCAACAGCATTGTGTCACCCTGCTAGTAACATGTCCTAGTGGGGCGGAGGGCAGAGATGGGGTGTCAGCAGCAGGTGCCTGCTTGCTGGCTTTTATCTCCTCTTCCTGCTGCCCCCTTGTCATCGGCTCCCCATGATGCCCATCACTTGCTTTTCTAATGCATTTTCCCCCCTCCTTCTCCCAGACTTGCTAAAGCGAGCCCTGCAGGTTTTCTTTTTGCTGTGCCTTCTTCCCCTTCGTCCCTGCTCTGCTAACAAATAAGGATGTGTGCTTGCAAAGGCACTGCAAGGGCTGAATGAATGCAGAAGGGTGATCGTTGTATTTGATCACATAAATTAAATGGCTTACTAATAAAGGGGCCACTCCAAAAGTATCTGGTTTTGGCTGTTTGGGGTCACTCAAGCTGTGCCTTTGAGTTCTGTCTTTGAATGAAGTGTATGCGCAGCTTTTTATTGGTGTCCAATTGGGAATGGAAAGGCAAGAAAGAAACTTGGTCTTTCTCCCTTATCCCAAGATGGACTGTCCCTCACCCACAGCTAGCCTGTGGAGATGACATTATTGCACCTGTGCTGCTGTACCCTCTGTCTTGAAAAATGAAGGGGGAAAAAAGATGGTGTACCACCTTTACCTGAAAAAGATACAACTTTGGAGAGTATGATTAGTGGCCTGTGATACACCACATGTGAGGGAGGACAGATGGGAGTTGACCCTGCTTATCCCTGTCCGGTACCAAATCCTAGGTGCTGTCGAGGAAAGCTGGGTGAGCCAAGCTGGGTGCTAACCAAAGGGCACCCCAAGATACACCTGTCCAAGTCCAACTTGGCCGGAGCTGGCTGTCCCTGCAGAGAGGGATCCATCTCACTCCTCCTCTGTGTTTCTTCGCCTTCTGCGGGGCCTTGAACTATCCCCAGGTGAGAGGACCCTGTTTCACTGTGGGTCTGGTTAGCTGTCCAGAGGGTGAGTGCTGCATGGGCAGGAGTAGATGGGGCTCCTACTGTCCCAATATATCGTTTGTCTGCTTTTCTGCTGCTGGCCAACAGCTTCTACCTCTTTCCACCTGATCCCAATGCCAGTGGCTTGCTGTCTGGACCTTTCTGCTGCAGGAGCTGTAGTGTGGTAGGACATGTGCTGCATGCACCATTTCATTCCTGGAGACTGGAGCTCACCAGGACTCTTGTAATATTATTTTGCTCCAAAACATGACATTTTAAAAAATCTCTTATCCATTAAACATTAAAAGAAAAAAAAAATTTAAAACTAAAAGCATTATCAAAACAATTCTTGACACTTCCTGGCCTCAAATACCCTTTTCCTTATCCATTTATTTGCTCTAAAAAGACATACGTGTTTGGATTTAAAGTAAGCAGGAATCTGAACAGCCAGACCTACTTCCATTGTAAATTCTTCTCAGTGAAAATGACTTGGATGTGTTTCCTGAAACCAGCTTCCTAATTTTTCTCTGTCAGCGGTTGTTTGGGAGGAACAGCGAAAGATGGAGAGGGAGAGGAGAATGGAAATTTCATAGGGGGAATGCATTTCTTGACTATGGGGTACTTTTTTTGGCCTGATATGCATCAATGGTGCTCATGTTTGGACTGGCCCTTTTCTTAAGTAATGTGCAAGGCCACCTTATACAGTGCCTTCCCCCTTTCCTGTAGCTGGGCTTTGAGTGGGGAAAACGGCAGCGGTGCTCAGCCTGCCCCCCTGCTCCCAGCCCTACTTGCATCTCCCGTTGCGTATCTGTGCATGAGCATCTGCCTCTCTGCTGGCTGCCTGCGCCTGTGACACAGCTGTGATTTCGTTAGGATAATTGGAGAGCAGGGTGCCTCTTACCGCACTCCGCGCTTTGCCTGCTTGGTGTACCCTGCCTCCCCAGGCATGTCTGTCCAGGGGAGCTGCCAGCTCTGACAGCCCAGCAGGAGACCAACGGCTGTCCTGTCCAAAACCTCTACTGGGAGCTTTTTGTCTCCTGTGAAGGCCCTGGATGGGAAATGATGTTGTCTGAATTTAGTTCCCAGGTTTACCACCCATTGATGACTTTGGACCAGTCCCTTGGCTTGTTTGCATCCCCTTGGCTGTTGGTAAAATGAGAAGGACGGTGTTTCTGTTCATGCATGGCCACCACCCATAGCTCTAAGCACTGGGTGCTCTGTCTCTTGCAGCTCAGTGGTGAGATCTGAATTTGTCTCTGCTTATGCTGTTGCAGCGGAGAGCCAGGTGGCTGCAACATGCTGTAGTGTGATTGTGGGACTGGTGGGTCCTGGCAGACGCTGTGCTTTTGCCTAGCAGCTTGCCTACTGCTGCTCCTTTTGTCACCAGGATGACAGGCAGAAGACATCAGGTACCTTAGGAAACCAGCCTGGAGACAGCATCTCTTGTAATCCTGCCCCAATATGCCTCAATCCTTGCCCCAAAGCCTGATGTTCTCTGCCCCTGTTAACAGCTGTAATTACAGAGATCCACTTACACTGGTGCTACGTACTCATCTGATCCAAGTTTCTACTTTATTGCTCCTTAAATCCTGTGAGAAAATAAATACAATTTGGTACCGAGTCTAGCAAGTCGAGAGATTGCTCAGAGCCTAGGTTTATGGTTGCCTGCCACACACTTTTAGCAGTTATAATTATTATTGTGTATAATGTGGGCCTTGTTTTAAACTTTCCTGGGTACCTAACCATCTCTTTATATGCTTAAGGTACATCACACTGCCTTTCACCCATCCCATTTATGTTTAAAGATGCGATTTTAGTGCAAAGGAAGGTTAAAAGCTGCCTCTTCTCGTGAGCTCCGCCTTGGCTTCTCCGTTTCACAGAGTATGTTCTTCACTTATTTTTCTGAAAAAGGCTGGGAGGCCTGGGAGAAGTCTTTTTTTCTGGGGCAAGGTGGAGAGCTGCCAGCCCAGGCAGGGCAGCATCTGCCTCTGAACCTCTGAATCACCTCCACCCTGGGAGGCTGGAGAAGAGATGAAAGCGGAGGAGCACTGACAGTTTTTAGTCTTCTGCATCTCAGCAGTGAGAGCTTTCCTCCCCCACACTGCTTTCCCACATGCGTTGGCAGAGTCAATACTAGGTCCTAAGTCCTGACTGTGAGATAAGAGCTCAGTTTTTGTTTAATTGTCCCCTGTTGTCCCAGCTTGCTTTGTGGTGTGTTCGGGCCCTCATGCATCCACCTTTACCAGGTTTTCAGACAAAACTCCAGGGTACTCTTGCTTATCTAGAGTCTCAAACAGCACTTAAGTGTTAGATCATAAATCACAGGCATAATTTAAAAAGCGTCTTTGATTTCTTCAAACTGCTGGCCCTGCCAGAGGCACATAACTGGTGTTTTCAGCTAGTGACTTAGGTGCTAGCCCAGGTGGTCTCTCCTATCTGCTTGTGATTTTTGAAGGGTCTGTGTTCAGCAGTAGGGTGGGTGTATCATTTGCTTGCCTGTGTCCTTCAGACCTCTCCATGGACTGGCAGCAAGTTTGCTTGGAAGATTGGTTCTTCTGCAGAGACTATGGTGGGATGGGCTCCTTGCTTTCAAGGAGAAGGCTAGAGTAGTAATGGTGGGAGATGAAGATCCCACTGTGATTTGCAAGCATGTCCCAGCACCTGCCAGAGTTTCATGATGGTGTGCTACTCCAATGCCACATTCATGATGCTTGGAGACACAGGCATCAGCAGTCCTGGTTTTTAAGCTCCTGAGATAAGGGGCCTGCTAATCTTTCTTTGGAGTATGTTAATTCTGGTGGCCTGTATTGACTGGGGGGGAGCAATTCCTTCATCCAGATGGAAAGCACTTGGATAGCTGGTTTGTTCTTTGGGTTTATTGCATTACTGACTTGTGTAGGTGGTTTGCTGTTTTGGGTGGTTTAGGCATAGCTGCCTACCAGTTGTTTTTCTTAGAGTAAGCTGGCAACAATGAACTTTATTAAGAATATTATTTGAGAAGGAAAGCAAGAACAGCATATCCGGACCTGCTTACTGGTAACAGCTGGTGATTGCGCAGCTTTGTCTCTTACTCAACTATCAGACAGCTGAGGCAGAAACCAGGGAGCAGAAAACGGGCAGCAGCCTTGGTGAGAATGGTACTACCTTATTTTACTTTCTCCTTCCATCTCTTCTAGAGAGGGAAGGCGAGCAAGGACTTCACAAGCCATTTGTGGTTGGGTAGTCTCTGGCAGAGGGGTTGTGTTGCCAGAGGTGCTTCAACTAGAAACTGTGCAAGGGCTGGGCCTGGTGCAAGGACCTGTCCATGCCTGTTCAAGACCTTGTGCAAAGCCATGGCTTGCACCTTGCTGTTGGGACATGTTTATGGCTGCTGTGGAGAGGCAATCCCTCTCTTCCAGACCTGCCTGTGCCTCGAACCTGCCCGCAGCTTTCTGCTGTTCTTTCTCCCAGATTTCTCCTTGAATGCGTGCCTGTGTTTTGAGCCTCCTACATGACAACATTCCTTACCCCTTTTCTTTTTTTTCTCTGGAGCAATATTTTTGTGCTTAGTCTTTTGGGACAGGCTGCCTCTTCCTTCAGGTTTTGAAGAGCTTGCAGAGCTGCCATTCCATTCCTCTTAGGCTCTTTTTTTCCGCTCATGGAAGACATTTATTATTTCCAAGTCGTTTCTCCAAGGCATGGCCACCATTTGCAGCTTTTATTCCATCTTCTGTATTCCTCTCTCTGTTTTCATCTGTGGGCTGCATTGTCTGAGTTTGTGGGTGTGCAGCCAGCAAGCCAATAACAAGCATGTTGGGTTAGATTTGCAGCCCACTTGTTAATTGAAAAAGCATCAAATAAATTTAAATGAAGCATTGGAGAGGCTGTGATTTGTAACAGAGCATCAGCTTGCCAGCCTCGTTTCCCTCATCTCTTTCAGGCTGCGTAGGCCACAGAGAACATCAGCATTTTGACCTGAGTGAAAATGAAAGGTGGCATTTCACACCGCTGGAGCGGTTCCTTCAGTCCCTCCAGAGGCTGTATTTTTGTGACGTTGGTGAGTCTTGTGCATGAGCAAATGCAGGAGACTGGACAGTCACCGGGGTGAGCCAGCAAGGTTTGCCTGGGCAGTGTTCTAAAATCACTGAGTAGGATGGATTCCTGACCTGTGGGTGTGGTGGACTGCCAAAGGCTGAGGTGAGCATTCATCTGCTAGAGGACTATGCCTGCAGGGCATCTCAGCCAAAGGGAAACACAAACAATGCAGCATTTGTGGTCTAAGGGCTCCTTGGTTCCTGTGGACAAGGCTTTTGGGGGAAAGGGTGTCCAATCTGAGACATGTCCAAAGAGATTTGCAGAGGCTCCCAATGCACAGATGGAAGGTAAATGTTCAGTAATGAACAGCTGTAAAACTTCTGTCATGTATGGCCTCAGTACGGCAGTGCTGTGCAAAAATCTGTCCCTTAGCTCGTTCAGTTGGCTTGGTGTCCATCCTGGGGGAGAAACAAGGTGATGGGAGGAAAGGGAGGGCACAGAAAGCTGCTTCAGTGACCCTGTTAGAAGGGCGTCAGAGCCTTCCTTCTCATGGTGAATGCGTTGGAAACCCACTGCAAATCGCTTTCGCTTGAAATTTGAGCTTTTCTTGAAACTGTGGTGGTGTGATGGGATGTACTGGTGGGGCCAAGCTCCTTGAGTTCCTCACCTCTGCTTCTGCTGAGTGAGTTACTGGAGGTTTCACGTTCAGGTCCTCAAAACCACCTCTCCCCTGCAGATGAAGCTCTGTGTGGGAGAAGAGTGACTGCGAAGAACATCAGGTTGTTCTTTGCAGGACACAGCTCGGTCTCTGGGTAGCACCGCTAACCTTGATGCCTTACACCTGCTTTAGATCTTAGCCCTGCGAAAGCTTGCTCCAAGCATCTTGGTCCTCGCTTCTGTGCGCAAAGCCTCCGTGCTGCCCAGCATATGCAGGCAGGGAGAAAATAAGGAGATGTGCCTTCTGCCCTCACCTACACCTTCATACCCTCTCTGCAAGACACAGGTAGGATGCTGGTGCCCACCACGGCTGGACGCTTGCTCTCCTGGCATCCTGCACAAGGCTGGCAGATGTTTCTTGTTTGCTGGAGCTGCATGGCTCTGGCTACTGGGCTGGGAGCAGCTGCTGCTGCCAGGCGGAAGCACTCAGTGAGGCTTTCATAGACAGCTTTGAACGGGAGCCAGGAGCCCTCTCGCTACGGGAGAAAATCTATGAGGTCAGGAACTAAGGAGCAGCAGCTCCGGCTCCATGCTGGGGCTGTTGGCTTGGCACGTGGATCCCAGCCCTCCTCTTCCCGGATGGTGCTCCTGAACATCTCTCCTCCTTGCTGTCATGCTCAGCTGTTTGTTCGACAGCCCTCTATGGCTTTTGGGGGGTGCAACTGTTGAGTACTGCAGAGGTGATAAATTTGGATAGGCAGGGAAAACACCAGACAGCAAACTGGGTCAGGCTTTCAGATCTTGAAGAACTTACAGAGGATGGAAGAAGCGGTGTTTCAGCTCAGCGTGGGACTGGGAGGCTGTGCTTTCATGTTCCCATCTGTTATTTTGTGGTCAGCTCTGTCTGGGCTCTCCGTTAGCTGCTGAGAAATAGAAACTCTTGTTTATCCTCCTCTGGAAATCCTCACATCAGGAGAAGCTTTTAGAACAACCAATAGGCTGTAAACCTCTGTCCGGTGTGTCCGCAGACTGAGCGTGAAAACTTGGGGTGTCTGTTACCATCTCTCAGGCAGAAGCCCCACTCTCTCTTCCCTGCCTCTGTGTTGTAGGAGAGCCAGAAACACGGTCTTTGGAATGGCTGTTCCTTGAACCAGCTCAAGCACTGGTGGTGATATTCATGTGGTGTTGAGGAACAGCCACCCCTGTGTCAAAACCTGCGTGTGCATTGATGAGCAGCCCTGCTCTTCCCATGTTCAGGAGCAGAGAGCGTGATGGGGAGCTATGAAATGGTGTTGGTAAGGTCAACTTACGGGTAAGACAAGCTGCACAACTGTAACAGAGCTTGGTCATATGGAAATCCCTACTTTCCCCGCAGCCTTTGGCCAGGCTCCCTCTCCTATGGCATTTGCATGTGCTCGAAGATGTGCTCCCTGTGAAGAGCTTGCATCGTGGATCCTTTGGGAAAGGAAGCAAGCTCCTCTGAATGTTGATTTTAGCACTCATTAATTCAGGCAGCTCTCATGCCTAGAGCTGTCCATCATTCCCCACGCTCTTGCTCTACGTTAGGGCATGTTTTGCAGCAATGGTATGAAATGGGTGGGCTGGACCCACTGTCCTCTGCGAGCCGCAGAATCTCTTCTCTTATTGCTGGGGCGAGGATGACATGCAGAGCTGTGAAGGGTTAGCTAAGGTGTACTTCTAGGTATGATGTGAGTGACAAAACGCCAATGCTGCAGACTTCTTGTACGTGAGTTGTCTGTGTGTTGGCTGTGAGTGGTGGGGAGCAATGGCTTTCTCATCCTCCTCATTTCCCCCACCTCTTGGGTGGGTGCAGAGCAGGGAGACATGGGTCTGTGTTTCTCTGGAGGAGCCAGAGCTGGGGTGGTGATGTGCAGGGCTTGCTGGTGTGCAGTGGAGCTCAGTGGCTCAGCTGGACTCCACAGCAGGGGAAGACCCTTAAGCTGCTGTGGGCAACCTCCTTGGCCCCCAACTCCTGCTGCAGTGTGACCGAGGAGGCTGGTGTGGCTCTGTGGGCTGGGTGTCTTCTGAAGGGATAGGCCAAGCAGTGCCTTCCACTGGGGTGGTCTCAAGGAAGGACCCCCTCCTTGAGGACTCGCGTATTATCCTCCCCAGATTGAGTCTAGGATTTTCTCACTGCCTTAGCAAGTCCCATACACCTGGGCAGTTGTGCAGTTCCCTTGAGCATCATAGCAGCAGCTGTGCCAGCAGCAGCAGCAGAGCGAGGTCCATCGTAGCCACTGCAGGCCTTTATTTGCAGCTGCCATGTGTTTTGCTAGGGGGTGCAGATCTCCCTGCTCTGTGTGAAAGATGGGAGCTGGTTGCAGAGTTTCCTCAGACCCTCAAGACTCCTCTGTGTTCAGCTGTGAAGCTGTTCTGCTGCAGGAGCAATCCCCTTCTGGCCAGCAGTGTTGGTGGAGATGGTCAGTCAGCATTTGCTCCTTAGTCTTCACTTCAGCTGGTCACAGCCCTTCATGGTAATTCTCTTCCCATCTGAGAGAGACGAGAAGCCTGGAGTGGGAATCTCTCTTGTCTAGAGAAGCAGTGTACGTGGGAAGCTCGTGCATGTGAGGGTGTGCATTAATGGAGCAGAGCAATGTCCACATAGTCAATTAGTGTGATCACTTAGATTGTCTCCTGTAGCCTTGCTTTCAACCTGCATCTCTTCCTTGGCCACCAGAACAAAGGCACATTGGACTGACTGTTCTGGGAAACAGTGGCACTTTGAGATATGGACCTAGAGTATCACATTGTTTGTACCTCCTTTCCCCCACCATCACCACTTTTCCATCATGTTTAATGACCTTCAGCTTCTCCAGCAGTGAAGAATGGCACAGCAAGCAGAGGTGCTGCTAGGCGTTGTGTTTATGCTCTGGTTGCTCTTTTGCATGCCCTCCCTTGCCCTTTTTCAGGGTCCTGGATGCTGAGAAGGGCATGAGCTTTGTTTGTCTTCCCGCTACTGAGACAGCAGCTCAGAGAAGGGCTTTGGCTAGAGGCAGTTGTGTCTGCTCCCAGCTTGAGTGGTTTAAGGTTGCAGTCAGGTGGGGATTGAAGGCAGAAAGTTCTGCCCTCCTTTCCATTAGATCTTTGCTGTGTTAGCAAATGCATCAGATGCAGGCTGGGTCTAGAGTGACCTTGGCCGGCACAGTTTGTACCAGTTTCCAGGGTTTCAGGAGTGGGGCTGGGGAGCTGCGGAGGAGGAGGGTGGAGTGATGTAGCTGTTTGAGGGGTGGTCTGATTGCTGTGCAATGGTGTTGCAGGCTGCATCGAGCAACCACCAGCCAGGGGGACCATGAGCTCGTCTTCCCGCTGTCTGTGGTGTTTTGGGTGGCTTCCCCAGCGCTCACAGATGATGGCTGTGGATGAATATCTGACCCTGGGGTGACTTTCAGTGGGCAGGGCTTGTGGTCCAGTGATGGTGGATTTCTATTTAAACCTTCGGGGTTTTGTAATCTTCCTAAGTTCAAGTTCCTCTTTCTCGGTGGAGTTGGAGCAGAAATTTCGGGGGGGGCGGGGGGGAGAGAAATAAATTTTCTCCTGCTGAAGGGCCATGGCAGGTACATGGTGCTGCAGAAATGTGGTTTGCTTGTCCTGAACCTAATCATCATTCCCAATTAGCACCTTTCGTGATAAGGTCTCTTGCTCCCCTGTGGGGCATAACAGCTTCATCTTGTGGGAGCAGGGGTGCCCCTTCCGCAGTCCTTCTCCCTCCTGTGATTGCCAGCTCAGCTGGAGGATGGGCAGAGGGTGGGGATGTGCCTCCATGTCAAACCTGCGGTTTGAGGTTTAACGCAGCCTTGAGGGTGAACACATGGAGCTAACAGCATAATCAGGAGGGCTGGGACTTCTTGCCTGCTCCCATGGGCACTGACATCCAAACCACATTGGTCAAGGCTTTCAAATCTAGCTAATGATTTTGGATCACCAGCTTGAGATAAGGCAAATCGGAGACACAGCGGAGACCAGACCTCTTAAATTGCTTACTTTAGGGTTTACTTTTGATTTACAGAGCCTGCACCTCTGTTTTCTTTCCAGTAACGCTCCCTTGCCGATTGAGGTTTACTTGGGGAATGTGTGAAGTTGGCATTCATACTGTCAGGGTGAAGGATTGCAGCATGTCACAGGATAAGCATAGTTTTTTATTCAATTTGGTGGATTATTTTGCCTATTTTAAAGTAACCTTCATTAGTAGCAGAGACTATTAAGTTAAATAGCTCTGGATGCTACAGTTTCATCCTGTACTTTTAGACCAAGTTTCATGGTTTTAGGTGAGGCTACCTCACATTTGAGACCACAGAGCATTGGACCATAAAAGCAGAAGAAAGACAGTGGATCCTTGAGGCACAGCACAGAGTGACAGACTGAAATAAATGTAATTTTCTGTGGCCAGATTCCCAGAGTAGTCAGTGTACTGGGTGGGAAGAAGGTAAGAAAGCCCTTGACCCTTGGGGCACATGAGCCATCCTACCATCTCCCTGTTTCCAGGCCAAGCTTGCCAGGCTGGTACATCTGTGAGCTTGAGATGAGAGACCAGGGTGGTCCTGGAGCAGAATACCCTGCGATGGCAATTTTGTGGACAATGTCATAAAGGTACATTGAAAGGACGTTGGATCCCTGATGGTGGCATCCTGGTTTTCACCCCAAGGAGTGAGGGGTGGCTCTTTTTATTTCTAGAATAGCAGAGAAGTAGGTTTACCTTGTCCCATCCTCAGTCCCTGTTGAAGTCAAGCAACTTAAAGATGGTTAAAACCTTAAGGGGTGCATCCCTTCACCTGTGCCTTTCAGAATTAGGTGTCTCTGTGTTACGATGTGCAGGATCCCAGACCTCAGTGTGTCTGCCTCGCAGCATTTGGGTGCTCCTGGAACATGCAGGAGACATTGGGAACGCTCAGTACCTGAGGAATGAGGAGGCTATGCTTTGCAGATTTCTTCTGTCTTTCCCAGCAGAAAAGGGAGGGCTGACCACTCGGCCCTGCTGTGGAGAAGGTGCGACAGGGAGAGACCCCTTCTCCTAACACAGCAGACATGTTTCTCCTTGCAGGTGGTGGTGCTCCTGGAAGTCCTGAGCCGGGGTTGACTGGAAGATGACCGAATATAAGCTGGTGGTGGTGGGAGCTGGTGGTGTCGGGAAGAGTGCTTTGACAATACAGCTCATTCAGAACCATTTTGTTGATGAGTATGACCCTACAATAGAGGTAAGCAGCTCTGGGCATGGGTTTGGTCTATTTGTGTGTTTTCCTCTTCTTCTTCACCTCGTCTCCAACCTAGAGCATGCTCGCCTTGGTCTGAAGTCTGAACTTGAGCAGGGATGCTCCTCTGCTTCGCAGAGCTGTTCTCAGTTGCTACGCATGTGTTTGGAGGTCATAGTGACCAATTTGTGCCTCCTGCAGAAGGACAGAGGTGTCGGCTGAAGAGAGATAGCGAGGAAGGCAGCAAAAACGGGCAGAGAGGGAGGCAGCGGAAGTGGGCAGAGCTGGGCAGGGGCTGAGAGGCAGCACAAAAGTCCTCCTTTCTGATATGTCAGTGTAGGGAGGGGTTAAAGGTTTGAGACTGAAGAGCCATTTTGTGCCTGTGCTTCCATTTCTCCTCCTGTGAATTCAGAGTAAACATCCTCCACATCTTATGCAGGATGTTTTGAGATTTACTGATGAAATGGGTTTTGTCAGAGCTTGGTCGTATAATGTATGTCCTGCAGTTTGAGTGAGACGTGCTGAGCAGCTGAACCACTGTGGTTCCCAGAGTGCTGCCTCTGCTCTGTCACGAGGAGTTAAAGGTTGATGTGTGGGTCTCATAGTCGATGTGGATGGTAGCACTGGCCTGTCTATCTCAGCACCCTGCCTGGAGAAGCAGGCAGGGACCCTGTGCTCTTCCAGGCTGGGCAGAGGCGGAAACCGGTCCTCAATATCTATTATGCTGCTTTTTTTTTTTTTTTTTTAACTTTTTAAAAACATATTCCTTTCTCTGACTGCTTTCACTGTTGTTAGTGAGATGCTAATTACCCTTGGCATGACTTACACCTTCATTCAGGAGAGATGTAGGCAGCAGCCGCTGCTTTGCACAAGGACTAAGTCCACCCTGGGAAGGCAAATTACAGCTCGATCATGCCTCTTGGACAATAACCTCCCTGTCTGCAGTCCTAAATGATTCTCTACCAGATGTGTATAAATGCAGCTGTGGTTGCTGCAGTTGTTATAATAATGGCTAAAAGGCCCCAGCTGGGATCAGAAATCTGTTCTAGTAGGTGTTGTATGTGTAGTCCCCACCCTGAAGAGCTTGCAACTTAAATAAACAAGACAAGGCTTGGTAGAAAGGCAGAAATAGTCTTACAGTCCTACAGACAGGAAGGAGAGAAAGCATTTAAAAGCATGTGCTATTACATCATTTGGCCAAGGTCACCTAAAAAGTCCGTGGCAGAGACTGGAATTTAATTTAAGGGCTCCTGAGTTTCAGTGCGGCACCTTGCTTATGGATGCAGTTGCCGCCTTCTCCCCTCTCGGCTCCTCTCCCCTCACACGCTCCTCACCAGTAGTGTCTGATGCTTGTCTTAAAAACCCATTCCAGGGTGTTTGTGGCAAAAGAGCTGCTGATGGAGAGCAACCTCCTTGAGGAGACATCTGCATGGACGAGTCCTCTCATGGACCTTAGGGTGGGCAGAGGCAGCTCTGACCCAGTGATGTGTTGGGTTTTATCATCATGGATTTTTTTTGTTTTGTTTTGTCTCCAGCTGCCTGCCCCCTCTAAGTACCCTGCAGGGAATTTTCTCCATGTAAACAGGCAGCGGGAATGTAAACCTTGCATGGCATTTCCCAGCACACCCTCCCTGCCCTGCCCACTCCTGCCATGCCACAAGAGACGCCTGCTCTGTTCCCCCCAGGCCCACTCTGCTCTTCTCTTCCTTTAGGCAGCTGTGAGGTGCTCCTCACCCCTCTTGCCCCTGGTGCTTTTCCACCAGCCCTGATGCCTCTTCAGGTCCCTTCATTGTGCCTGGCATCCCCCCCACCCCAGTCACCTTCTTACCCATTCCAGGGTGACTACTTTTAATTATGCTTCATTTTAGGGGGATTTGGGACACACAGAGCTGGCACACCTGCCAGCCATCCGAATGTGACCAACAAACCACTCTCCTGTGACTAAGCTGCTTTGGATCATGCCCAGGAGCTGACTCTTGATTGTTCAGCCAGCTAACGCGCGGCACAGCAATACTGAAATGAGCAGGGTAAAAGGGGGGAAAAAGAAAAAAGTATATGTGCATAGATCAAAGGCTTTACTTGTTGCTTAAATGAATCGAGTGCAGGCTGTGCTGCAAAGAGGGGTGCGAGCAGGTTGGGGTGCACTGAGAAGATGTTCCCCAGGGCAGGAGGGGTGGGGAAGTGAGTTTATCCCCTGTCTCAGGTAGGGACCCCGACTGAGTGCTTGCTCCCCTCCTGCCCTCCCGATTCACAGTGCAAATGTCTGGCTTTGTAACTCAGCTGCTCTTTGGCTGCTGAGGAGCCTTAAGACCTTTATTTTGGGAACGGGAGAGCCAAGACACCAAGGAAGTGTATGCTGTGGGCAGTGTCCCATGGCGAATGAGCGGGGATGGAGTAAAGAGTCAGACTGTGTTGAGAGATACTTTGGTTTGTCTTCCAGCTTTTAGCAGTCAGCTAGTAATGGGCTTCCCAGGCCTCCAGTCGTATCCTGACTGTGGCATTTAATGAGTGGGCCTCTTGGCCTGGTCCCCCAGCACACCTGGGTGCTCCCAGCATCTGTCTGGGATCCTGAGTCTGAACCCCAAGCGAACATCATTTCTGCCACCTGACACTTCACAGCTGGGTCTGGCCACTTTCTCTTACGCAAGAAGATGAGGTGGGATATGGGGGCCTGCAGAGGAGTGCTGAGGCTGCAGGGTGCCAGTGGCAGGACACGTAGGCTGGTGGCAGCTGCCCCTGCAGTGGCAGCCAGGTCACCTGCAAGCATCGCAGGGATGGCTGAGCCGCCATCCCGGGAGGGTTTGGGTGAAGCTGGACACAAAGCAAGAGTTGGGACAAGTTGTCCCATTCCTTTGGGGAGCGGGGTGCAAAGCATCCTCTGCAAGACTGTGAATGCCTTTGCTTCATTAGTGAGCTGGCTGGCCTTACAGGCAGCCTGTTAATGACCTGAGCTGAGGTGTGGGATCTCTTCTCACTGATAGGCAGCATGCCTACAGAGACCTCCTGTAATTTGGAACTTGGCAATTAATTGCGAATGCGTGTGCCGAGAGCCTGGTCCTCTGGACGCGAGCCAGGGCGCAGGGGTGGTAGGATGCTCCGCTGGGCAGAGCAGGCACTGGGGTCCCCTTTGCCAGTCCCTGCCAGGCACTGGGACCCCAGAGATAGAAGCAGTGCTTTTCTACCTTGCCAGGAGGAGGCTCCAGATACATTATTGATTAGAAATGGGAGCACATCCCTGCAGGACAGCCTGCCGGTTGGCTGGAAGCCAGCCCATCACTGCACGCTTATTCCCGGTGTGTAGGCAGTCCCCTTTTTGGGAAGGCATGGCTGAGAAGGTTGTGGCAGAGCAGATCTCATCTCCTCTGATTTCGTGGCCCTTTCTACAAGGGGAGGAAAGACTTTAATTAGCCCCAGTAGATGAGGTGGTTGTAGTAATGAAGCAAAGGGCAGAGGCTGTATTGGCCCCATTCCCTTTCCGTGCGGCTGCTGGTCCTGTCGGTGACCTTTGCTGCGTTGGCTGTTTGTGTGCAGACCTGCAAAGCTCATCTGATAACATTGTTGTTGTCGCTGGAAGAGCAGCAGACGTTTGAATTAATTTTAAACTGCAGCTGTAGCCTCTGCAAGCAGCTGCAAAGCGATGTCATGGTCATATTGGTGACTTGCACCTTTTTCATACCTTTGTTTTTTGCCTTTGTTCTCTTGATCTCGTCAAGGATGCTGCGCTGTACCTGGGGGATGGCTGCTGGATGGGGGGCAGAGGGTGGCTGTCGGAGAGGGATGAGGCTGTTCCTCTGTGCAGGGGCTGCCCCAGCAGCATCTCTGCTGATGAGACCAGGCACAGGGGAGAGGCATGATGGGGAGGAGTCGTGCTTTGAGGAGCCTGCCTTGAAAATGAAGCCTTTTGAGGGATGCCCTAGGTGATTTCCATGCCTTCTCACATCTGCAATAAGTTGCGATTGCCTCTGCTGCGGGGAAAACACCCAACTTCAAAGGACCTGCGTGGGTAGTCCTTATCTCTCCTGGAGCCCACTGGGCACAGACTGGTTGTGGGAGACACCTTCTCACAGCATGATATGTATTTATTTTTTTTCCTCACGTTTGAAGAAGAGGTTTACCATCAAGCCCAGTTTGCAGCCTTACTGGTGGCATATCCCCTCGTGCCTGATCTGAGAGGTGTTGGAAGTGCTGGATTTCCAGGTGATCTTAAGCACCTTCCAGCGCTGTAATCATAGATGGAGGATAGAAGCCCTGGCTGGCTGGAGCCACCTTTTCTGATGTCCCCTTCTAGCTCCCAGGCAGGGAAGCCGTAGAAGGGATTAGCTGGGACTAAATAAAGCTTAGGAAAATAGTTGTCGAGGGCTATGCAGTGTGGTAGAGACAAAGCTGCCCCTGGTCTGCCAGAGGCAGGGCTGGAAACGCAGAGAGCAAGCCACGGGCTGTCTTCTCTGTGGCTTTGCCAGAGATGAGGAAACCTGCTCAGCTGCTCCCTTTTTCCCTTTTTTTCCCCTTCTTTTTCTTCTTTTTGCTTTCTCTCCCATTTGTGAAACAGATTGAGTTGGCTGTTTAATGAGATCTAAACCCAGGCAGAACATGACCTGGCATCTTCCCAGGGATGCACTCACTGCACCCCTTTGCTTTGCCAGACCTGAGCCCTCCCATAATGCATTCTCCTCTCTTTCTTTCCCTTTCCTGGCCTGCAGGATTCCTACAGAAAGCAAGTCGTCATTGATGGAGAGACCTGCTTGTTAGACATCTTGGATACAGCAGGGCAAGAGGAGTACAGTGCCATGAGAGACCAGTACATGAGAACAGGGGAAGGATTCCTCTGCGTCTTTGCTATCAACAACACCAAATCCTTTGAAGATATTCACCAGTACAGGTTGGTGTCCTGGGAAGGGCCCCTTCCCTCATGCCCTGTGCAAAGGGAAGGTGTTGCCGCTGCACCCTCCTGCCCCCCCTTTTAGATCAGGCCCCGCAGTGGAAGCACTGGCTGCCAGCAAAGACAGCTCAAGTGGCCATTCCCCAGGGAAGTGATGGAGCAGACGGCTAATGTCAGTGACTCCAATAAAACCCACCCGAAGGGATTGCTTGTGGCCTCTGGGGACTCGGTAATGTAATGTTTAAGTGTTTATGGTGACTAAAGAGAGAGCTGATCTTCTATGACCCCCCCCCCTTCCCTCCCTAATTAATGGAATTGCTTTGTTAGTGCAATCGATCTCAGCGACTTCTGCTGGGAGAGGAGGCTGGGAAGGGCAGCGAGGGCTGCTTCCCCCACTGGCAGCCGTTGTGGCGAGGCTCCGGCCTGCCAGCCGCATGCACATGGGGAGAGGGGGGAGAGGCAGTCCTGCCCCACTGGAGCTCGGTTTCAATCAGGGCAAAGACAGAGCAGGAGGAAAGTCAGAGCCCTGATGAGGTCTCTTGCCCACGAGGATGTACTGGGGGGCCAGTGGCAGAGCAGGGACCCCATCCCAGCGTGGTCCTGCTTTGACTGCACCCAGGTTACCCGTCCCACTTCTCCCCACTGCTGCCATCACCCCTGCAGAGCTGGAAAGTCAAGGAGATGATATAAACGCAGCAGGAGTCTTCCCTGTTTATCCAAATGCTAGGTTAGGGAGTGATCTCTCTGCTTCATGCCTGTTATTGAGGCTTGACTGTGACAGGAGGCACTTGCAGAGGATGTGACAGATGGCTCTGCCTGTCCCTGCTCTGTCCGCTGCCCACCAAGGGACTGTGTACACCAGTCCCCTGTCATAAACCTAGGTCCCAGATAATCCTCCGAGCACAGGCACAGCCCTTCCTTGGTCCGTAGTCAGACGCGCTGCTCCGAGCTGTCGATGTCTCGCTCTTTGGCTAGCAGGTGTGTTCAGTGTAATAACTATACGGGTGGACTAATTTGGCTTGTTTTAGCTGAACCGGCAGACAAAGGATGGGATTTTCCTGAAGCACCTGAGGGATTCAGCTGCATTCATCCTTGTGCTGTGGCTGGTGCCTGTGAATCACTCACAGGATGACTTGATTGCAAGGTTTTAATCATGATGTAAATCACCGGCTTTCATCTCCTTTGCCTGTGCTCTTTGTGTTTGTGCTTTTAAAAGAATACTCGCCAGGGAAATGCTGGCTTTCCCTGGTTAGTAACCATTAGGAGGTATCTCCTTCCAGCTAAGTGTAGCCTGTGCACTAAATTTAGTACTTGTGTTTGCTGATCAGGATGTTACATGGAACATTTAAGTGGCTGTATGGCATATCATACATACAGTCAGACTTCATTTCTATGTTCTACTACATTAAAAAAAGATGATTGATTTTTTTTTTTTTGTGTGTGTGTGATATGTGTCCAGCTGCTTTTGGATGGAAATTTGAATTCAATTAAAATGCAGAAATCAGCGTTTTAAATAATGCTTTTATTAGTTAAACAAATCAATGTTAAATGTTCTGAATGCATGAGCAAGGAAAAAAAAAGCTGTTTTGCATCTGAAGTTAAATGATTTATTATGCAAAGGAAGTTATTATCTATCAGGAGGGAACTGAATGGATTGTTTGTGGTCATAATGGCCTTTAAGATTTTTAGAAGTGGTAGATCTCATCCTTGCCCACCTAGTTTTAAATCTGAGGTTGGAATGAAGAAGCGAACATTACAGCTTTTTTGCTTCCCAGTTGGTTTCTCAACTTTGAGTGACCTGAATTAAGCTGAAAGGAAGCAATATTGCCTGTACATCTGCAGAAAAGGTTATGGCTGCCAAAACCTGGTTTATCAGATCAGCAAATTCTGGTTGTAGGTGATTTTTTTTTTTTTTTTTTTTAAACCCCATTCAGAGGGATTACTTGATCTAAAATGTTGGAAGTAACACAAATAACTGCTGGAGTGTTCATTTTTAACCAGCTTAAACTATCTTAAGCTCATGTCTTAATATAGATTGTCATAATTTGAAGTTGTTTTGTAAACAGTTGCATTTAAAGAGCAGAAGTATGTTATTCAGTTTTCATTTCCGAAAGTGTTGTAACTGTTTTGCTGTTTACTCATGCCATGATCATTTACGTTCTCTTGAAAGCCCAGCACAAGACACTTGGCAGGAATGAAGCAAGGCTGTTAATTCTTTATGAAGAAAGCTGGTGGGGAGTGTCCTGGAGCTGCCCCCTAATGCCTTTTCTGCCTTCACTTTGGCACTTTTGCAGGGAGCAGATCAAGAGGGTCAAAGACTCAGATGATGTTCCCATGGTACTGGTAGGAAATAAATGTGACCTACCAGCCCGGACAGTGGAGACCCGGCAAGCACAGGACCTGGCCCGGAGTTACGGGATCCCCTACATAGAAACATCTGCCAAAACCAGACAGGTAGGAGGAGGGTTTTAAGCAAAATCTTCATTTTCTTCTCTTTTCTCCAGTGCTGTCCTGAGAGGCAGGAATGGGCATACACCACCTTGCAGACAGATGGGTGCAAGGGCCGGGGTTAATTGCTTCCTCAAAGCTAAATGCTCCATCAGAATGATCCCTCCACTGTCCAGGCTTGAGCTTCTGATCTGGAGAAGCACATAATTCATGTTCTGGCAGCAGTGAAGGGAAGATGACTTCTTGGGGCTTTCTCCAAGGCTCTGCAATAACCCCCATAGTCACTGCAGGTCACCTTAGCTCAGGGGACTTGTCTAACCTCATCCATGGTCTGTTTTGGCAGACCTACAGGCAGAATATACCAGGGCTGGAAGGATCATGTGGGGTTCCCAGAGCATAGAGATGGAGATGCAGCATCTGATGCCTTCAGTGGTCTAGTGGTGGCTTTTCTCTTGGGTGGTCGACCTCATTCAGGCTGCTGAAAGCTGATGAATCTCGAGGAATTAAGAGCTCCTTTGGCCTCGTGGTTGCTCATTCAATCTTGCTCTCTGTTCAGGGGCCATGCTAAGATCGTGGTTCGTCTTCCTAGCTTGGTTACATGCCTTTAACTCTGCAATCTGCACTGCTGGAAGACAGCGCTAGGGGTACCTAGCTGGGGAGCAGAGCCCTCTCTTCTCTCACTGTCCCCTCTCAAAGTGGGCTGCTACTTCAAGCGATGCTTTTCTTCCAGGGTGTTGAAGATGCCTTCTACACCTTGGTGCGGGAGATCCGTCAGCACAAGCTGCGCAAGCTGAACCCCCCAGATGAGAGCGGCCCCGGCTGCATGAACTGTAAATGTGTGATATCGTGACTATGGTGAGTTTTGGAAGCAGGAGATGGGGTGCAGCGGGGGTTGTATTGGAAGCAGAGCAGCAGGTGACTGCAGATGCACTCGTCTGCAAACAAATGCAGCAGAAACAATTTCAGCAATGGGTATTTTTTCATGAAACACCTTTTGACTGAAATAGCATTTTTCTGTCAAAACATAGGTAAGTCAAAATTCCCACTTTCCTGAGGAACTGTGTAGGAGGAAAGAGTTGTTTATTTTTTGCCTTCATTTTGTGGGGAAATAATTCTACAGAACTGAATAAAAAAAAAAATACGTGTTTTGTTGTGCTTTCCCTGGGAAAGCTCCTTCCCACACTGCCCCTCTGAAAGAGGAGTTAAGCTGGCGTTGAAAGTCTGCGGCTCATTGTGTGTTCACCAGACGGGTCCTAGAAGAGTTCAGGTGAAGAACTGGATGAGTGCATTGCCTCCTAATGCTCTTGTGTAAACTGCCCCGTCCTAAAGCCTCAAAGCAGACCTGTTTCACTGTGAAAGTCCTGTGTTACTCAGAATAGTGTTCCGCATTAGAGACATCCCCTGGGTTATTTGGAACTGATGCAATGTTGAGAATTAGCCATAAGGGGGCTGTTTTGTTTTTATAAATGGTGTGTGCTGGAGCCAGTAACAGTGTTTTTTCAGATTGTTCATGTGCCTGTTTTTCTTCTTTTTCTTGTTGTTTTTTTTTTTTTTTTAATTATGAGTTTATTTAAATCACTGCAATCCTGCTGGGTAGCAGTGAGGGAGAGCTCCTATTGGTGTCCCTGTGTGAGCTGGGTGGCCTTAAGCCAAACGCCTGGGAACATCTGGCTGTGTAACTAGCTCCTTCCATGGCAGAAGTGCAGAAAGAGAGGCAACTGGGAGTGAGTGCACCGGGGAGATCTACATCTAAGGACATCTGGGACTGAAGTGTAGGAGAAAAGCCTACACGAACATTGCCCTTAATGCCTCTTGGGGAGTCGTCCAAGCACCCGGACTAGCCCTTCACCCCTTTACGGAACTGCTGGAGTCCTAAAGAGAAGTACATTGTGTCCATAATTGGTGCTAAGAGGGTCTCGCTGTAGGTGGAGGTGGGCAGCTGGTTTTCCTCTGTCACTTTTTGAGCCAAAGGCCATGAACACAGCAGAGATCTTCCCGGGGGGGGGAAGGAAAAAACCTGAAATGCTGGCAGCATTTGCTTCCTATTTGCAAAAAAACACCCGAGCACCCCACCCCTCTGCTCCCAGCCGAGGTGCGTGAGTTCTACTGGGGGCTGAGCCCAGCACACTTATCATTGCTAAGGGAGGTTTTCCAGACGTTTGGGTCTTCCAGATGTTCAGGAGCATTTCCTCCGGATGAGGATGTGAGCTCGGGGCCCGCTTCCTGCCCTGGCTCCCAGCTGACGGCATGGGCTGGGCGAACGCGGCTGCATCCCTGCACTGACTGCCAGGAGCCAGTTATGAGCAGGGCCTTCAAAAAGAAGGGCAAGAAGGGGTGGAAAGGAGTCTTGGAAATATTCCCCTCTGTTAAGAGAGTGTGTGCTGTGAGTTGCCCACATCTTTTTCTGCTCAGGCAGAAACTGGACACCCAGATATCCCAGCTTTTTCTAGCTGCCGTGGCCAAGAGCAGAGAGGGAGGAACATCAGGGCACAAAAAGAGAAACAAGGCTGAGTTTTGGGGAGGAGAAGGGTGTGGGTGTGGCTGGGGAGCCAGGGAGATTTGACTGCCTTTGCTCTGGACTCACTTTGGTTCTTGTTATCCCTGGAGGAAGGATAAAGATCTTGCCAAACACTGTCCCTTGTCACAACAAGGTTTGGGCAGAGGCAGAAGGTCTGGCGAGCCTGAGGCTAACCCATCACTCTGCAGTCCATTTGCTTGTTCCCTTCAGCACGCGTGCAGATGCTTTGCTGAGCCAGGTGCAGACCTCCAAGACGTGTGTAGCCCTTTGCTTTCCCTCCGTGGGGACTAGCAGGGTCATCCCGCACTGTGAGGAGTGGGGAACGGGAACAGCCCCCATTGGTCCCGGCCATGAATGGGTGCTAATGAGTGTCCTTTTCTGGTTTCAGCTGACTGGACCATGTCTTGGAGAGGTTCCCACTGTGCAGAGCGCAAGGAAAGAGGTGAAGCGAAGGAAGAAGCAAACGGATTCAGGGGAGGAGTATAGGGGGAGGGGTAGAGGCAGAGGAGGAGGAAGAGGACGGGGGAGCATGAGCCCCTACAAGGACTGTCTCACACTTCACCCAAGCCTGCGGCAAACGACTTTTTTCTTTTTTTTTTTTTTTTTTTTCTTTTTTTTTCCTTTTCCCATCCCTTCCTCCTTTGGCCTCCTCCCACCCCGGCAACTGTACAAAGCCACAGATTGAATCACAGTAAATTATTATTTGATGGTCTCGACAAACCGTCTTGATGGCTGTGTTGTCCTTCCAGAGGGAGCTGCTGCTGGTGCTCTGGGAGGATTGCTGGTGGCACAGTGGGGAGGGAAGAGTGCTGAGATTTGCTCTCCATGAACCAAGGTCATGCTGTAGATCGTGAAGATGATCAGGGTCACGTACCGTTCAGGGAAAGAGCTGTCTTTGTCTCCACCAAGTCGTCATCTCGCCGTCCCCTCCAGCCCACCTGAAACTCTTTGCTGGCCCCAAGTTTTGGTGTGGTGGAAGAGTGCAACCAGCCCAGGCCTGTCCTTGGCACTGCCCTGGATGTTTTGCTTTCAAGCTAGTCCTTGTGGGGTGTGTTGTTTTTTTTTTTTTATGGCCTCAGATGCGATGCCTGGAAGGGAAGAAGCATCAGGGGGGAGATCTGAGAGCTGGGTTCACCTCAGCTGGTGCCAGTTTGTTGCTTCCTTGATTTTTTTTTTTTTTTTTTTCCCCAGGCAGCTCTTTCTGGCACAGCACCTCCCAAATGCTTATTTGCTCCAGAGGTGGAATTAGGCCTTTCTGCTCCTTTCCAGCACCTAGGTAACGCTAGCACCTGCATAGCACGTATACCTTGGGCTGCTCCAGTCTGTCAGCAGTGTATAATGGTATGCAAATCCTCATCAGCCCTGTGCACGGCTTAATTACTGGTGAGCATGGAGCAGAAGGGCTCTCCTGCACTGCAGACGGCTGTCTGCCTGCTCAGCAACTAAGACTAAAGGATTCACACTTACAGCCCTTGGGTTTAGAGTGGGTAAGAGTATTTTGGATAAGGGCTAATGTGTTGGGAACCCCGTCTTCGCTCAGTGCTGCTCCTTTCAGATTTTTGCCTGGGGTCTGACTGGCTTCTCCCACGTGCCTTTTGCTTGCAGAGCCAAGAGGATTCATTGCACTCAGTGCAGCGGGCGGCTGGGTGTTTGCTGCCTTTCCCTCTCCCAAGCTATTGCACAGGCTAATTTAGCTGGCATCCAGAATTAAGAGCATCAAAGAGGCAAGGTAATCCAGCGAAGTGTGGCGGGGAGCCATTCTGCAGGGGCTAGCCCAGGCGTGCAGAGGAGCTGGGATCGGCAGCTGAGGCCGGCGGGGTTGGGAGCAGCGAGGGCAGTGTGCGAGGCACACGCTTCGCATGGCAAAGCCCATGCAGAAACCCGGGTCACCCCGGCACAAAGCCACAGCCCACCCAGGGTTTCTCAGCATCTGTGCAGGCAGCCCCCCGCCTGCTTCTCATCCTCCGTCACGCTGGGCAGCAGCAGAATTACACTCCAGTGCTGCCTGGAGTTGCTGCCTTTGCTTTTGGCCTGGGCAAGACAGGACATGTGCTAACGGCTTGCTCTTTGTACCTGCCTGCTTTGAACTGCGGTGGGGCACAGCCCCCATCCTGGCTGCAGCTGCCTGGCACCGGGTTCCTGCAGGAGAAGGGCTGATCCCAGCTCGAGTGGGAGAAGGTACCCAAGGGAAGAGCTGCCTTGCCTTTAGCTGGGGTGTGCTATTTGCAGCAGTGCCTGTCACCATGCCAGATGAGCGCTGAAGCTGCCGTGTCTGGTGTTACATGGTGGGGCTGGCCCAGAGGCTCCCAGAAAACCTCTCAGCCTTTTTCAGGTCTGAAGCCTGGAAGTATGGGTTTTGTTCCTAAGTTGGCAGCTTGTGCGCAACTTCAGGCAGGGCAGAGGGCAAGGCTTCTTCGTTCTTCTAGAAGATGACTAAAAGCCTTAACAGCGGGTGGGTTAACATGGGGGCCCTTGCTTGGTGGTATTACTGCGCTAGGAACCTGGTGCTCTTCTGCAATTAGAGCTTATCCCATTTTTCACCAGGCCCCTTTGAACATGTACTTAAATGATGGAATAGCTGTGGAGGTCTGGTCAGGTCCAGATGTCTCAGGACTGACGTATGAGCTTTTCTCTCCCATATCATTCAAGCGCCCCACACCCTGTTACAGAGGGATTGGGGCTCCAGTGACATCACAGCTGAGTCAACTGACAAAATTGCTTACAAGTCCTTAAAGTCGCTGATTAAGTGCTGGAACAGATCTCATGCCATTTGGTCAGTGAGGGCTTCCACAGGAGCATTTTCCTAAGCCAGCAGAGATGGTGACTCCAAAACAGATGAGCACGTCATGCTTGCTGAAGGCTTTGGCAAGCATCTGGGTTGAGTTTGCAGGAGCTGGCAGCAATGACTCATTGCTGGAGAGGACCTGAGAGGAGAGATGGGGGGTAGCTGAGTGAAAGGCTGTTTTGCAGAGCAGACCTGGCTCGATGCTGGCCTTGTCTTGCTCACTGGCAGTGTGGTTGGGTAAGGAGGAGTAGACTAGGTTTCCCTTCTGGACTACAGTCCAGTCCACTGCTGCAGACCACTCCAGTGCAAGCGGTACTTCCATGTCACTTCTCCTTGACTCCATCAGGAGCTATAAAGCTAAGCAAAGGCACCCAAGAACGAGCTTTTGCAAGCAGCTGCCTGCCTGAGGGATACCCCAGTAGCAGGGCTCTGGCATGGACTGGGCCAAGTGGCCTCCAGGGCACCAGAGTGGCCAAGGCTCTTAATGGGGTGGTTGGAAGCAGGGCCTTGTGGTATTGCACCCCATCCATCCGCAGGTAGCTCTAGGGACCTCATACCAGTTTTGGAGCAAAGATGGAAGTTACTTACAGTTAGCCTTTCTCAGTGTCTTGGGAAGAGTCTGTTTTACTTTACAGAATAGGGCTAAATAAGCCAGGCTTAAGTGACTCCAATACCTTGGACTTGTGGCTTTATGTGTGCCTTCAACGCCATCTCCATCCGTATCTTGGGCTCTTTTGTAACTGCTGCCAGTGAGTAGGGATGCTCATGCAGTGGGATCAGCTGCTGTGTCTCCTGGCGAGATGTTGACCGAGTTTTTTCAGCTCTGGTTTTCTTATCTCCAGTGCTGTTGTGGTGCCCACATCCATTTAGGTGAGTGATTGCCTCGCAACCATGAGGATGCAGATGTAGGCCCTGGGGGCTTCCTTGGCTGCTGAGGTTGTAGGATTTGGGAGATGGTTTGGGAAGGTGTCAGACCTGTGTCTCTTCAGCTGCTGGGTTGTTATTTTTTCCGTGTGCTGGTTTATACGCAATGATGTCCTGTAGGAAGGGGGTGGCATTGCTCAGAGGATGGTGTGACAGCAAACATCCTAGCCACCAGCAACTGGTGGTAACTGGGACAAGCAGATGGGGCTGGCCCGATGCACAGCTCTGTTCCCCCTATGGCAGGTGAGCCTTGCTCTCTCTGCGGGTTGAGCACAGGGTCTGTGGTTTAGCAGAGCTAAGGTACTGGCCCCAGCCAAGGCTGCTGGGGCTGGGGGCTGCACGCTCTGCGTGCCCTTGCTCTGCTCCCCAGCTCCAGCCACTGCTGCCGCAGCCCATCTGCAGCACCAAAGAGCACACAGCATGCACAGCACCAGGCGTGCAGCACAGCAGGCTGAAGTGGGCAAGAGTCCCAGGCCCAGCTGAACTCTGGCACTGCCTCTGCCAAATAGGCTGGGGCGCAGAGCTCCAGACACAGCACACCCATCTCTCTCCCCGCACTGCATCCTGGGACCAGAGCCTACAACAGCCCAAAGCCTTGCTCCCTCCCTCGGCTTGGCTCTGCTCCAGGCTCCACTTAGCATCAGTTATTCAGTGCTGACTCGCTGAGGTATGGCGGAGGTGTGCAGCAAGGTTGCTGAGCTCTTGGTGGTGTTGGGCAGGGAGGATAAGGAGTGCGGCTGTGGCTGGGCAGAGAGCTGCCGAGTGACCGGGCAAGACGTGGCTGCCTGCCTGTCCCAGCTCCTGGTGCTGCTGCGTTGCCTGTTCATGGGACAGGAGCCGTAGGGGGCTGCCAAGGCACCAGAGCAGGGCTTGTCGGTCTGCGTTGGAGGGGTTTCTGGGCAAGGACCAGCCCTGGCAGCCGGCGAGCTGGTGTTAAGGGTTGTCTGAAAGCTGTGCCAAGAGCAGTGGCTTCATCAGGGAAAGGGGGGGGATTTAATGGGAATACTGGTGAATGCGAAGAGTGGAGGTAGAGACAGTGGGAGGACCAGTCCCTGCTCACAAGGCCATTAGGATTTAAGCAGCAGCCTTAATACCTTCTGCAGTGTTCATTTGCCACTGGTCCCAGTGCTGTACAGCAAATGGGTATGAGTAAGCTTGGATTTGGGACTACACAGCTGTCCTGCTCTTGGTCCCCTGACAGCAGCACCCAGGTCCTTGCGGGCATAAGAGGGGGTGAGTGGTGCTGCTCGCCTGTTGCAGTGGCTGTCTGCACTCCCATCCCCCTGAGGACACCAGTACCTCCCGTGCTGGGACTTCCTGCAGCAGGAAAGCATGCTGGTGACTTGCTGTTGCTGGCACCAGCTGGAGGCTGGGCATTTGGCCTAGGCTGGACAGTAGGCATGGCTTGTGTCTACCCTGAGGTCTTCCACTTCTGCAGTAAGGGATGGAGGTCCTAGGCTTACGGGGCGGGCAAGTCCCAGGGGTGGCCTCCCGCTGGGGAGGACTCTCTGCAGTGGGTGCTTGACATGTTGTCACTGAGCTGAGCCCCCAGACCCTACCTGGTACCCCTGTTCAGCACCCATTCAGGGCTGGGTACCGCTGTGGCTCCTGCGTTAGCCGGAGGATGCTCTCAGGGGATGCTGGGGAGCCCTGCCTGTCCCCAGTCTCTGCAGGGGCAGGGTGAGAGCACCCTGCCACAGCCAGTCCATGGCCAGGCGCATGCATGGGGCGCGGGGCCCAAGGATGACAGTTAAGCAACATCTTACTCCATTTTTTATTTATTTTTCTTTTTTCCTATGACCAATCCAACCGACACTGTTTCAGAGAGGAACAGGACTCTGCCTGCCATGTCCCTCCAACCCAGCACGATTTGCCTTCCCTGGGGGAAACCCTGCCTTTCTGGACACTTCTGCTCCTTCCCTGGCAGGGTGGAGCTGAAGCTGTCCCAGCGGTTGGATAAATGCTGTATCCTAAACCTCACGATGCCTGTCACGTAGGTAACTGCCGCAGTGGTTCAAAGCCGGTCCCAACCAACTGCTTCCTCTGCGCTGCCTGAAAGCCAGCAGATTCCCCAGGGCTGTTGGCCAGCAGGTGACACAGAGCAGCTTGTGCAGCTGGGTTGCTTGTGGGCATAGTAAGGATGAGGTTTGCTTCACTCCAGCCGTGGATGTCCCAGCTGTGCTGGTGAGAGCATCCCTGGGCTGGCATCCAGAGTGAAATGGTATGGTGGGTGTGCCCAGAGCTGCAGGCTCACTGCACTGCTGCTCTGCGGTGGTGCTTACTGGTGCTCCTTATTTTCTCACAGGATTGCAGACCAGGTTTTTACCAGTTAACGTAACTGAGCTAACACTAGAGAACAAGGTAGGAGCTTTTTCTGTTGCTGGATGGTCTCTTAGGTGAGGCAGAGCACTGCGACAAGCAGGAGCACCAGCCTACAGCACCCACTGGGTGATGCACAGGGATGCAACATTTCCTTGTGCTGCCCTTAAATCCTAAGATCGTGGTTAACTAATCCTGGCCCCTCCATTTTGCTGTCAGTCTTTGTGCCCTCTGTGCTGCTCTGGTAGAGACAGGTGACCCTGCATTTACCATGACGAAGTGGCTTAAATACCAAATGGCAGCTTTGTCTTAGGGGAAACCAGAATACTGCCCAAATATGACACCATGAAGCCAACAGTCCTGTGGTCATCTAAGTGCAGGAAACACAAGCTGTGAGATCTGGTGTGTCAGAGGTGCTGCTCACAGCTTTTAAAAATCCATTTTCAGCTGTGAGCAGCTCCGCCTCATGCTCCCGGTGCCTGGCATAAGCATGACTCAGTCCTGACTTGCACAGAGGCATGGTGCGTCCCACCCAGCTGCCCACCCGCTGTGTGAGGAGCTGTGTCCACCAGCTCCCCCTCCCCTCCAGTCTTCCCAGCACTGCCCCCGGGCAGGAAAACAAACTCAAAACCTGAAATCTCACCAAAAAAGAAGGCCACAGTGGGGCTGCTGGGCACCGGCCGTGTGGCAGAAGGGGTGCCCAGGAGCTGGGGGCAAGATGCTGCCCTTGGCGCAGTGAGCCAGGAGAGTACAGAAGTATGTAGAAAGGAGCAGTCTCCTTTCCACCGCTGCTGGGGCTGCTTGCGTTCAACTGCAGTAGAAAAGCAAGGAGGAAGGCAGAGATGGGGTGAGTTGGACCCGTCACAGCGGAAGCACATCTAATGAGTCAAGCTGAAAGCCAGCAGGAGAAGGCAACCAGGGTCGCTGCAGCATCTGTTGCCGTAAGAAACCTCATGGAGTCTGATTTTATGCTAAACTTCTTTACCTGTTATCATTAACAACCATGTCAAACACAGCATCACATACTCTGGAGTCCATTTGCATCAGTATAAAAAGGAATGATTCCCCCTCCCCCAACTTCCATTACAAAGTAAAACACAAAAACGAAAAAAAACACAGACATGAAAATGATGTTCTTAAAGTAATAATTATAATACATTAGAAGTCATGGAGGAAGCATTCCACGCTGTAAACAAAAAATAGCAATTAAAAAGAAAAGCAGATGCTAGTGGGGCTCTCAAAGTGCATGGCTGAGAGCCCCTGACCTCAACCACCGTCCCATGCCGAAGCCAGTCCTCAGTGCTGGTCCCCGCAGTGCCACAGCCACTCAAACTGCTCCGTTACAAACTCAAAAAACCCCCCCACCCCAAACCTGCAACGTCATCTTCTTTAAAACTCCCTGGAGGGCAGTGAGGCCAGTCATCCCAAGGCGGGGGGGGGGGGGGGGGGGGGGGGGGGGGGGGCGCTGCACTCCTGAGTTTGCTTGCAGCAAGTGGCTTTTGCTAAGGGGTTGAGGCCATTATAGGAGGCTGGGGCAGGGGTACAAGTGGCTTGGGTCAGTTATTCATCCTGCTGAAGTGCCAGCCTCACCCTTCTCCTTCCCTTCCTATCCCCAGAGAAAGAGCTGAGGCTCTGCCATGTCCTGACCACCCATGCTGCCACAGACATGCCACGGCTGCATCTTCATCTGCAGCAAGAGGCAGCAAAAGAGAGAGGCTCCGTCATCTCCTGGTAGACTACACTTTGATGGGCTGAAGTGAGAGCATCACTCCAAGGAAAACAATGCACATTTCTGGCTCCCAGCCAGCTTGGACAACTTTGCCCACAAATTGGCCAGCTTTCAGGGACTGTGGTTTAGAGAAGAGCTTCTTAGGTGGCACAGTGACCAACCTTCCCAGCAAGGACACTGGTGGGAATGGGGAGGCTGTGTCTGCCTGGTCCAAAGGTCACTGAAACCAGCTGGTGGCTTCCCTCAGGCTTGGAGGTGACCGAAGACCTTGCTACTTGTTCCCATGAGGGGTTGAAGGGTAGAACCCCCCCCCCCCCCCCCCCCCATCCTACTGAACACCATGCACCAAGTGTCACACAATGGGTACTGTGCATTTGATAGCTCACCAAAACAAGAGCAAAACACCTTTTTCAATGTAAATACTGCAAAACATCCCAGCAGACACGCTAGGTGAGGAGCCTGAGCACACGTGCAACACAGTGGGCAAAGACTCTGTCAGGTCTTGACATGTGAGCCAAAGGCTCAGACTCAATAGCAGGAGGCCTGTATGTGCTTCAAGGAGAAGACAGACCCACCTGCCAAGCTACAGAAAACAAGCCACAAGGGTACCACTAAGGGTACACCAGCCCTTAGATGCCCCTCATTGCTTCCTGGCAAGCTCCAGAGGCCAGTGAGCTGCTAGCAAAAGGCAACTGATACCTGTCCTGAAATATTGCCCAGTTATTTTAGCACACAAATAGATTTAAAACTACTGCACAGTTACTGAAAAACGTACTCTAAATTAAAACCAGTTCAAGCACTGCTGCTCTACAAAGGACCCATGGTGTCTCCAAACACAAATACTAAACATTCATACAACACTTCTCAAAAGAGCAGCTCTTGACTCCTCACAACACCCCTGCGAGGTAGCTAATAGGGTTATCCCTGCTTTGCAGAGAGAGAGAAGACAGGCAAGGCTGGAGACTCAGCAGATGATGGGGTTGCAAAAGAAGCTGAGGATGCTGTGGTCTGGCTGGCTACATCCAAAGAAAGATGGAGTGTTCCCTTTGCTGCTCTCCCTGCTGCTAACATAAACCACCACCTGCACACAAGAAAATAAAAACAACAAACCCTGATAAACCCCACAACATAATTTAGTGGAAGTTTTCTGCTAGGCTTCCAGGTAGGCTTCAGATCAGGTTATGCTACTGAAGCTGCCTGTGACATAAAAAAAGTTTTCAAAGTCTCCTTGGAGCTTAAAGGAGCTTTTGCTCGGGGTCTCCATTGTAGGGATGGGAATCCCAACTGCAGTCCTGCCTAAGGTGGCATATGCAGCCACCCCTTCTGGTCAGCAGATTCAAATACAGCACCTCTGGACTAGTTTATTTCCTGCTGCTTCAACTGATCTTCTTTCCTGATGAAGTCCCTTCACCTGTGGGGGTGAAGTGGATACTGGGAACAGGAGTTTGAACCAGCTTTTTCAGTGGGGTGAGCTGTCCTCAGGTTCCTGCACGCCTCCAGCCATCTGGGCCATGCAGCAGCCACACCCTGGGCTTCGGACGAGATGGACAGGCCACTGGGACTTGGTGCATGAAGGGCAAGTGGGCACATAGGCACCCATCATGTTATCTCCTCAGCAGTGGGCTGTGGTGACGCTGATGCTCTTGTGCACCATTTTCCAAACCTCTGTGCCCAGGTTTCTTGCCTTGATTGTTGATTTCTGGGTGGGCTAAACCAGAAGGGCTGAGATCAGGTTCTGGACAATGTGCTCCCCTCTCCCACCTCCTATACTGTTTCCACCCTAGCACTTAACTTGCTCAATGTAAAAAAAGACCTCAGCTTGGGCATCGTGATTAGACACCATCACACCTCCAGCAGCTTGCTAGTGAATGCAGGAGGTTTACCAAGGCAGCAGCCCCTTTTCTGTTAAGCCAATGAACGGAAAGGCAGCAAGCCCGCTTGCTGCCCAGGACCTGCAAGAGAAAGGCCAGCAGAAAGGCCACTTAGCCCAACAAACCAGGCTCGACCGTCATCACTGTCCTTGTCACCTTGAGAACTTGGGAAACAACCACCCGGCTGGCAGCCCGCCGCCAGGCTCACACCAAGGAGACCTCTCAGGGCCTCACCAGCTGTTAACCGTGCCCCCCCCCCCCCGGGACACCATCCACCACCTTGCCAGGAGCCGGGTACAGCCGGACGCTGCCGTGGAATTGCACAGAGTAGGCTGTGGGCTGCCTGCACCCTGCCAGGTTGCCACGGCCCTGCCTGAAAATGCTGCTGCCTACAACCATGGGACTGGGAAAAGAAACAAAGATCTATTGCTACAAAGGCCTTTGAAAGCCACACTGTTGGCTGCACTGACTGATCAGGCATTTTAAAGAAAGCATTTGGGACTGCTATGCCTTGTGTCTGCTTCCATGGCTGTGGCTACCCAAGGCAGGCAAAGGCAGAAGAAAACACGCAACACATACGCCAGCCCTGCCTCTCCCCCCATAGGCAGTGAGGCTCGGGGAGCTTCGAGGAATAAAAAATGAAAGCGTTTTCCAATCTGCCCACAGGAAAGATGCAAACTGAATTTGCTGGTGCTTCCTGGTGCCGGCAGTCACGGCTCCATCTCCTCGCCAGGCACTCGTACCAAAGCACAGATCGACAGGCGATGGCTGCTGTGCTGTCACCCCGACGCAGCCCTGCTGAAAGTGGGGTCCCGAAAATGGGGCAAGGGTGCTGCTTTAGCACCTGCTTCCTCTCCCTCGCCTCCCCCTTTCCCCACTAAAACGTCACCGATTTGGGCAGCTTTGCCAAGGGAGGAGAGCCTGAAAGGAAACTGTTCTCTGAGCAGGATTTGGCAGCCTGCAGTGGTAACTTTGGTTTGGGGCTCAGGGGGGGTCGTGGGGCTTGCAGTGCGTTTAATGGTTTCTGGAGGCTTTTCTGGGCACCTGCCTCTTCCGGGTCCAGCACAAGAGGTGGTGGCATGGAGGCAGCAGGCAGGGGACATCCATTCTCTGGCAGAGGCAATGCCACCTGCTTCCTGTTCGAGAAGTCCTGCTCTATCCCATGGGCCAGGTGGAGGGGAGTGGTGGTTTTGACAATGGTGTAGGGGCTGTTCCCCTCCCCTGCGGGGGATGGTGCCTGCTGGAAAGGGTAGTTCTCACCCAGCCCCGCTGCCCCCGACTCGCTGCTGGACAAGGCGGGCACGCTGCCACTGGCCAGACCCTGCGCAGGCAGCATGCCGGTGCCGCTCCCCGGGCCGTTCTGCTGCAGGCAGGCAAGCTCCCCCGTGGACGCAGCTTTGGATGCCAAGCGCTTCAAGTCCATTTTGTCCAGCAGTGCTGCTCTGCAGCACTTCTCGGCCGTCTCCTCCCAGCGTTTGCTCTCGGGGGATGTGCTGTGCTGCGACGAGAGCTGCCGTGTGCCGTCCGGCAGAGGATGGGGGGGTGCGTCGAGCACTGTCTCTGTGCAAAAGGAAGGGGCTTGTTCTCCCACTGGGGGGACAGCAGGATTTGGCTGCCATACCGTGTGGTCCGTAGCAGAAAGTTCAGTGGTGCTTGAGTCGGGAAGACTCAGTGTGTTTTGGAGAGAGGAGCCCAAGGAGCCAAGCCCGGCTAGGGCGGGGAGGAAGACCGACTCTTGGTCCATCACGGCACGGGCAGGAGTGAGAACAGGCTGCTCCAGAGGCATGGCGTGATGATGGGCCTGCGTCTCGCTTGCCCTCAGGAGAGATGGTGGCTGCCTGTCCCCAGCGGGCTCCACCCGACCCTCCTCTCCCAGCAGCCTCCCGCCAGGAGGATGCAGGGGGATGTCTGTCACTTCAGCTGCTTCACTGCCCTGCAGGGTGGGAGTCCTCGCCTCTACTGCCATCATTCCTCCTGGCGCCCTGGGACCTCTGTCGGGATGGGGCTCCCTGTCCAGGGGGTGCTCACCCACCCGGCCGTTCTGGCCATTGGCTGCCACATTGCCCTTCACGGCTACTGGGTTGAGGGAGAGCTCCAGGCCCAAGGGTTTCCGTGGGAACTCCTCAGACTTTGCTGCATTGGAAGCAGAGAAAACAAACTAAACCCCAAACTGTGCATCAGTTTTTTTGCATGAACTTCCATGCCCCAACCGGAAGGAAGTCAGATGCTGCACCTGGCAGGTGCCAGCCCTTCTGGGCTGCCCTGGCTCCCAGCCATGCCAGAGGGATGCTCTGGTCCCCAGGGAACATGGGTGCCACCGGCTGTTCCCGCCGCGCTGCCCATTTTCCCCTCTACCCACCTGGCGGGGGGAGGTCAAATTTCATCTTGCGCAGTTCGGTCATTGACACCTGCAGTTGCTCAATGACAGCATCGTCCTCATACTGCAGGGAAGCGGCAATTTTCTCCTGCAGAAATTCCCGTAAATCTTCCAGCGTCATCTTCAGCAAGCGCTCTGGGGGATGGTAGAAAGGAGTAATGGCCGCAGCACAGCCAAATTTGCAGGGCAGCATGAGTATGGGTTGCATTGCTTTGGTTTTATCTGGGATTCTGCTGCTGTTCTCATTCCGTGGTGGGACAGCCTGAACGTTTTTGCCTCTCTCCCACCTTCCCGCTGTTTCTCAGGGCTGTCAATACATGTACATATCCGCGCCACCTCTGGGCAGTAGCTCAGCGGGGTTGGGACCTATGCTGACCAGTTGCACATTTTGGGCCATTTCTGGAAGTTCTCAACAGTACCGCTAGGAGGAGGAAAAGCTCCACAAGATAGGTCCCAAGCATCAGACTGAACAGCCCCTGCCAGCAGCTGCCACTGCCACACAGGGATGCCAGCCTGCACCAGCCAGCTGGCAGGGATGCAGGCAGAGATGCTGGCCCACACCAGGGACGCAGGCAAGGATGGGATTCAGGCAGGAACAGGATGCCGGCAGGGATGCCGATCCACACCACACATTCCTCAGGGAAGAGAGAAAGTTTCAGTCAGACTGAAACTTCCGCCTGCCTGCCAGTTTCCCAGCCTTTGCCAACGAACGGGATACTTGACAATGTATTTCTGGATAGCCTGTTCTTCATTCAACTGAAGGAAGAGCAGGCTGGCTGTTTGGGGAAGCCAACACAGGCAGTCCCATAAATCCCACTGGCCCAAAGGTTCCCAGCGTGCAATATCAACATTGCCCCTGTCCCAGATTAAAGACCTAACAGGCATTCCCAAAGCTAGCTTATGGGAATGGAGGGGTTCAAAGTCCCAAAGATCTTCAGGTAGAAGTATCACTGCCTTAATGTTATGTAAGAAAATCAGGGTTTGGTCATTTTAGAAGTCTATTAATGGATTTATTTCTCCCTCTACAGCCTTTTCAGCTGAACTGCCACATAGAGCTTTGCAGGCAGACGGATTGCTGTCTGTATTGCCCCTAAAAGTGCGTTGACAGAAGATGTGGGGCGCAGCATGCAGAAAGAGGCAGCTGGGAGCATTTCAGGAGGAGTTTGCTGCGCATTAAGTGCAGGATTTCAACCCTTGCAGCATCTCATTTCCCCCCCAGAGCACTGGCACGGGACTGTGCCTTTTGGGGCCAGCACAGGGCACCAAGCATGCCGGTAGTGAGTGGCCAGCAAGGGTTGCCGTGTCAGCAGCACAAGGGTGGCTCAGCACCGTGCCACCTCTGCCATACAAGATGTGCTCTGCTGGGACCTTACTTTTGTGCAGTTTGAGGATGGTGTAAGCCATGGCCGTCAGTACCCGCTCTCCTTCCAGGATGTAGATATCCCACAGCCGCAAGGTGAGGGTGAAGGGGGTCTGTTTCAAACACACAAACAAAAACCCAGTTTGTTAGCACCACACTTGTTAGCATTGATTGATGGGATGATGACACAGAGGTTGGTGGCAACACTACGTCCCCTTGCACCAAAACACACAACAGGTGAGGCACTGGATGTCCAGGATTTGTCTGTAACACAAAACCCTATTTTATCATCTATAGTTTTGCCTCAAAGCTAACACCCTTGGGTGGCTAGGAAAGTACTTACAACCTGGCCACAAAGGCAGAAAAGGAGAAACTTTCCATGCAGGCATACTAGCACATGGATTCCCCTGCTCTGGAGGGTCCACTGTTTTACGAGACAGGGCAGCAGAAAATTGAGACTGGGAACACACAGATGTCCTAAACATTAGCAAGTCTGGATCTTGCATTCAAGTGTGCAAGCACAACGCTGCCCCTAAAAATAAAGTAGTCTTGGCTCAGGACTGGCAAATTAGCTCTGGACAAATCGGGGTAATTTTCTCACACTTTCATGTGTCTCCAGTGCCCAGCCCACCCCTTTGCCTGCAGCTGCTGCAGTGCTATTTGTTGAGGTTTGTGCCTCCAGCTCTTCTTCTCCCTACATTGTTTCCAGAGCCAAAGTGAGGTTAATTGCCTTTGCAGCAGTGCCAGTAGGCAAGAGAAAGATCTCTCCCAACTTTGAAGCTTATCCTGCTGCTGCTAAGCCATCTCCCAGCGACTGCTTGTGAAAACACAGCAGGAATTGGCTTGTCATCAGTGACATGCAGTTATTTTTGGCTTCTCCCTTATTAATTTGTTTTTGCCTTATGAGAGTGTGCATAATATCCCACCTTATAAAATATTAACACCCTCTTCAAATTATGATACTTTTTCCAAAAAACAGGCAGATTTACCACGCGTGCAAGCAGCAGAGCAGCAAACAGCCCGCAGAGGATGCTCACCCGGTCAATGAAACACTGCAGGAACCACTTGGTCGTGTAAATCCCCGTAGTCATCTGCTCCTTGTCCTAGGAAGAGACAGCAGAGAGAGACAGGCATTTCACCAGGCTGGCTGCTGGAGGTTCAAGCAACTCATAGGGCTTTTGAGGTTTATTAATGCTGGGGTCTGGGATCTGGCTGCAGTTTGTCTCCCAACAAAGCTGCTGCTTTAAATACCAATGCTGAAGCCCTGTTCTGGCCCTGTGCCCTAGATATTCATTGAAGCTGATGCTTGACGTTCCCAAACTTCAGCCACAACTTTGGAGAGGGATTTCTAGAAGCTTTTATGGCCTAGCATCTACTCCGGGCATTTACAAAAACCTTCCAGGAACCCAAAACATGCACTCCTTGCAGTTTACCATTTTTGTTTCCATAGCAATTCCCACGTGAGCCTCTCAGAGCACCACATAAATGGTTAACCACAAGTATCCCACAGGTAAATCCAGACCTGCAGAGTCAAGTCCATTTTACTAGCACTACCTCATTTGCATGGCAGGGCTGCTGCAGGAGCAGGGCAGCCTGACACGCTAAGGAAAACTCTTCAAAACCTCATCAACATCACCCCGGTCTATCACTTTTCAAGCCGTCTGGCGCCCGGCACAGCGTTCTCACACAGCTTTGCTTTTTCTGTTATGGCTGATGGTGTGGCATGGCTGGTTCTGGGATGCCCAGTGCCCTGCACATGCACAAAGTCAAAAGTCAACCTGACTGCTGCTGCAAAGCCAGCAAAGCAGCAGGGATGGGAAGAGGAAGAAGCTGATAAAATTAATGGCCTGCTCTGGTCTTTGCTTTCGGATGGTGCTGGACACCTGCAAGCCTGGGGAGGCTGCTTTCAGAAAGAAGCTTTCACAGCATTATTCCCATCCTCCTCATCCAGGTATCCCCACCCCAATGGCTATAATTCAGTGAAAACCTGTCCTGACTCTGTTTCACTTCCATAGCCAGGGCTGGCTCATGTGCAGAACAAAGCAAGAGCTGTTGCAGATGATAGCAATATAAACAGCTATTCCTGGAGCCAGGCCACCTCGACCCTTGGGAGCGTAAGGAACCTTCAGGAATCTGGCTACTGAATACCAGCTGTCTACAGCAAATGCAAGGGGGGACAAAAAAGGGAGCAGGTGTTGCAAAATAGCTGCCTAGACATTAGACTGCAGTTGATGTGTCCTGCAGATGCTCCTCCAGCCACCAAATGGGCTTGTAACACCTGCGAGAGGGAAAATCAACTGGATGTGCCCAAGCAACAAAACACACAGCAAATCTTACACGCAGCAAATCTTATGTGCCTCCTGTCTTTAAACAACAGCAAAGCTGTTAAATGCAAGCACTTGTGGCTAATAATCACTGCATTAAGACTCCAGACAGTCCAGCATCACCTTTTGGGCTTTGCAGCCGGTGTGAGCACACAGTCCAGCCTCGCTGCTGTACGCAACAGCTCCTTCTGCTGCAGGCTCTGTGAGCCTTCCTGCCTGGCTTTCCTAAGGAAGCCCTTAGATTTTAGCAGTCCCTACACTAATGACGACCAGCAAGCAAATGATAACCACTCGCCTCAGCAAGATTCAAGCACCCCGTTTAATAAACATTTGCCTCTTTGCGACTGAAGCAGTCCCACATGGTTAGAAGTACGTTCAGTTGTTCACCTATTTGGCAGAACATTACACTAATTGCTTTAGCATTAAAACATGGTATTAATAGGGGGAGACTGATAACAAGGAGATACCATGTGCTTCTTCAGTTTGGGAAAGAGTTTGCTTAAAATCTGCTCGTGGTGAGCTTGAAATCTCTGCAGCTTCGGGAACCCAGGAATGAAAAAGCCTTAATGAGAAAAGATGAGAGAAATCATCAGAAAATTTCTGGAGCAGTCATGGGAGCAGCATGATTTTGTAGAAACTCATCCCCTGCATTGCCTGTTGCAGTTGGCTGGACCACAACATGCCCAGCTACCTCCCTTGGCATCCCTCCCAGAGCCTGCCCTTCACCCCATCTACATAGGTGACAGCACCCTCAGCACCAACCCCAGCTGGTCCAGAGCAGACCTGTGCACCTCCCCACCGTCCGCCCGCCTGAGACTTGGCTTGGCCAAGACCTCTCTGAACACATCTTGGTGCTTACCAAGGTTCAGAGAAAAGCTGAATATGTTTGAACACCACAAGCTTGTGCAGCACCCCGTAATCTAGCAGGACATGCGTTTAAGACTGTTCGGAGTTATCAAGCCATGAGGCTCATAAAATGACCCCTGTGCATACAGCACTGCTAACCACAAGTAAGACAAAAGAATCTTTAATGTGTTTTAAGTAAAATAATACAGCACATTTGGTGGAATTACACCTTCATAAAAACACAAAGGCATGTGGTTCATCGCACACTAAAAACAGAACACTACATGATGCTCTTGGATGTACTTCTGTGAGACTTCTTAAAAACTCATAACCTTGAGTTAATTGATTGCCAAGGGCATGACACTCCGGAGAGATGATAGCACCTCTGTGAAAGTGTTAATTACTGAGCGCTACAGCTCAGTGCCGATAAACCATGGGTTTTTCTCCCTGATGAACTTGTCTGCCTCCAAGAGTGGTAGTGAGGTTGCATCAGCACATAACTAAGCCTTACGTGCTTCAAACAAGTATGTGAGGAGAAATGAGGCTCTACTGACCTACCTAAACAGCCTTCCCTCCCATCACAAGAGTCCCCACCCGCATCCTGCCCCAGCCTTACCGTGCATGGCATGCCGCTGGTTGGTCAGCAGCTGTGCCAGTGCCCAAAATGCATCCTCTTCGTTTAAGTACATCAGGAGGATGGCTGCAATCTGGCTCATGCCTTGGCAGTAGCTCACTTCCTGCAAGAGTCAAGAGGGGTAAACGTGCTGCCATGCCGTCAGACTCCACCATGATGCTAAAGCTGCAGAAGCAGGTCAGTTTGTCTGTGCTTCCCTCTCCTCTTTCAAGGTCTGTCCTGTTTCAAGGTCTTTACCACTTATGCCCAAATCCACAGCTCACATGTATCTACAGCATCTATCATGTCACCGACTCACAAAGTGGTTTGCGTTGGAAGGGACCTTTGAAGATCATCTCATCCAAACCCCCTGCCATGGGCAGAGACATCTTTCATTAGATTATGTTGCTCAAAGCCCCATCCAACCTGACCTTGAACACTTCCAATGATGGGGCATCCCAGCTTCTCTGGGCAACCCGTTCCATTGTCTCACCACCCTCACTGTAAAAAATGTCTTGCTTATGTCCAGTCTAAACCTACCCTCTTTCAGTTTATAACCGTTGACCCTTGTCCTGTCACTACAGGGCCTGGTAAAAAGTCTTTCTGTCTATCTTATAAGCCCCCTTTAAATATTGAAAGGCCACAATAAGGTCTCCCCAGAGCCTTCTCTTTGGACTGAACATCCTCAACTCTCAGTCTTCCCTCATGGGAGAGGTGTTCCAGCCCTCTGACAATTTTTGTGGCCCTCTGGACCCACTCTAGCAGGTCCTCAGGCGGAGGGTGAGGGGCTTGCAGTCAATGACCCCCACCACGCTGCTCCCCCCACCAGCCCTGCTCAAGCCTGGGGGGTGAGGGACAGAAACCCCAACATAAGAGGTGCCTGAAGCTGCTTCAAGGAGCAGGGAATGTGATGATAAACAGCATATGGCTCCGATACTGTTTTGGATTCCATCAGCCACATGAGCACTGAAGGAATTAAAGAATAAATAAATCTGGTAAGCATTTATCTGTTGTCAGGGAAGGCAGGGTCTTTGTTCCCATGACTACCCCCCTGAGCATCTTCTGTGCCGTCTGGGGTAACTTTCCCCTCCTGGAGATGGAAGCAGTAGGTTCAGCTGCTAATTTAGGCTTATTCTGCCCATGTCCTTCAGCAAAAAATTACTGGTTCACTGTAATAAATCAGTGTTTTCAACAAGGATGCCACTGAGTGTATGACAAGAAGAAACATGATAGACCTTCAGCCAGGAGGCTAGTCTTGCTGGACAGCCAAAGGGCAATCCCTTGTTCTTTGCTGACACTCCCCAAACTGCATCTGCCAGATGTCATTCACCAAGTGACAAAATGAACAAGGGAATGAAAAAACAACTGCGCAAAGTGTCTTGTGTTGCCTTCAAGTCTTGCAGCTGTCTATAAAAACCAGTATTAGGACTTAAAAGCGGAATTACCATTGGCTAAATGCGTGTGTGTGTGTATGTAGACACATATATAGACACACAAACATACATGTATACAAATATATAGAGAGCTTTTTTTTTAATCTTTTTATATATATATATATATATACATATATATATATAGCACAATACTATTCACTTTAACTGGACTAACTTACTACTTACGGTGTTATAAACAGAGTATGCTGACAGGACATGGAAGAGTGCCTGTTGCCTGGGGAGAAAGAATGATATTAAAGCACCTGAGTGTGAGGTCTCCAGCTTTGTGTCCACACCAACGCATATGCACAGAGAGCAAAGGTTCTGAAAACACCCAGCCAACTGGTACTTATGCCTTTTGCAAGGAGCAGGGCTCATAGAACCAGAAAGCACCTTGACGGGTACGTGGGATGTGACCTCTTCCTTTGGAGGGGCAGTTACCAGCAGCCCCGCAGAGTGGGGCTGAACCAGCCTGCTCCATCAGCAGGTCTCCTGGAGAAACAAGTACGTACCCACACGTACTGTGTTCAACACACTCGCTCTTCAGGTTTGGAGTGGTGGTGGGTTTTTAATAGACTTGCAACCACCCAGGCATCAAGTGTTACACATCTTGGGTGAAAGCACTGCCACCATTTTATTAATGTGTTCCCTTCTCCCTTCACTCCTCGCTAAAGCAGTCATCACCATATAGATATGCAGACTGTATGTCTGTGTAGGGCAGCCAGGTGTGACTCATCCAAGTGACAAAGCCACTTTGGCAAACCTCTCCAACCCCCTCCGTTGTGAAGGCCACGTATGCCTCGCTCTACCCAGCTCCCAGCAGACCCAGCCATCCCAAACCAAGCCCTCTGCAACTGCAAGCCTAGCACCTTAGGGGACAAGGCACCACAACAGGCTGATGCTTGGCTCATGAACGGGGGCTCAAGGTGGTCCAGTGTGGACCTGTCTGAAGGGAGAATCAGCAGTCCAACATCTGTGGGTCGTACCATGTGCTGATGGTTTGTGGAGCAGGCAGAGGTGGCTTTGCTCTCCTATGAGCTGCTCTGACCCAGGGGGATGGAGACCACCCCAAGCCAGGGGGCTGCTGGCCACCCCATCCACCACATCCCATGCACACCCACCGGCACCGGTGTCTGTACAGCCACGCGAAGCCTTTCGTACTCACTTCACTCCGTAGCGATCCCGAAACATGATGTGGTTTCGGAAGGTGCGGTTAACATCCAAATCTATCTGCTTGATTTCTGATGAAAAGCTCTTTGCTTGTTCTTTCATTTGCTGGAAGGGAAAGGTGCAGACAAGAGGAAGGAGTCAGACACCATCTCAGCCCACTCCTCTTTTCACACAGCAAGAAGGCATGCTTCCTACAGCAGGAGTGGCAGCTTGTGAGCTGCAGAGCTAGCGCAGAGTGACTCAAGGACACTGCCATCTTGCAGTGAACAACAATCTGCAGCCCAGAGGTGAATCCCTGGCCCCTCAGCTGTGCTGCGGGCCCAGGGAGAAGGGGGCAACCCATGCTACAACAGCTGCCAGCCTTCGCCCATCTTCCAATGCAGATACTGACTTTTCAGAATCTAAAACCTTTACAATTAAATTCCACTCTGATTTCTTTTAATTTCCTTGTGGTACCCAGCCTGGCTGCCATAAAGCATCGAGGCCTCTGTTGGCGCTTAAGGAACAATACACTTCTATAACCAACACACAGACACAAGCACCGAGTCCCTGAGCTTTTCAGAGGCTCAGTCATAACAGAGTCCAAACTGCTACGACAGAGTCTGTGAAGTCACCTTCAACTACTACTTCCTCTACAGAAGAGAATCATCTTAGGTTAAGGAGTTTCCACTAGAAAAGCAGTCCTGGGGTATCCCATTGGACTGGTGCAAATTTTAAGGAACTGGCAGAGTCCAGAACAGAAGCTAAACTCAGAACCAATAATCCTGATGCTCCCGCCATGCTGGCTAATCATTTAAGGCAGCATCACAAAGACAAAGGACTGAAGTCCATGCAAAAAATGGAAATTCAAACAAAAGCTAAGCCCGCTTCAACCAATTGCGCTCTCAGAGTCCCAAGCTCAAGATGCTCCATGGATGAATCCCACTGTAGTCCCTCTTGTAACCCACTGTTCAGCTCTGTGCATGAAGGCAGGGACCATTATGCTATAGCCAAGCATCTCATCGCACAGCCTTTAGATACCACCGGTGATCATGCAATTTCCCTCCTTCTTTAATATCTCCAGAGTTAACTGCATTAATAAAATACATTTTGTGACCATCTTCAAGGCAGCCTGAGATCCACTGGCAGGTTAGGAGCAGTGGAGATGAGCAGCATACCCAGCTTGCCCGGAGCACAGGGTCAGGGCCCCTCCTTGATCACACAGGAGAATGAAAATAGCATATCTGCACAGATACTTAATCATCTGCTACAGCAGCTGCCATCCTATGAATGCTTGTCAGCCTGATACAAGGCGCCTCCAGGCTGCTGTTGACCTCCCGAGGTGGCCACATCAGCTCTGGGGAACATCAAAAGGTGATTAGCACCCAGACGTGTCCAGCACAGCCAATGCTCAGGGCAGTCACACCATCCTGGGAATATTAACTCCAACCTTGAAAGCAGCTGGAAGAGCAACAGTGCAGGGGCTATTTTGAATTATTGCCTGCACGTGACAAGGGAGGATAAAAGTGATGACAGAATGAAGATCTGATGAACCACATAATTTCCCTGCTGTAATTCCTATTGCTCCTTGCCCTCTATAAAGCAGGCAGACTACTTGAGACAAAATGACTATTCATACGCACCGGGTCACTTCAGTTCAAATTTCTCTGGTAAAGGCCCTCTTGGTTTTCCTGACAGAACAACACAGAAATTTCCCAAAGACTGTAAAAACCCCTACTTGTTTGTTTTTTTTTAAATCACTGCACCCGAATAGCACGCAGGTTGCACAGCATTTTGTCACCTCCATGCACCCAGGAGGCTTTATCAATTCTGCAGACAGTAAACAAGAAGCCCAGGATGGGTTGTTCTCCTTTTTTCCCTTGTTTAAGTAACCTCAGGCCTCCACAGATGCTCTGCCGAGCTCATTAGCGCTGCGAGCCCTGCAAGCCATTGGCAGGCAGAAGCTGGGAAGCTGGAGGTCCTGTCCCAGAGACCTTTTACAAAGCAACGGGTGGAAGCCAGGATGCCTCTGCTTTGCCCCATGGCCAGGCACGTTTCGCCTGCCAGCTTCTGAGCTCTTCTGAAGTCCTCTTGGTTGTGGCTATAAAACCCCAGAGAGGCACCCACATTGAAACCAAGTGTGGCACATCCCATGATAGCCTCCAGGCTCCTGCAGCACCAGCGACAACTGAGCTGCCACGGCCTTGAAGAAGACTTGGAGACTTGCATGGAGAGGACTTGGAGGACAGCTGGGATAAGATAAAGCCTTACAGAAGCAACTGGACCAGGCTTTTTAATCGCATCGCTCCAGAGGCAACATGAACACAGGGAGCAATGTATACCACTTGGCTGGAAAAGTAGCTCCTCTGCCAGCCTCAGCGCAGAGGGCAACATCTCTACAGAGGCAGCAGTGGGTGTAAAAAAAGATGAATCACCTGGCATGTGCCAGGTGGCACACTCAAAACTCAATGCACATGCAAAAGCCAGGCTTTTGTGCCATGGTTCATGCCCCAAGGAGAAATGGGGTGGCTTTGGGACCTGCCCCTCCAGGACACATGGCTGGGGCTGAGGCTTGGTCCCTTCTTGAAAGCAAAACCCCTCATCCAGGACCTGCACTTAACCTCTTCTGGAGGAAGTTAGGGGGGAGCTAATTACTGGCGGCAGGTGGCACCAAAGAAGAGAAGGATTAAGATGAGCCTGGGGGATTTGCATCCAGCAAAGCCTATTAGCCCTGAAGCTCCTGTTTATCACAGACCTCTCTGGAGCACAGATAAACTCCTTGTGACTTTCATTTGTTTGGACTGCTTCCCTACCTGCACAGCACAGCTTCGAAGGAGGGGGCGTGATAAGAATCTGCATGCTGGGAGAGCTTCCTTCTGTCTGATTATCATCGCTGTGAGCCCAGCCTGCCTTCCCCAAGCCCCTGCACCTGACTCCATCCCAGCAGCATCTTGCTATTAACATCTATGCTTGACTAACTATAATGAGCATTAGCATCATCCTGCTTAATAGGCAGTGACTTTTAGAAACACCTGCTGGAAGCAGCACTTGACCTTCTGCCTTTGAAACATAACTCCACAACACCCCGATCCTCACCCAGGTACATGATGCAAGCTAAACCATAACACAAGTCTGGAAAAAAAGTTAATTATCAACCAAGGGCTTCTACACGCTGCCTATGGAAAGAGGCAGCGTAAAGGAGCCGAGATGCCTGAAACAAACAAACAAACAAAACCCCAACAAAATACAGGTAACCCCATTACTCATGTTCTTCTTCAATGCACCCTACAGAAATTGCTTATTTTATACCACCGAATCCAAGCCTGCAGCATGTAGTGCTCTGCTAGGAAGTAATCCACAGAGAAAATAAGTGATTTTTAATAGAAAAATGATTTTTATTTGATTATTAATAGAAACTTGTAAGACAGTTATAAAAAGGCTGAAAATGGAAGATAAAAGAAGCCACTTCAATCCTAGCACTTCCAGTGCCGCCAGTCAACTTCCAGCTGCACATCTAAGTTGTAAGGCAGGACCCTGCGGCTCAGAAATCACTCCCTAGGCTTGCAAGACCTGCCCTCATCCCATCCTCAATTAGGTTTCTTGACTAACGACCCATTGTCAGCTGGATTAAGGCTTCTGACCTTGCTGCACATTTCAAAATCCCTCAAGTGAAATTTTCAAGCACACAGAAAAATTTTCAAGCACATGGAAAAATTTTCAAGCACTCAGAGAGGTTTGGGGTACCTTCATCCAGTACCTACCCACTTCAGGGTACTCATGGCTACTCCGTATCACTCCAGGGAGCTCGGGGACTACAAGCGGTATCTTTGCTAAGCCTCCCTGCATCTTTCTCTAAAGATGCAATAACACCAACAGCATCTTTGGTTGCAGCTTCCAGCAGAATAAATGGAAGCAGCATATTAAGGAAAGCAGCTGGCTAACATGCTGAAAGGCCCCAGTCTACTATACACACAGAGATAGCGAGTTTATCTCCCTTGTATTTTCAGCCCTCACTAATTTTAAGCCTTTCCTTCTCGGAGGTCGCAGCAGTTCACGGACGGGATGGGGCCCCACCACCAGGCACACATCACTGGGCACTCAGCAGGCTGCTACCCTGCAAGGGAGGATGCAAGGGTGGGGTGTGACACACACCCCTCCAGCCCCTTAAACCATCCCCATATGAACCCCCTTTCTCTCCTGCCCATGCAGGTGGAGATGCCTGCATCCGCCATGGGTCTGACTTGCCCCAGCCAGTGAAGCCCCACCAAACCAGCCTCCCCATCACCTTGCTCCCATTGTCTGAGTCTGTACCTCATACTTTCCTTCATTTTCCTTCTTCATCTTCTCAACGTCCAGCAGAAGCGACCAGACCTGGCCTCGCACCTGAAGAGGGATCCCTTTGTACACTCGCCGGCACATCTGTAGGGAGGGAAATACATGCAAGGTTAGCTGGTCCTGCTGGTGGAAGAACAGATGTGCTCCATGGGTTGCTGCGGCAGACCACCAGCCATCTGAGCTGACACCCCAAATGACCTCTTCCTCTGCCTGCGCTGGTGCAGAGAGGGCATCTCCAATCTGACGGATGAGCTGAGCACCTGCATCCATTGGAGACACCTACTCAGTCAAAATCAAGCCACAAATCATGCTTTTAACCTTACTGGAAGAGCTGGACATGGACCATCCCCTTTACACATGGAGAAATCTCAGGTGTTTCACAGCAGTCACATTCCGTGCACACCAGCCTGTCCTCGGAGTCCCCTCCAAGGACCAGATGCAGCACCCTTGGCTTTGAAGCCTTTGATCTGATCTAGCATGGCTATTCTCACCTGGATCCTCAGGGACTGGGAGAAAAGTAGATTTCCCCTTGGAGAGGAGAGCCCTTAACATGAGAGCCACAGGGACATATCCACAGAAACTCTCACAGCTTAACAAGTGGCAAAGGAGGCTGTGGGCTACACCAAGGGCTCTCCCCCGAATATGCAGGGTACTCCGCAAGCAAGGAGGGGGATTGGAGACAAACGTGCATGTGTCCCTCCTCCTGCCTCCACATGTCCACTTCATCTCACAGAGGCCTGTTCCCTTTTTACTTGTCATAAAGCCCTCTCTCTCTAAAGAGACCATTACATTTCAATGCAAAACAGCAAAGAGCTTTTGTTCCAGCCCTGACTTCTCCCATTAAAAGTTTCACAAAAAAGAAAAAAGCCCCATTTCTGAATATTTTCCACCCTTCCATTCATTCCACCCGTGCAACGCCTCGCAGCTGCACTACAAAGCTAACCGCGGCACTCCACCAGATTCCCAAGCTCCAGCCATGGAGCGGATTTACACTGTCACACAGTGATCCCTCAGGACAGGCCAGTTCCTTGGAAGGGGACAGAGGTACCGGATTCCCAGTCATGGAAATACGCTCAGGGCTGAGCAGGGCAGTACCCAACCAGGCAATCAACTGGAGCTACTGGCATTGCCTGGTACAAATGCATTCAACCTCCTTCAAAACCCCTCTTCTCTTTCCATAGGGTGGTTCTGCTTCACACGTTTCAGGCTGATGCAAGAGAAGGGCTGCAATTCATGGGGAAGCATCCAGCTCCTAGCAGAAGGCTTTCTGGACATGGTCCTGCCGAGTTGCCTTTGTATCTGTTTCACCAAGCTGAACGCCTGCTCCTGTTACCTTTCCTTTCTGACCCATCTCGCATCATCAGCTTTTTAACTTCTAGCTTGACTTTTTAAACACCAGCCTACACACAAAGTTATAAAGACCATAAACATGGCACTGTGTTGTCAGCCTACCTGGGCTCGCAGCCTCCAGAGAGCACAGACCCATACTCCTCGTTTCGTTACCGTCTGCATGGCAGCACTGCGCCTACCAAGTGCAAAACACAGCAACGACAGCTCTTGTCCCAAAGAGCTAGTACAAGACGAGACAGGAGGTGGGGTTCAAGCAGACAGGTTAGGGGACAACAAAGAAATAACACCACTATCCCAGTCAAAATAAGTATGTAATAGCTATGTAATAAATGCCAAGACCACCGTGTAGTACTAGGAGAGCTAAATATGTGTTATAACACTTTTCCGCCACATAATGGCAAATATTTCAGAATTTCTGCTGACACAAAGTGTCAGTGTAAGGTATCTTGATCCTCTAACTGTAATGGACATTCAACATTTAAAACCCCGTTCTCAGCACTTGCCAAATACTTGCTCTGCCCCAGGTGCTGCTTAGCACCAGCTTTGAAGGTCCAGTCATAGCCAGGACCATACTCTACAGAAATTCTTTGCAAGATCCTGCCCTCCCCTCTGTATACGCCGAGTAAGAGCTGCCCCCTAAAAAGCATCTCACTACCAAGATGTGCGCACAGATGGCCACCATCCTATTCAACAGCATCCTGCATTTTAAGTGGGACATCACTAATTCACCATCTGCACACCCAGAGGAGCCACTCCTGCTCGCCCAAGCTCACACGAGGAGGCATTTCTGGAGGACAGCAAACCTTCACGCCACGCTGGACAGCTTCATCCCCAGGGCTGAAAGACCAGGTAGATGAACAAGCAATTCCCATTCCCTGAGAGTCATCAAATAAGGACAAAAGAAGTACGAGACACAAAGAGACAGGGTTAGATGAACCATGTCCCCAAAGTGGTACTGGTAAGGCGCCCACAAAAGCCTGGCTCCTGCAAGCGCTCATGACTTCATGAAGAAAAAGCTGAGATGGGATCAAGAAACTGGAGTATGTAACAATTCAGATAAAATCACCAAAAAAACTACTTATTTCCAACGGATTAGGAGAGACCGACTGACAGCTGCCGAGGCAGAAGATGACACTTAGCTCCATGGGAAGAAAATAATTTTGTTTTCAATTCCCAGAGCTGGTATTGTTGGACTTTAACGAGCGCAGCCCTCATCGGCATATAGTAAATGTCTCTAATGATTTTTCTCCACATGAGAGTGTGGGAGGCACAGGGGAGTTACAAAACATGCTGAGATGAAACTGAACTAAAATGCCTCCCCGTTATTTATCCAAGGGCTTTCCTCCTCCCACTGCCTCCAAACGTGAAAGTGATAAAAACCTCAGAGCTGTGAGTCACATGGAGCAAAAATGAGCAACTTTCCTTCATCGTGAAACTTGCAGGAAAACAGGGAAGTTATCATTAAAAGCAGCATTTATGCTGGGATGAACTGACAGAGGGAAAGCAGCAGGTGATGGCAACTCCTGCTCCACGTGAGAAGAAAAAACAACCCTCAAGGTCACCATCTTCTGTCTCTTATAAACTGCTCAGCCCTTACAGACGGGAAGAGAGCACCTAGACCATGCCCCATACAGACTGACAGACAGATCAACACATGACAGGAAGCAGGATGTCATCCTGTTTCACAAATGCAGATGCTGGTGGTCTTAGTAACGGCTCAAGGTGCTGTGTAGAAAGGCCACGTCAGAGCTAAGGACTGAATCCACTGTGTTTAAAACTTACTCCAGGTTTTGCCATAGGATCATCTTCCCTCTCTAGCCTTTAACATACCAAGCTCATGGCATAGAGGCCATCATCACCCCATCCCCATCTCTCTGCTCCCCATGTTCTTTCTTTCCAGTAAATGGGATAGGGAAGACTACAGAAGTACAGGCCTGAGCTCCATCTTCCTGCATTAGAGATCTCCTTTGAGAAGTACCCAACCAGGTCTTTAATGACAAGGGTGGAGACACTGCCTTTAAACAAAGGACATCTTTTTGCAGTAGTTAAGAGACAATAGTTAAAAAAGGGTTTAGGAGGGGTGGGTTGGGTTGGTTTTTTAAAGCAGAATATACACATTTCAGCCCACTTTCACATTTTGGAGCCTGTCACTGTTAGCTTTTCAGTCATGTGCATAGTCCACCAGGAAGAAAGTACAGGAGTAATGCCCAAATTTGGGGTATGCATGGCAATTTCACTTTAAAGCTTCTCGGTATACCCACCATACATCTCCAACACCCTGAAGTGGGGGTAGCCCCCCTTCCTCAGTTCCTTTAGGGCTCAAAGAGTGATACTTCTGAAGAGGTAGGGCTCCTTCGCTTCCTCCACCAGTGACGTGCCAGGGGAGCTGAGCTGTAAAAATCTTTACCTGGAGTAGTGGGTGAAGCCTCCACTACCACCACCCTGGAGAAGAGCACTTCTCTTTTGCACTGCAAAGCCAGCTGACCGATGATGTGGCCATGCAAGACACTTGGGAGCCTGGACTTTGCTGTGCATAGTTTTCTTTCCGTATAGATAATGGTTGCTCCCAACTCAGCTTTTGTCCCTGCAGCTGGAGCCTTGGCTATGCCGCATGGGGTGCCAGCAGGTTTGCAGGGGCTTTGGCAGCAAAGCAGGGGCAAATTTAAATCCTAAAGCTGATGTGTCATGAGCGGGCATTTACATTTATTACCAGAGATACCTCTGGGGGAGAGGAAAATGCTACCTGCCTTTCCAAAATGGCAAAAAACCAGCAGCAGAAGTCACCCTGCAGCTTCCTGGTGCAACCCTCTTTCTTTCTCATGGTGTTTGCGGGCGGAAGACCTGACTTCAGCTGACCCTGCCATGACAAACGTTTGCTGGCTCTCTCCAGTCTTAGCAGATTATTCGCTCTTGGGTGTCCATGTCAGTCAAAACAGAGCCACGATTCATCCTAAATCACTTTGCTGGCGTGCACTGGATCAAGCACCCTGCACTCCCTTGACCCTAGCAGAGACAAGGCTACCCCCTTGCACAAAGACAGGCCTTGCCTAAAAACCAGACATCTCTGGCCGAAGACATCCCTCTCTAAAGGTCCCATACCACACGGCTAGCAGCAAGAAATAGCTTGCAAATGATGCAGAGGTCATATCCTCTTCCTAGGACTGATACTACTGGCTGAAATCCACTTATTTCAGGGCTACGATGAATAAATTATCCCGCTATTGGAGCACATGCAGCACAGTCTCTTTTTTCTCTGCAAAACTGTGCTGCCTTAACTGTGTACATTCTTACATGGCACCAACCACTTCCTAACCTTCCCAAGCAGAATCAGGTTGGGATTTGAACTTCAGTTTAAAACAGCAGTGAAGAGGACAGACTACCTGAGCCTCCCTGTGCTGAACCCTGAATTACACAATTTAGCACTTCTTTGCAGGTTTGACATACCTTAATTCTGCAAAGCAGTGTGGTCCTTGCATGCACTCCTTTCTTTTTGTACCTTTTCCCTTGTGAAAGTACAGCCAGGAAAAGGCAACACTGCATCATCCTAACCCCATCCATGCAATGAATTGTGCTGGTGTCATTTTGTGTTGATGTTGCTACTGAAATTAAATCAGACTGCTATAAAATGCGTCTAGAACAGAGATGGAGACATATCTGATGTGGTGATGAGCAGAGGGAAGCCCAGAACATCAATTAAGATAATCCTACTTGTTGCTCATCCTGAAACAGGTTATGCCAGGAATGATTTTAGGCACAGCCAGGCCATGCTGGGCTAGGGATTGTAACAGGCCCTCCTCTTAAGTGTTTTTTTCAGCCCTGTTTCCTACCATCTGTGACAGCCACAACACCCAGACTGCAACCAGCAGCATGTGGGGATGCACACTGGCAGCAGGTGGGGGAACAGAAAGCAAGACCTGCTGCTCTGTGGCAATGGTTCATGCTGGAGGTCTGAAAAAGCTTCTTTCTCGCCTGCTGATGGGTGGTTGCTTTGGGGCTGGTTCCCTGGACGGGTACACAACCTCCCTCCTCCTGCTGACGTTTCAGAACACACTAGCTGAGACAACAACCTAAACCCTGATCAGGTACTAAGGTGCTGCAAAACACAACAGCCTGCTCAATAAGCCAAGAGTCCCTCTTCAAGCACTCGATACGGTCAGCTGTCTGCCAGGTCCAGCACATGAACTTGGACTCAAAAGGTTGGCCCTGAAGTCCAGAAACTTTCAGCCTGGAAAATAAAGACAGGTTTCTACGTCACACAAACAGAGCCAAAGTCAGGGCTTCCCTGTGAAACTGCCTGGAGTTCTTGAAACAAGATTTTTTTTTTGCCTCTAATAAAGCGCAGTCTATCAAAATGAACATCAGAGGAAAAGCTCCTGTCTTCATTAAGAGGTTTTTTTCAAAGATGACATCCTAGTCTTTATTAAAATAACACAGAGCTGCTGGCTTGTGACACTTGGGCTTCTGTCACATCAGTGAAGTGCCAAAAACAAACCTGAAGGAAGCATGCAAGGCAGATGTGACGGCCTGAGTGCTCAGAGAGGGAACAAAACCAACCCACTCCGCTTTAGAAAAGTCAGATCAAGGGCTTGTCACATTTACTTCAGCTAAAAAAAAAAAAACCATAACCATCTGAAGGGCATGACTGTGATCCCAGCATAAGGTCCTTGAAATGCCACATCTGAGCTGTATCCAGCTGTGGCAGCAGGAATCTCTGAGCAGCTTCCACACTTCCAACACAAGAGCATGGGTCTGCACATCCAGGTGAAGGATACAACTTAATTCTGAATTTATTCATTTTACAGAACTTTTTTTTGTGCCTGTCAGGGTCTTTGCACTTAACGCTGCTGGCTGCTCCAATACACAGACCTTCCTGCCTGCACTCGCACTGGCGCAAGGCAGCGGTGTGTTAGGCTGGATGGGACTGAAACCAAAGCTCCTTTTGTACTCCCCGAGGTCACCATACTGCTCCCTCCCTGCTTGGGGCCAAGCACTACTTCTCTGATGGGAGCGGGGATGGCCATTTCCAGTCCTCCAGCACAGGGACAATGCCACATCTGTTCCCAAGAGTCATCAACCATTTATGGGCTGTTATAAATAACATCATTTATTCCATTACAAGAGGTCTGTGATTTTCTGACCCTAAGACCCTCAAAACCTGCTTGCTGGTCTAGCCCCTCACCATCCAGCAGACCTGAGCTATGTGGGCTGCAGCATGCTTAACACACCTGCTGATTATGAGGGTAAATCCAAAAGACAGACAGTGATCACTGTCACTCCACACACCACTCACCCCGGATCCTGTCTGTCCCCACCGGCTGAGCCAGGGAAGCCAAGGTATGCTACAAACACTCATTATTACCCATCCCAAACATCCTCCAGGACACGAAGGAATTCTCTGCACTCTGCTGGAATTTGGCATTTCACCCACAAGGCCACTAACTGATTAGTGCTAACTTCTAATTAGAAAAAACAAAGCCACGGGAGAGCCCCCATTTTTGCCCTTAGAGCAGCGCTGATGAACAAAATAATTAGAACCATGCTGAAGTGAACAGAAGGATTATAAAACACCAAGCCCATCTCCACCCCATCCCTGCTGTAATCAAAGGTAAGATTAGGGGGCTTTTTGAAAAAAGGACGAGACTATAGCTGGTCTTTGGCTGGGTGAACCTGACATCACTCTCGATGCGTGGGTGAGGGGGAGGCTCTGCTAGATGACCCCCTGCAGCTATGCAGATACCCTCTGCACAACCTTTTAACCGAGCTCAAGTTTCTGTCAGCAGGAGCTAGAAGCAATACAGCCAAACACTCTGCTCCTCCTGCCAAACCAGAAGGCTGCAGAGGCCATAGCGACAGGGTGATGCTGGGCTTCAGCCCTGTCCTCCGCAGTACCATAAGCAGAGCAGGTCAGGTGTGACCCTCCTTACCCAGCAAGGGTCCTGTCATTAGGTTAAAGGGCTTTTTGTTTCAAGAGGTTTGTAATAGGAATATATTACAAATATTATTTGTGGCATTTGGTGCAGAATTTATTTTGAACACCAAAGCCAAGATACAAGGTTGGTGTCTCCATCCTGGATTTCCACAGACAGGTGCACACAATCTAACACCTAGGCACTGAAGGGGCTTCTCACAGGCATAGCTAGGAGCAATATACAAAATCTAGGTGATGTCCTAGAGAAATAATTCTCCCTCCAGCGAGAATGATGAGGAACATCATCTGGACTGTATCAGTCACATCTCCCATGCCACTACCAGGTGGTGGAGTTACAGAAGCGACCTGTGGCGTGCAACATCTCCTGCTCTCAGGGCAGGGACCCAGAGGGGCACATGAACATCTCTGCTGTGCTCCTGCTTGCACAGGAAAACGGAAGTGCAAACACAACAGCAGCATTTAGAAAACAATTTTTAAAACTATGCTAGTCAGAACAGGACTTTTCCCTCTACTGGTAACCCAGCAACTTCAAGGAAAAAATACAAATATTAAAGACTAATTGGTAGAACTAGGCAATATTTTCTAGCGATCTCTGATTTCTCTATCAACTTTTCAAAAGCCTGACTCATTGGAAGGATGCACCATTCCTGTCCGTCTGGACATGTGCTTTTTCTTTTCCTCCTTACCTTGTCACTGTTTCTGTATTTGCCCCATTTCTTCAGCATCTTTAGCCACTTGTCCACACGTTCGATTTCCTGCTGTTTTTGCTGGTGCAAGGGGGAAGAAGACAACGCAAAATTTAAGAAAAAAAAGCCCCAGAAGATACCTCCTCAACACAAAACTTCATTCTCTTTAGGTTTAAACTTCTATGCAAAGACCTCACATCAGGGATGGGAACAATCCGTAGGTGCTGGTAGGAACTGGGAATTTCAACCCGTGGTAGTAGCATTGGCAAAAACAATGAGACACACAGGCTTAACACAGAGAAAGCATTTCCAAGAGGAGCATTCCTTGACAACAAAAATCTCTGCAGGTTCAGCTAGCCTCAAATCATATCATTGTGTCAGATTGGCAGAAACGAGATGCTACTCAGTCCCAGTTAGCAGGATCCTAACAGAGGACACACTCCCAGCTCAGGGAAGATGAGGATGGAGATGACAGCCTACAAACCTCTACCACTTTCCCCTGCATGTGCAATCCCCTTTTCAAGCTGCAGCTGCCGAGCACTGTGCCAAAGCAGCGGGAAAAACCCAAAACTGCTTTAAAAAGCACAATTTCAGTGCAGGAGGGGAGGTGCCTGACCCTGCAAAATAAAAGCTCCCACAGACGGGCATCGTGCAGAGTTCCCACCTCCGCGTGAGCAGCAGTGACCAGCAGGCGCTGGCTGCCTGCATCCCTCTTGCTTGCACATTCGTGTCCTCAAAAACTGTCCCCTCCCCAGCCAGTGTGATAAGGGTCCAATACCATGACGACAGAGCTGGCAGCTCTCACCTTCTCTTCCAAGGCCGTGCGGGTTGGCAGCTCCTGCTCGCTGGAAAAGCAAGGGGTCACCGGTTACTCGGTGGGCAAGAAAGGGTGTGGAGGACCACAGAGTGCTGCAGCTCGGGGACCGCCTTGGGCAACTGAGGAGATACAGCTTGGGGGCCTCATGCCTTTCCTACAGCTGTCCCCGAGGAAGAAGATGCAGAGGAAGCACCAGCCAAAACCCCACCACCCTACAGGAGCTGCTGGTGGATAATCAAGCACTGGACATCACTGGAAATCCTGGGCATAAAGCTCCTCTTCAACACACACATGATCAGCAATTAAAAGGGTGCAGGGGACATTTCTGGACAGCAAGTGCTTCGAAACCCTGCTCTTGCATACAAAACACCTGCTATTACAACTTTTTGTTTGGATTTGGAACAAAAATAGTTATTCTAAGCATTTTCCCCAGGCACAGTGTGTGCATCTAATTCATCTGCCCCTCGCTTAGAATGTGGATTTCCTAAGGGAACCGAGAACCATCACACATCTTGTCTCACCTCTGCCTGCACCTCCCTGAATCACCAGGTGCAAAAGCAAGAGTCTCTGCAACGCACCACGGGCCTCCACAGAGGCACAGGAGCATCAGCCCACACCTTCTGACTCCAGTCTTGTTATGGGAAACCATTTCTGAACCTTGCCTTGCAGCGGATTCTAAGCATAAGAGTGTTTGAACATATGTGGTTGAGGGAGGAGGCACATCTAGTCATCCTCCTGCATTTGGGATTGATCAAGCCAAGCCACAAAGCAGCTTATAGGAAAGATGCTGGGTCTGCCACGCTCAGTGCAGATAGACAGTCTGCACAGACACGCGGGTCAGAGAGAACAGGAGAGGGCAGAAGGACTTACTGCAGGAATCCAAACCGGTCTGTAACTTTATAAAGCGTGAAATCAGCATCTTCCCATGGGTCAATCTGAGCTCCTTCCTGTCTGCCCTGAAAGGAAAAAGGACACCTGTGAGCCAACCCCAGCATCGGGAATGCCCCAGTACCTGCATCTCTCCCTCCCTGCATGCTAGAAGGCATAGAGCCGGAGACCAAAATCTGCTCTAAAGAGACAAATACAAAGCAGGCAAGAGAAAAATGCACAAGTTCAGCCTATCCAGTGTCCCTGGTGCGCCTCTGCTATGGGCTGGGAAGTGCTGTACGTCAGAGAAACTAGTGCTGTCGGGCATAAGCCATCCTGGTGTTAAGGGAGCACTGAAGCACTACAAGTCCAGGACCTTTCGGTATCTGTGCTGAGCACACACGGGATCCGTGAGAAACTCTGGGGATGTGATGAGAGTGGATGCGCAGGCAGAAGGAGGTAGGGAGAGCTTCGGCCTGATGTCATGAGGGTTACTGAGGTGATGCCTGCAGGGTGGCAAAAGTTCTTACAGCATTCCTAATCAATTAAATAGCTTCAGCCCTAGCCAGTATGTCGGGGAGAAACACGAGGTTGGTACCTTCTCATATTTGGCAACGATCTCCGCTTTTTCCTGGGTTATTAAAGTCTCTATATCTTTCTTCATGTCAGAAGCTGTAACGCAAGAAAAAAAAAAAGAAAAAAAAGGAGGAGGGGAAGGAGGTAAGTAAATGTGTACACAGCATGGGAAATCTTTAATGAAAGTGCTAATAGAAAAAACCTTTGCTGACAACTTCAGCTCCCAGCCATATCCCATAGCTAAAATTAGGCTGAGGTTGAAAAGCTCCCATACAAAGCGTGTACAGAGCTTGCCTGCATGCAGCAGGACTACCAGCTCCCCACTCTCTGCACGGAGACACAACTGAATTTGAGCAAAGGGGAGTCTTGCCGGACAGAAGACAAGACGCCGTGCCTTTGCTCTTAGGCACACACATACCCATAACAAAAGACTTCGTGCTTTTAAATCAAGACATGCAAACCAGCTGACGAGCCCTTGCATTGCACAGGTCACGTGCCAGCCGGGCACTGCACAGCATAGCGTTCGTGTGGATGACAGCAAACCACCAAGCTCTTGCCTTCAGCTATGGATGTGAAGCCTGAGACGCTCTGTAGCGACATCCTAAGGCAGATTTAACATCAAACGAGAAACTAAAAGGAGAAGTTTTTGCCTACTGAAGTGTGCACACAAGAAGTAAACTGGCCTCTAGATAACTACCTTCGATATACACCCCCTAAAGAAAAACAACACAGCAGCAAGATGCCTGCAGATTTCCCATCTACTTTGAGATGGACCAGTCTTCATCTAAACAAGACGCAGTCTAGCTCCCTGAGGTCTGTGCCCACTGGTCTGCTTTGTCCCATACACATACCTACGAGCACGGTAATTTCCCATGTCAAATGCGACTTCAGTGTTGTCTTGTACAAGCTCAAAGAAGCACCCTCCCTGTCAAGCCATCACTAGTTTCTTACTGTTCACCAAAGGAAAGCGTTGATCTAACACACCGAGAAGAAAACACAGGCAGACAAAATCCCCAGGGAACCACAGTCCCCAGGGGTGGCTGCAGGGAAGAGGGCAGAGGGAACGTCTACCAAGTCCTCCTTCTCTGGAACTCTACAGAGCCACAACCAGCCCACCTCAGAGCACCCAATGGCTACAGCACCACCTCTAAAGCCAGGCTACCACCAGCCAGGTCACCCAATCCTTTGGGCTACGGGAGCGAAGCGGCTGCAGTGCAATCCTGGTTGCAGCAGTCCCCGGGCACGAAGGATACAGGAGGGACAGGCAGCCAGCAGGGTGGCCTCATCTCCAGCCCACTGACCACATTCTCAAGTAATGTAAATGGACAAACTTCAGTCAGCCCCAGAGCTATACATCTTAGAATCACAGAACCACAGAAAGTTTTGGGTCGGAAGGGACCCCTAGAGGTCATCTAGTCCAACCCCCCCTGCCCCCGCAGCGAGCAGGGACACCGCTAACTAGATCAGGTTGCTCAGAGCCCCGTCCAACCTGGTCTTGAGTGTTTCCAGGGATGGGGCCTCCACTACCTCTCTGGGCAACCTGTTCCAGTGTTTCACAACCCTCATTGTAAAGAATTTCTTCCTTATATCCAGCCTAAACCTACCCTGGTTTAGTTTAAAACCATTACCCCTCGTCCTGTCACTGCTGTCTCTACTAAAAAAATTGTCCCCATCTTTCCTATAGGCTCCCCTTAAGTACTGAAAGGCTGCAATCAGGTCTCCCTGCAGCCTTCTCTTCTCCAGGCTGAACAAGCCCAACTCTCTCAGCCTGTCCTCATAGGAGAGGTGCTCCAGCCCTCGGATCATTTTTGTAGCCCTCCTTTGGACCCGCTCCAACAGTTCCATGTCCTTCTTGTGCTGATGGCTCCAGAGCTGAACGCAGTACTCCGGGTGGGGTCTCACCAGAGCAGAGCAGAGGGGCAGAATCACCTCTCTCGACCTGCTGGCCACGCTTCTCTTGATGCAGCCCAGGACACGGTTGGCCCTCTGGGCTGCCAGCGCACATTGCCGGCTCATGTCCAGCCTTTCGTCTATCAGTACCCCCAAGTCCCTCTCAGCAGAGCTCCTCTCGATCCTTTCATCCCCCAGCCTGTATTGATACTGGGGATTACCCCGACCCAGGTGTGGGACCTTGCACTTGGCCTTGTTGAACCTCATGAGGTTCACACAGGCCCACCTCTCCAGCTTGTCCAGGTATCTTCCTGGTATCTTCTCCTTGCTCCCCTTCCCCAGTGCTTGGTTGCTTTTGTAATTTTTTTTTTTCCTAAAGCTTTTTAAAATAGTTTCAAAGTTTTCCCACACTTCTGTTACGAATTATAAACCCTACTTGGTTCAGGCAGAGCAAAAATCATTCTGTGTTATCACCTACACAGCTCCAATCCTTCAGAGTCCTGCTGACTCGCCACAGGTCCCAGATGGATACTATGCATTTCAAGAACAGCAAGGTAGAATAATTTTAGTTCATAGTTGCAAGTGGCTTAGCGTTTGGAAATTTTTTTTAACACTTAAAGAGTATAAAGCTTCTTAGAACAGGCTTGTTACAGAGGCAGACTGCTTTTTGCCTGCTCTGAGAAGGTTTTGCCCGTTTTGCCTGCTGTGAAAAGATTCAGTAGGGTTGGGAAAAAAATATTGAGAGCCACCACAGCCTTAAAACATTTTCCCCACTGTCACATTATGCATGATCCAGCGATTTACCCAGAACATTTGAAAGCTAAACAACTTCAATAACATAGTCCAGAGGCTTCTTGTAGGGCATGAAAGGAGGTCCCTGGAGCATATGGGATCCCCCTAGCAGAACAGACTTGAAAGCTTCCCACAAGGAATTACAAAATTTTGAAAAGCCTGTTGAAAATAAAAACCATCAGGCTGACTCTTGTGTTGCATCTAAAGCTGGAAAATAAATCCTGCATTGCCATGCTCTGGTCCTTTCCGAAAGCTCTGGTGACCACCTTCTTGCAGAGAAGAGGAGCGCTGCTACCCACCGATAAAACACTGTGCAATAGCTGCTCAGGAACAAGTTTACTCCAAGCTGCCATGGCAGCTCTCTAACAGACACCAGGAGCCATGCTGACCTCCCTTCAGGAGGAACCTGAAGGGTTCTTACCATAGGACACAGTACCCGAACTTCTGGCTGAAGCTGCATCTTGGCAAGCCACTGTGCAGCCGGCTGCAGCAGCGCTTGGCACCAGATGAGCCGCCCCACTTGGAATGATCTGAAGAATGTGACTTTTCCTTGAGGTGTAAAAGAAAAAAGTGCAATAAAAAGAAAACTGGAGGAGATATGAGCAAAAGCGTCAGTGCTCTCCAAGGCTCAGCCCACTTCTGTGCACCTTCAGACTTCCAGAAGCAATTGTTTGTCTCGCATTACTCCTTAATGCAACCTGCTCGGTGTCACCATGTCTTTCAGGCACGGATGGAGACAGCCAGGAGATCCATCTTTCCCTAACTTTTCATTTCTAAATCAGCTACCACTCATAGTTGCCAGCAGTGTGATAGAAATATTAAACCACACGCAATAATCAGGACTACCAGGGCAGCTCTTCCATGACATGTTATGAGCCAACAGCACAGGCATTTCACTGCTTTACACTCACCTACACAGACAACAGAAAAAAACAAACTCCTCAAATTCAAGGCAGGAATGAGTGTATCTTTCCCCGCTACTGACTCCACAATCAAAACAGAGCAAGGACAGAAATATTAAAGTGTATTTTGCTCTCTTATTTTGCCAAGCTGCAACTCTTACTTCAAATGTTCCCATGAATTTTGCTCAATACATGTTATTTGCAGCTTCATTTTTCAAAGTAGCAAGGTCTGAGTAACTGTCTCACAGTGTCATCTGATACATCTGCATCTTCCCCTTCTCACATCTTTATTCTGCAAAGTTTAACTCAAAGGCAAATTCACTCCCCCACTTCTGACACTGGTTTTTGGTTATGACGGGGCCACAGAATTCAAACGAGGTCCTTTACATGCTGCTAAAAATATAAATGTTCTGCAGACTGGAGGGAAAAAAATAAACTGTACATCAAATTAAATGGGCAATTTTTCAAGATGCTTATGAAGTGGAAGTTATTCTGAATGTCTCTGACCACACTGTAATAGAATAACCAGAGGAAGGGCAACTCAGTAACATGGGAGGGTTTACACAGCAGAAGACAGCAGTAAGACCACATATATTTTGGCATCCGCCTCTGTGAAAGCCTCTCTGTAGCCAGCAACTTCAAACTGGTGCAAAGGAGCCAGTTTTGCATCTCATGACTGGAATATGTACATTTGTTTTCTCTTTCTACTGTAACAGCACAAAAGTCCAAATTTAGGAAAAAACTTGAAAGCAGAGAAAAAGGCTGATGGCAGTGGGAGGGATGGAGATGGCAAGCGACTACACCGGCCTCAGTGTCTGACCACAATACTGCGGTTTTCTGGAGTATAAAGGCGATGCTGTGCTCGACTAGGTCAAAGTACTCTGGAGAGGGAACAGAATATAGCTTAGCTCTGTAACAGCCCATGTTGAATACAGACACTGAATACAGTTTTTTTAAATTATTTTATTATGTGCATACTCAGACACCAGAGTAGTTTGACACCACGAAGTTATAGCATTTGCTTGAGAGAAATGACACCTCATGTATATGAAAACTACCGAGACATTTATTTTCTGGAGAGTTTGATGAAACCCATGATTCTCCTCCGATATAAACAGTCCACCTATAAATAGGCGCAGCCTGTATCTGCCACATTTCTCTAGATATCTATTTAAGACTGAAGACTTTTTTTACTACACCACTCAAATAACTTTCTGAAGCAGTTTTCTCCTGTGAGTAGTGTATTTTCCCAGCACACAGCGTTTTTTTTTCCCATGACTAACACACAAGGTGAAGCAGCTATGAACAGGAATGGTAAGAAAACGTGAACATTGTGAGAATGGTATTAGATAAATTTACTAGGATATAAGCAAAACAAAGCTCCAAGCCATGCACTTAAATTCAACTGAGAAACAAAGTTACCAACCAGTTCCTTTTAAAAACAATGAGTTGAAAGACCCCACAATCTGTCATCTCAACACTAAAACTTGCAGCTTCCACTTTACAATTTAAGGATGTAAAAAGTAATCCCAGCAACAGTAAGCCTAAAGATGCTTAAGGAAAATGCATGTTACTGCCTACCTGCATTGAACACTACCTAGTCATTAGCAAAGCTGAAATAAAATATCCAAATTTTGGATGAAAACAACTTTCTGGAAATTAATTCACCAGCTGGGATCTCAAGTATTGGCAGCAGAAAGTAGGTGTCTGCATCAAAAATCCAGAAGTTGGTGCAAAAATTGTTATCCATAGATCACATTTACTGTAATAACCCTCCCCTAGAAGTCCTGCCCTTTCCAGTAAGATCGGCAGAGCTCCCGCTGCCCTGTGCTGGGTGGTACCCGCCGGGACCATCCTGGCCAGAAGCATAGGAACCTCTGGCCACCAGTCACCCAACCCGCACGTTGCAACCCTGCTTGCTGCCCAGAAGAGGAACCGAGTCTTTCCCATAGCCCTGAGGCAGTGCTGTTCCTGTTGTGGCCTGGGGACACACGCACACATGTCCCCTGTCACTCCCAACCATGACACGATGTCTCCCACTTACAAAGCCATTAGCAATCATCCTGCCTGGTTCGCTCCCGCTGTGCCAGTACCTGCAGAGGACTGCCACCTCTTTCCATGGAGGTTGTTTCCCAAGGCCACATCTGCAGCCCTCTGCTCACCTCCAGGTCCTCCTCTCCACACCACTCAATTTACACAAAACAAGGACAAAATTCCATTAAACTCCACCAGGACGCAAGACCTGTATTCAAAATTTAATCCATCAAAAATGCAAGTGGATGTGGTCTAAGGACTGGAGCTGAGACATCAAAGGCTCAGCTGATGGGCCCTGCAGAGGGTTGCAGGTAGTTGCACATCAGCATGCCTTGAGATGCCCTCCCAGAAACTCGCTGCAACCGTGATTCCAGATCTGACTCCTCCGAGCCCTCCTCCTAAAGTGGTTTTGCTGTTGGTACCTCGGCCAGAAAGCAGTTTCACAGCCTCTGAATGGAGTAGTTGTGGTGATGCTACAAAGCAACATATCTGAGACAAACCTGCTGAATTTTCAGGCTCTTCAAGCACTTCCTGCCCCCTTACAAGGAAAGTACAAAAGTTTTACATGCTTTTACACTGGTTTTACACAGGATTTATACTGTTAGGCTGCACTAGCATCAGACAATATTGCTTGACTTCAACATTTTGCTGCAAAGTGCACTGTAGATCCAGTGCCACTTGGCAGAGGGGCTTTTGAAAACGAAAATATCAATAAAATCTCCTCTTTTTAGGGGACAGCATAGCATCATGTTCTGAACCTTGGGCTGGCTTTGGGGCTATTCTGGAATCCAATTTTAAAATATTTTATACTGCAGAAAAGTATCTACTAAAGCCACTTGAGATTAAAGACTACATGTTTTGGTTATTTCTCCATTTGGGCTTACATCCACCAGTCACAGCAAACTAAAGGCAAGCATGATGCAGGCATGAAGCCAAATACAGTTGAGTTATAAAATCTTAACAGTTACTTCCCCCAAGCAGAGTCATCTTGGCCGCCTGCACCCCTCCTCAGCATGCTCCACATCCAGGGCAAAACTTGTAAAATTTGCATTTTTGCTTCAGTAACCTCTCACTGTACGTTTCTCCTATCCAGCTGCACCCAAGCCCATGAAAATGTACATGACTTTTTTGTGTGTGTGCATACAAGTGCAAGCAGAAGGTCATTGAAAAAGGAGAAGTGAGTTTAGGTGAGGGTGTGTTGGAGTCCTGAATGCACCCCACTAACTACTAATAGAGACTTCTCTTAAGAGCTAGGGGAGGGAAAAATGGCAAACTTTGACACATACTTAAACACCACGCTGGCCTCTATCAGATTGAAACTACTGCTGTGGAATAAAGTCAAAAAGGTACGTACTTACTACAACCACATTGACCACTACCGAAACTCAACAAGTCGCCGTTCCTGTTTCACGTTCTATTTTAAAAGCACATTTTAACATATCGTTGTATATCTTTAGCCGTCTACAGCATAAACCTGCAATTTTTCCTTTAGGGCAACAGGCTTGAAAGAAATGTTTATGCATCTATGCGAGTGGAAATGCTTATACAACATCTGCTAAGAGGTGAGACCCTCACACGAGGCACACCTGCAGTCTGCACCATTTCCCAGTAAAGCACTACTCTCACTTGTAAAGCTAGTAGTTGTAACAGTGACTTGTATTCCTGTACACCCTGGAATAAACCTGGCCACGTGAAGCGGACAACAGTCTGCTTACAAAGCGGCTAAAGCAAGCCACGAAAAGTTGAATAAACCCTATCGGGGCTTTTTTAAGTGCATGAAACTGCCACCTCAACACACTTCAAGCCATGCAGGCTATCAGCTTGCAGCAAACTTTCCATCCTGGATGCCTGGTATAATTTGCGGGGCACAGTCAGCAGCTGCGAGCCATGGGGAGCTGTCATCACAGGCTCTCCTGCCGCACGCTTAAAGCCTTTCAAAAGCAAAGCCGCGGGGTTACACCACTGCACGTACCTACCAAGCACAGCCAAAACAAGCATGGCTTTGGGTCTGCTTTGACTGCATCGCCATGGCCCAAGGAAACCTCAGGGCCTCCCAAGGCACCCAGGAGGAGCTGCGGGCTGTTGCAGGGCTGCGTGCCCAGGAGGTGATGAGCCGCAGGAGGAGGTGACGGTCACACACGGCCGGCTGCACGCAGAGCTTCTGCTTCACCAGAACCATCTCCCCATGCAGAAGCCAAGTTGCTCCCGAGATCTGAGTACAAGTCTGGCCAGCATCCCCACTCCCAGCATCACAGCTGCTGCAGTATTTACTAGAAACCCAAAGTTCAATCCCATAATGGACAACACGCTCAATGCGCTTGCATCGAAGACTTCTGCTGATCTCCAGCCACAGCTCCTGTCTCTTAACAAACCCAGAGTGCAAATGCCCTGGCGAGGCACTAGCATTAACAGAACACATCACCGGACTGTGCATCACCAACCTAGCCCAAATCTGGCACTGGCTTACAACCCTGCTACCAAAAACGAAATCAGACTTGCACTTGCAAAGTAAATTATGACTTCACGAACTGAGTTACTATCAAGCAGGATGAACCAAGATACAGGAGATCCTGTTTGCATGTTTATTTCCTTGATTACAACAAAAACTCAAGAGTACACATGCAAGCTTTGTTATTTTTTTTTTCAAGGGCATAAGGAGCACCAAGCCAACTGAGTTGCAAGGAGATTTATGTTTTAACTGCCTCAAGGTCTTTGAAAATGAATGCCTGTATATCACTTTATACGAGTCGCGGATATGTTACAGAAAATTCAAATAAGCACCTGTCCTAGGTGCTTGTATTGTATCCAAAACTCTGCAGGATGCTGCACTGGATAAAAACATGCTCACCTCCCTTAGTACAGGCATTTGGAACACCCAAGTGAGAACCTCCACTGCAACTCACTTTGACACCACCAGCAACATCCCAAAAAGCCAACGCATCCAGCATCATCGCAGACAAGATCCTACCAATTTATAAACACTTGTACCCACAGCACACAATGGCTCTCAGGGCAATTCTCACCTGCTCTGGAGCTGGTTTGTGAGTTCAGAGAAGGGAACATGGAAATACAACCTGGCTCGAAGCAACGTGCCCTTACCTGAGCCTGGTATCAGGTGCCGAGATGCATCTGTTCTGCTGGAGTTGTCCTCTCCCCCGCAGGCATCTACCTGGCAGGAGCTGGCTGTCTCTGCTGTGGGGTGACGAGGACGCCCAGCCGTCGCAGCCCACCGATCAAACGCTGTTTGGCCTCACTCGCACTGCCCCAGCTCAGCGTGGCCAATCTCCCTTCGCTCCACCAGCACGTGAGAGTTCACTGTGAGCGGCTGGGAGAAAAGACAAGGCAGGAGGCAATCTGCACACAGGCTCTCTCTTCCCCTGGGCTCACTGTGAAGGAAACAAGAAGGTGGTAAGTTTTCCAGTTCTGGCACTCTCCTCTATCAGCACAGGGAGTCTTTGCACACAGAGGAAAGGCAGGTCCCATTGTAGCAGACAGCAAGGCAGCATCTCATCCTGGTGGGGAAGGAACAGGCTGTAACATGAGGGCACCCAATGACAGAAAGTGAACTACACTTGTCTGTGCTGCAGGAAAACCCTTGGTGTGGGCCATGCTCAGATTTTGTCGATTTGGTGGGTTTTCCAGCATGAGTTTTCTCCCCACCCGGCTTACAGCATCAGCACAGCCCAGCACAGACTTGAGTTAACACAGAGGAGTCATTATAGGGATTTTGTTTGGGGCTTGGCAGGAAGTTTACAGCTATATGACCATACGTGCCAGGTACTGGAAAACCAGCCTGTGTGCCTCCAGCTGCTCAACATCATCTTGTCTGGGGTATTTATCCAGGGATGCTCAGCTCAGACACAACCCAGCACCTGGCTTGAAGCAGGGGGCTGTGTTTCAGCCAGTCTTCTGGCCTGGCTGAGTGCTGGGGGATGGAGGGGCTTCCCATGCAGACCACAGACTCCATCACACCTTTGTACCAGCAGACACACGCTACCAGCAACTCAGTAGGCAGAAGAGGTCCCCTGCCCAAGCCAAAGGCACAGTATTACACCAGACTTCAGCCAATCTAACAGCATGAGTCAAGAAGGACGCAACAGGTTGTCCAGGCCATTCCTCCAGGAACAAGCTGCGGGGGGGAAGGGAGAAACAGCATATGGGACTTCGGTCAGGTTAAGACCAGTAACACAACATCACCAACGCATGGCGCAAGAGCTGGCACTGACAGTGCCACCTGAGCCACCTCCCAGCACTTGCAGTTCCGACCCAATACATACAAACAGCTAATGCAGTTCAAAGGACACCACAGCCCAACATATAGCTATCATTTTTCAAAAACAAGTTTCTAATTCTCACCTTAAGCAACCCAGAGATGCAATGCACTGGTTTCACAAGTGCAAAATTAAGACATCACTCCAAAGCGCAATGCTTCTGTTCGAAGCCAGCATGCGCCGGGAGGGCGAAGCATGCACTGATGCCCAGGAGAGAAAGCATAGCTCCTTTTCATCATGAGCAGCCACTTTAATAACACCACCTCTCTTCTGATCTCCCTCCAAGCACCTGTGAATGGACTTTTCCCCAGGTTCCTGGGCTGTCCCGTGCTGAACTTCCCTGCTGTCACCCCTCCAGCACATGGACACAACAAGTCAGAGACTCCAAAGTGCAGAAGACTTCACACCCTTTCAGAGACAGCCACCTTTACCATCAAGTAACCTGTAATACAGATCACATTATATATACACATTATCACTGAGTAGCTTACAACATGGCTTACACACATTATAATGTAGATTACACACATTTCCGTCTGTTCTCCCAATTTGCACCAAGCTTTTAAAGTATGATGGCAAGCCACGGTCACAATGCTGGCAATACTTTGCCACCAGACTATGGCAATACCATGACACCCAAATACATTGACCAAATCTTTTTGTTATAGAAACAACTAAAAAGCTATGTAAGGCTGCATTTACGTGCTATACACCCCCCTCAATACTACCAGTGTGCACAGCAGTGCTGCCAGTAAATAAAACCTCAACCCTCTCCCCACCATGCTTCCTGTGCTCCCAGCACTTACGGCTCGCTCTTTTTCAGACACATTTTTGCACTGTGCCTTGGTGCTCAGGTTAAGGTCTTCTGCCCAAGAATGGAGACAGGAGGAGAGAAGCAAGAGGGCTGATAAATTTGCTCTCCTCCCTGCTTACGCTTGGTAAGCCCAGCCATGGTGCTTCTGCAAAGCTCAGCTGCTGCAATGTCAGAAGACGTGGCTTTAGATGTAAGCTAAGCCCTCTGAGCAGAACAGCGAGTCTACAAGCTTCTGTTTTTAGATTTCGCAGGGAATAAAAGAGCATTCGAACATCTTTTTAAGCTCTTTTTAACAGGAACTCATCTTCTCCCAAAAACAATAGCAAAAAAAACCAAACAAGAAACCGCATAAAAACCCCAAGTTGCATGAATATGTTTTTTTTTAAAGCATCATTATTTAAATGATTTCTCATTAAAAAAGAGAAGTAAACTGAAGAATGCAAAAGTCTGTGTGGTGCTTTGGGAATTGAAGACTAATCTTCTCTCTCCATTCCCTCCTTCCTCCATTCCAGTGTCTATAAAAAGGCCAAAAAAGCCAGGGGGGAGAAGGGGAAAAAATCTCCTTTTCTCAGGTGATACACTGACCCGGAAAGGAACCATAGAAACATGCAGTTTAGGCACTAGCTTCTTCTGTTTGCTTAAGACCAGAAGGGCAGCTTACGTTTCTTTAACCATAAATTAAAGGAAGCTACAACGATGGTCATTCACTACTTGGACATGCATTCCTCTCAGAATACTGTATTTTATTCTTTTTGGTCCATGTAGCAACACCACGGGACATGCTGCTCTTTCCTTTTACCATTCCGTGGTCATCCTTGTCTCCAGCTATACATGGCAATTTTAGGTAAGCTAAAAGCTCTTACTGCATCTCCTTTTGCTATTTAAAACTTTCCCTGCTTTTCAGCTTGGCGGCCACCACCTACTAGAGGCCACCCACACCTAACATGTGACCAAAGCTGCAGGGTAAGGACACACATTCTGGCTGATACCTAAGATGTCACCCTGGGCACTGAGGAGCTGGTGACTGTCATTAGACAAAACCAAAGGAACAAGAATGCAAAAATAAGCTACCGTGCAGGCAGCCGCCTCTGCTCTCCTTGACACAGAGGGGTGGCATCCTTCTTAAAACACAAATAAGGAAATAACAAATGTACCACTATATAAAATCACTGGGACAGCCAATGAAATAAATGGGTAGAAAGTTAAAAATCCACTAACAGTGAGATGCAGCTTGTCTGTGGAAAACTCACCCAAAGTAACAATTGAGATGAATGATTTCTAAGTTATAGATAAATTGAGTTAAAGTGAGACCTACACTGACTGCGTGGGTCTTACAACACCTTGACAGAGGCCTTGGCTGCACCTTGTTTTTTAAGAGGGGAGGCAGCTTGAGCCATTAGCCTGACCCTGAGGCAGAGTAATGCCCATCCCCTTGGAAAATATGTATTTTAAACAAGGTCGTCTAAGTACCACCCTCATTCCTTCAACCGCTTTAATGAGCTTAATCAGCTCACACTGCCTCCAAATACAAAACTCCATGCAGTAAATTACTTGTATTTGGCAGCCTCTGAAGACGACACTCCCTGACCATTTTGCTGGCAGTACCTTGGACTTGCATTACCTTCAAACAGCATCTCTCTGGACACTAATGGGCAAGCTGTTGTTAATTTTTTTCTTCTACCAAAGCCCCAAGCAAGCATGTCCAGTAATAAAAAACCTCAGGAAACAAGAAGTATTTGATTCGACACTAAAAAGTACTGAGAAAATGGCTCCCAAAGCTCTTTTACAGCCTTGAACCATATGCAGGACAGCATTAGGATATACAAAATTTTTAAGGAGCATGAAAGCAATCGTTTTTTAATTACAACATAGACTTTCCCTTCCTTTTTGCTTGTTGACAACTCCTAAAATTACCCCAGCTAAACAGTTGCGGTAATTTTTGTTGTGGGTTGTTTTTTTTTTGTGCAAAAGCAACATTTTATATAAACAAGAAAATTTAATGGTTGTGTTCCCTTTGAGGAAATTTTTCACACAAGAAGTCCTCCCCTCTTCTCTTCATGGAAAACATGTTTATAAAATCCAACCGGAGGCAAAGACTTAAGGCAGATGCAATGCTTCAGCTTACGAAACAGCAATGATCGTGTAGGACACCCTGTTAAAGGCAGTCGCCAGCTTAGGAGTTAATATGAACCGAAGAACCCTTGAGTTATTTTGTTCTTTTTTTAATAGTGTTGAAATCAATATCTGCGCCATTTGGTCAGGACTCCAAAACACACCATACAATTTAGAATGTATTTGGCTGTTACCACTTTACCATGGTTGACGTAAAACTAAACCTGACACTGAAAACAGATCCCCTGAGACTGCTGGGGTTGCAAGACAGACACATAACTTTCCCGCCAGGGAAAATGAAACAATACTGGTATTTTGGAGTAAGCCATATTATTGCAATAACAGTTCCTGTACTTTAGACACAAGTGAAATGAAATGATGCTCAGGGGAGTGGTGGAAACACAGCCAGTTGGGTTGAAGCTGGCGCTGGTAAGAGCTACGTGTGGAAGAGGATGCGAGTCTCCCAGTCACTGTCAAAGCCCTAGTGCTGGTAGCAGGCAGCTGGGGAGGTGCCATGCCGGGCAGCAACCAGCGGCGAGCAGCATCAGCTCCCGGTCATCAACAGCAGCCGAACCAGTGCTCCCGATGTTCCCTCATCCTCATCAGTGCTCCCGAAATGGCAGCCCAAGCCCACGCCACCAATCACACCCCCGTGCAAGCGTGGAGCGCATCTCCATCGCTGCAACAGGAGTCCCCAGTCCAAGAGCAAAGCCACGCTGGGCCCCGGTGCAGTGAGTGTGAACAGTTGGCACCTTTGTACATGTGCCTGGGGGACAAAATGAGTCTTTCCTCCTCCACCGCCAGCCCCATGTTCACCCCAAAGCCCCCAGAGACACTTATTTCCAAGCGCATCCTCAGCGCTTGGGGTATTTCCTGATTGGCTAAACACCAGCCTCTGAAGGGGTTGGCAAGGACTGCTCATGTCACCACGCTGCCATCTCACAGGCTCTACCACAATGGCAGCACTTTCCTCTGACCCATGGCAGTGAGGGAGATGGCAGAGCACTGCCACGCTTAGTGGCATGTACCACCGTGTAATGACGTAGCCCCAGCATTCCTCGGCCACTTCAAACCAGTGTGAACCAGAAATTCAGGTCTGCCAACTCAGCGTCTTCCTCACCCCTGGTTTGGAAACCTCTTGCAATGTTCACAATATCATGACGCTGCATGAATTCAGCTTGGTTTCTGGAGGGGGCGGGGGGGAGAACACTAAGCCCAAACACATGATCTGGCTCATCCCTCATTTTACCCCATGAGAGACTCAAAAGTGGAAGAGTGGCACAATGAATGGCCTGAGCCAGCCCCACATGGTGCTTGGAGAGCCTTGAGCAGGTCTGGTGTGGGCCTGAACCTGCAGGTGCCACCATGGAGCCCAGTACCCACGAGGATGTACAATGGAGTGAGTCAGGTGACACGGTCAGACATCAAACCAGACGTCACCTTCCCATTTCTAGTTTTTTAGAGGCATTCAGGCAACACCTTCGACCAAATATGCTCGAGAAAGCAACACAAGAAACTTCAGAAAGAACAATGCTCAAAAAATCACAGTGGATCTATTACCTACAGTTACCGCTTTCCATGTCCTCAGCATTTCTGATGTGAATAACGGACAGCAATGGAATTGGGATAAAAGCAAGTCAAAGGGGACCACAGTAGGATTAAGTCTATTAATGAAAATGTTTGAGAAGGTTTTTCCCAGTGAAAGCTGGAGCTCGCATGGGGAAGGTGACAGTACGCATGGAAGAACTAAAAAAATTACAGAACTCCTTCTCAGATGAGGTTAAAAGCAGAGGGAGAAGTAGATGAGAGCCTGTGGCAGTGATAAAGACAAGCATTTGGTACAGTGGAGACCCATGCAAGGCTGCCCATAAAAGCAGCAGCAGATGCTGTTCTTCGCATGAAATAAACACACACAACTCAACTGTTACCTGTGTTTCAAGATGCAGAAAGACATGCTCAGTTAAAGAAAAGAAGAAATTATTATTTAAACTTGAAAGACGCATTTATCTTCAAAATGCTTTAACATTCACCCAAAGCAACAATTAGACAGTCCATTTAAAACGCGTTCACTTAAAACAGTTCACTTGTAAACAAAAAATTTCCATTAAATGCTATAAAAGACATTTGAAAACAGGATGATGATTTCCTCAGCAGCTTGGGAAATGAGAATCTTCCTGTTCCAAGATTGAAACTTGGGAGAGCTGAATGCATCCTACTAAAGTGCAGCTGGACTCAGCACTGTGCAAAAAGGCTTGGAAAAGGGAAGTTGTCAATAAATAAGCATCTGAGGGCAGTGGAAGGTGTTTTGATAGGAAAGGCACAAAGAAATCACTGTGTTTTTTTTCCTAAAGAGTGGGGCCAACACACAGAATAAGATCCATGCTCGAGTTAGAACATGCCTGCAGGCCTTCAGATAAGACTTCAAAATAGAGTAACAATCGCACAATTTCGAACAATCGACGTTTTTCGCCTTTTTTTTTTTTTTTTTTACAAAACATCAAGTCCTTTAGCAGGAAGGATTTCTCCAGAGAGCACAGATCAGAGCTGGTTTGCTCTTTATCATCACTGTTAGTTCACAGAATCACAGAATGTTTGGGGTTGGAAGGGACCTCTGAGTCATCTAGTCCAACCCCCTGCTGAAGCATGGTCACCTACAGCAGGCATGAGTAGAAAGGAGACTCTGTGAGCACCCTTTAATTTAAAGCACAGCTGCTTCAGTCTCATCCTGGCTGAGTACAAGCCAAGGAGTTCATCTTCCTGGTTCCCATTTCCCACGTAAACCCAAACCTGGATTCCCATCTCAGCTCACTGGTCACAGACCTTCCTTTAGCACCCGCTTCAGACACATGCACAGCTGCAGCAAAACCAAAGCAGCGCCTTTCCCACCTGCTCCAAGCAGCCCATCCTACCCTTGCCCATCTCCCCACCGGCTCCTCTCCTAGGACCCACTACAGGAGGGAAGCACTGCATCTCTTTTGCAGCAGTAAAGGCTGTGCTGCGCTAAAGCTATTACATGTTTCTCCCACTTCCTTCCACTGACAGAAAACAAAAGCTTGTACTGTTGCTCACCATTATCAGAAAATATTTGCTTTCCCAGATTATTTCTCCCCTCCTTGTTTTGGAAGGGTTTTCAGTAGAGTAGCAGGCTCACTCCCAGCAAAAAGCAGCAAGGGGTGATTTGGGACAGAGGCCCTTCAGAGGCAACCTGGCAAATCCAGTCCTGATCCAGGCACAGCCTGGTCCTGCACTTCCCATCCTTGCTGGGGACCACACACTCCAGCACCTCCTCCACCACCCTACAGTACTTGCAGAGGAGACGATGCTCCAGCTGCGTGACATGACGAGACAGGGCCAACTGCACCACTGACCTGGCTTCAAGTGGCTGCCCCTGTTTTCCACCTGCAGACCATCTCCAGAAGATACTCTGCCCACTCCGAGTATCTGCTGTATCATACTTTGAGTATCTGCTGTTTCTCTCTTCTTACCATGCACTGCATTTCCTTCCTGCCAGATCTCTTATCACCAACGGTTCATCCCCAAACCACCTAGATGAACCTTCCACTCTTGCTGATGCTGCTCTTTTACTCAGCAAGCAAAGCAAACACTCTCACACCAGGCGCTAAGCCTTTGGTGCTCCTGCCAATGAGCGATGCAGAATTAAACACAGGTGTCACATGAAAACATGGTGCCAAGCTTACGGTTTCCAAAAAAGCACTGAACGCATGCACATACTCGGTCACCTTATATTTTTAATTTTTTTTTTTTTTAAGCAACCAGAGTGTCAAATGTCAGGTCCTAAAACCAAGAAGGGCACCAAAAGTCCAAGTATTATTCAGTATATGAAATACTCGACTACCGCAACCCAAGCTGACACCTTGCAAACTCCTAACTGAAAACTGCCCACGACAGCTGTTGCCAAGCCCAAACAGCTTTCATACATGTGTGGCAGTTCCCCGATTGAAAGCATTACCCTGATGCAAGGGAAAATGTGGAGTTGCATACAACACACTCTTGCAGCTCAGCACCAGCCCTGCACTATCTGCTAGCAAAAGGTCCCAGGAGGTCTCATCCAGAAGAGGAAAGGTCAGGTCTTAACTCTGACAATGGCTTAGACATGAGGCTCTGCCGAAGACTGAACAGATTCTGAAAGCATGAGCTTTAAAATAAGTAAGCAAATTCTCAGTCCAAGAACACAGGAGAAAAAAAGACCACCACTCTGGCAAGTTTCTGGTGTTAATCCATAACCTGTTCCAAGCAAAATCCTCTTTACTGTGGCAAGTCCTGCCCAGCCCCAGAGCAGCACCAGGCTTGCAAGCATCCCCGTATCCACGCTCTCCCTGCTGGCACAGCTGCAGGATGGGGGCCTGGTGTTTCAGGGAGCAGCAACGCTATTTTTTTTTTCTTTCTTTCTGACTCAAGGCTGGACCAGTGACCGCATGCAGTGCCTACACCTTCAGTAGGCTGGGCTGTCGTTTCTGTCAGTGCTTGTGGTCATTAAAAGGGCACCACAGCATGAAAGCACTTGTTGGCAACCAAAACAGTCTCAGCTCAGGGAATGCTTCCTTCATTTCATTTATTGCCTGTTAGGAGAAACTCCTCATCACTGATTTGCATATTGAGAAAAAAAATGTAAACAAATAAATAACCACTTAAACACCTTCCTTATCCCTACCTCAGGCTCAGCCTAAGCTAGACACCTTTCCAGCCCCACCAGGTTAAACTTCCCCATACTGACCACAATGCAGCAGCATGGACACCTCTTGCCTGTCCTTCCTCCTGTCTGTGTTCACGTGGCTTGTGCTTATTATTTACACTGAGTTGAATTGCTTTCCTCACCCAATATGTCATCAGAGGCGAGGCAAGCATGGAGAAATGCCTAACTGCACAGTTCACTGAAAAGCCAAGCCACCTCCACTGGTAACTACCAAGAGACAGATAGCACCAGGAACCCAACCTAAAATGCTTCTCCTCTCCGGCTTTCTATATCACTGCTCTTTGAGAAGCTTTTTCATGGCCACTTTGATGTTTGCAAAAGCCCAGCATCAGCTCATCTGACCCCCCTCAGGATCTATGCTGGCTTTTCAGTCCATAGACATCAGGCAAGGAGAAGCCCAGCATCCTGTGGAACGATGAAGATGATCTTCAGGTTTTACATGGGAATTTGTTGCCTCTCTTACCATCTCAGAGACAACACTTGCAGGTAAATCCCAAGTGTCTTCAGACAGTCAATCACAGCCCAAAACACTACACAAAGACCTGAAATTTAAGCTGCCATTCCTTAAGCCTGCCGTTCAATGGGATTCCTGCACTACATCTCCACCAGCAAATCATTCCTCTGTCCAAGCTTTCCTCTCCCAACCTTTTAAACTTGTCCAAATTCAAGTTTTTGATCCCATTCTCAACTCCTTTTAAGAAGTAGGCTGTGGCAATCTTACAGTTGCTGCAGCTGGGGGAAAATCTGAAGCACAAGCCGCGCCTCTGACCTGGGAAAGGTCCCTCACAAGATGCATGCAACTCTAACATCACACCCTCTTAGGCACCAAAAACCACCAGAAAATAGATTTCAATCCCTGTCCTGCCTGTGGGCTGCTCCTCCCTGTTCTCCTCCCCCCAGCAACACGCCTTTGGCTGAAAAAGCTGCTGGAACTACAAAAACTTTAAAGAAAGTGTTAGAGAAATGTATTATCAAGAGAAGGTCATAGAAGAACAACAACTTTAGAATAGCTGCAGGTAAAAATACCCGACTCCCACACCCCTTCTTTAGAGAAAACATTATCAGATGTCACTTCCCAATGGTAAAAACATGTTTGTTTGTTTTTTAATTAAAGTGGTATTTCGAACAGTGGATTTTCTTGCCAGGGACACAAGAGACCTTGGCAAAAGGCTTTGTTTGCTGCCTCAGAGATCCCAATTTTGTGTGTCATCTAATGGTAAGATACTGTTCTGAAACTGGCAATTGCAATTCTGTGTTTTCTTCTAGCACAATCTATCTTTGCAAAACAACTTTCTAAAGAGAACAAAGTATTTTGGCCACACATACCAAGCTGCAAAGTGTTTGTGCAACATGGATTTATTTTTATTTTTTAATACTTCAGAGTATTGAGGTGTAGAATGTGGGAAAGAGATAAAGTCAACAAGTGGACCAACAGCACAGAGCAAACGTTGGTGCAGGCCTGGAAACCGCCTCTCGTCTGACCCAAATCCTAGGTAGGATTGGAAGAATCTGCATTAGGGACAGATTGAATTGGTTAGTCTGCTGCCCCAAATCCTCCCAGCTCTAACAGGTGTAATCGATGTTTAGAGGACGGCAAAGATGTTTAGAGGACAGCAAAATAGCCATGATGTATGCAACCTTATGGCTTCCTTCAACAGTAGGAGGAGCAGAATAAAGGGAGTCAATTAAATGCCCCCCCCCCCAGCAGAGAGTTTTATACCATTTCATTGCTTAAATAAACTCTGATTTATTGATCACGTAGAAAAATACCCAGGAATTACTGCAGGCAGGTAAGGGCACACCTGTACTAACATTTTAACAGAGTGCGTACAAGATGAAGGTTAGCACACCCCAGCATGCTTTTTCCTCCAACAACGTAAATGAAATCCAGGAATAACTGATCCAGAAGGTCCAGAAACCTTGCCCAGGTCACACTCTTTACTTTCTAACCCGTAACAAATATACATCCTTCCCTCATTCAGAAATGCTCAAAACAATACTTTTTTCAAGAAACCACACAGAAAAAAATAATTTTGTCAGTCCATTACTTTGGTGACCAACTCTTGCCCTGCCATCCCCCTCCATCCACCATTACACGAGCAGCACATCTCATACGTGCCCATTTCCCCTGCTCTCTGCCTGTCCATGCAGGCATTCGTACCTTTAGCCCACCCGCTCCCCTGTAAAAGTTATTTGAAAGTGGCCCGATGCAAAAAATAGTAGCATCAAAGATATTGAGTGTGCAGGCCTCCTGCTCCCCTGAGAAGTCAGGGTAAATACCCACCAAAAAGCACTTCAAAGGACTAACCTGAAAGCAATGAGGCAGGAAGACAACCACACCTATGTTACACTGTTAAAAAGTTTGCTAAAGGAGATGCACCAATCTGCTGGGGGACCTTGCTGCGCTCTCCGTGGAGGAGGATTGAGCTTATTTTGCAGGACAGCCACTGAGCAGGACCACAGAGATGCACTGCGAAAGAGGCAGGGCTCAGCTTCCCGGCCACCACCTTCCTCCGTCTGCTCAGCCTGGAGGAACTTGGAAGATGTGCCCACATGATGTCATTACTGGGTTGGCGTCTAAATAAAGGAAGCTTTTTATAGAATTTCCCACTGACAAACTTAATCCGGTAAACCCCGATAGCAAAGACTTTGTCAAGCAGAAGGGAAGGAAAAGGGCAAACAATAACCCTACCATTGCTGGAGCCAGGGCAAGTGGGCGGTGTCTCAGGAAAGAAACCAAAACAAACCCAAATTTACTCCCTAATATAAGCGTGTTGGATAAAAAGCACGGGTAAGAGCAGCGCGTAACGTAAAGGAGATGTGTTTTTACACCATCTGTCACAAGGAAGTGCAGTCTGTTTCTGCACCAGGGTAAGGGAGAGGAGGACAAAGACAAGGAGGGAGGATAGGGAGAGAAAAACTTTGCTTAAAGAGAGCAAACAAAATGTACTTCCACATCAGGGGATTTTTCCAGCTTCGTATTATTCATGTGGCAATTATTGTGCTTCCTAAAAGAAAACTGGGGTTTCAGCACATTCAGAAGACTCTTAGCTGCAAACACCTTAAGCTCAAAACATCAGCAATCAGCATTTGCTGGAAGTTCTCAAAAAGAAAAAAAAAAATAACGAAAGCAAAACCATCTGGCAGTTCAGTCGAGTTCACGTGTGCCTGAGTGTCACCCTCTTCTTTATAACTTCATCACTTCCACAGTGCTACGGGGCAGTTTCCCTTCCTCCCTCTGCTCCTCACTGCATCTTCAGCCAGGCATCCACATGGAGAGCAGTTGCAATAGCTTAATGACTCATGCTGCAGTAATGTGGGTGGGAACTGCTCCCATGCCCAGCTTCTAAGGACACAGCCTTTTATGGTATTTTTAGGAGTGGAAGCTGCTGTGGTTTGTAGCACTTTGCCTCCTGTCTTGCAGGAGACTCACAGAAAAGAGCTCATGCTCCCCCCTTCTTCAGAATACAACAGCAAGGAGCTCACGCAGGTGATAAGCAAGACAACACCAAGCTCCATGGACCTCCCTGCCCAGCCACACCAGGGATGCTCCAGGATGCCACCCGCTCCATGCGGCAGTGCCACAGCTCATCCGCAGGCTCTCCCATCTGCGCCAGGGGTCCTCGGGTGGCTCCACCACCCCACAACCTCCAAACCAGACGTAAGAGCCGGGCGCAGGTATGAGCTGTTCTGTAGACACCTTAACTACTGCAGCCCAACTTTCTAAGGAGTCATTTCCTGCGTCCTCTGAGTCTTACCACCCTGTGGCAACACACTAACAACCTCTCCATCACCTCCAGTGACGAGCCACCAGACATACTGTTTCTAGCCTTGATGGGCTGCCAACATACGACAAACTGACAGGGCTGTCAGACTCCCATCTGTCTTCCCTCAGGGTGAGCTGCTAAGTTAGGACTGCATCTCTCCAGCAAGCAGAAAATTAACTCTGTAGGGTTTCCACCCATAAAAATTCAGCTGAAAGAGGGCAAGAGGTTATTAAGGAAAAGCAGGCAGGGGTGTTACACTGAAGCCAGGTTAAAAGCATCAGGGAGCAGTGCAGTGGCAGAAAAGCCACTCTCCAAGGCTTGTGGACCACAGCATGCACAACTCAAACTCGGCAAGGTAACAAAGCAGACTCAGTGGCACTCTTCAAAACCTGAGGGTCACATGTGAGATTAAAAGAGTATTCCAAAACATTACCCCACAGTGCTTCAAACAGGACTCTGGTTGCAAATGTGCAGCGGATTGCTTTATGTGACAGCTCTCTGCTCTCCTTTGCACCTGAAGCACTATCTGCTCTAGAAGAGAAGGGTGTGAAAGTTTCTGCATCCCCAATCGCAACTCCAACCAGCCGCTGATTTTAGTCCTTTTAAAACTGTTAAATTCAAGAGGAAATTAAATTATAATCCACATATGCCTAAAAAGTCTGGGAGAAAAGCTATCAGGATGAAGGAAAAAGTAGTAATCTATCCTCCTAATGCAAAGCCACTGACATCACAGATTTTTTTTTTTTTTTTTTATTCCTTCTGAAACCGCAGCGAGCTCTGGAAGGAGTCAGCTTACCAGTCAGGACAGACGAATGAGAACCCCGACAGACAGATTTCACCAGCGGGAAGATGCAGTGGAAAGCTGCTCTGGAGCGACTTCTCAGGTACAAGAGACACAGCAGAGGGGAAGTCTGGGGGAGGTTCATGTCAGCAAGCACCACACAGCCCACAACATACCTTGGAGGCCAGCCAGAAAGACGTCTCTCAAAAGCAGCAGACCGCTGCAACAAAAAAAAACCTCTCCGGCCCTACTGCAAGTTAAAAGGCGATTCAATGCATTGTCCTCAGCACAGCAACCCCCAGCATCTGCTGAACAAGATGCCCCACGCCAGGGGCATGGACAGAGCTCCCCAGACAGACCAAGATGGACTCTTTTGCTCCCTGAGCAGATCACAGAATCGTAGAGGCTGGAAGGGACCTCTGGAGATCATCTTGTCCAACTCCCCTGACATAGCAGGGTCACCTACAGCAGGTTGCACAGGACCTTGTCCAGGCGGAACATCTGCAGAGATGTTTTGAATATCTGCAGAGAAAGAGATTCCACAACCCCTCTGGGCAGCCTGTTCCAGTGCTCCGGCACATTTCCAGGCTTAGGGAGTCTTCCTGCTATTAGATTATGGATCAAGATTACAGAATTAAAGCTTAAAAAAAAAAAAAAAAAATCACATGAAAAGCTCCATCCTGTTCAAAGGAATACAATAAATTTCCTGTAGTCTTGCCCTATAGACCACAACATCACACCCAATTACTATCCCATCTTACTTCTAAGTCCTGCAGAGCCAGCTTGGTCATAGGAAAGCAAAACCAGATCTGCCTTCCCTCATTTCTCATTAAACTACTAACTACACACAGCAGTGGCCGTGTAAGAGGTAGGGCAAGTTACTTGATTTTCACTACCCTTTACTTGGACCAGCACTATCAAAATTGATTTTAAAAAAAAAAAAAAAAAAAAAAGAAACTGGACACAATAAACAGCCTAAAGCTCCTACGGACAGAAAAGGGACACATCCAAGCCTGAACTTGGGTTCACATTTCCCATGTCAGAACAACCTCTCTGTATGAAGCCTTTAGTTATCAAAACCCGCAATTTGTATGCCTGGGAAAGCCAGGGAAAGGAGGAAATGCCAGTTTTCCCCAACACACTCCACTCCGCAGTTGCTGCAGGCAACTTGGTGCCACTCTGACCTTGGTGTGCTGGCAGACCCCAGGGACCCTGCCCCACGAGACCATCCACCTGCCCTCACCTCCAGCTGTGCAGTACACCTGCATTTAACACCATTTTGATACTTTCACCCACAAACAATAAAGCTTTCCTAGTCAGCAGGTTCTCTGCAAACCTAAAAGCACTGGATGCCGATTCCTACAGAGCAACAACCTCCCTTATGTGTAAGTGCAGCCTGGGCTTGGATGCATCCAGGCTTTGTGGCTGATGGTGTCTCCAAAGGAGCAAATCCAAGCAGTCCCTCCAAGTGCTTGCAGCCCTCTCCTCCTCTGGCGAGTGCTCCAGTGACCACCCTGCTGAACCCAACAAGAGCTGGGGTACAGCTCCCTTGGAGCAGGCCAGAGTGTGGCTTGCTGGGACAGCTGTGGGAAGGGATGGATGCCTTTCTCCCCCTCTTCATGGGGAAAGGGCTCCCCTTAAAAGCAGACTGCAGAGGATGTGAGGCAGATGTGCCTCTCCAGAGAAAGAGGCACTGGTTTACAGCACTGGTTGGGTGGAGGACACAACGCTGGCTCCACCAGAATGAGCGGGAATGCTGCAAATGAACTTACAATGAAAGTCAGATTTCCACTAGTCTTCACACAAGCCCCATCTGAACTAGAAATGAGTGTTTGTTGGAAAGGCTGACCTTCTCCAAGCTCTGGTTCCTCATGAGTTTTCCCTGCTTTTCTTCCTCCTTCCCCCTCTCAAATCTGCAGATGGGTTTAAGCCCACAACAGCTTCTGTTCTGGACACTTCTCAAAGCAGTTTGCATAATCAGGGTGAGCTTGATGTAATGACTACAGGAACCCTTGCAACAATAACAACAAAAAAATACATATATAATCTAAGAAATTATGTCCCTCATGGTATCTGCAGATGGTGTATTCCTCCCAGAAGGACCAAAATTGTTTACGAGACAGGTAAGAGCCTTCCAGAAGGAGATGCAGATGGCAACAGTGGTCCCTAATGCCCAACTCTCAAAGCCCTTTGAGATAAAAAAAGAAGTTCTTCAGTCCCATCCAGGAGAAAAGAAGGGGACAGCAGACCATAACAGAGGTGACGCTTAAAACAGACCACCCACCATTTTACAGGAAGGGGGGAAAACAAAGCAAAAAGAGAAGCATCCCACTGTGTGCAGACTTAACAACCTATTACCTTCACCAGTCCTTTGCAGGGTCACAGCCTTCAGCTAAGGATCTGCTTGGCTGGAACCGGTCTGCAAATTATACAGTAACTGAAGGCTTTAAAAGCCTTGCCAGAAAATGCAATAAAATAAATAAAAATCAGCTGGGCAAGTTCTGTCTGCAACTCATTTTTTCCCCATCCAATACAATGCTGCATGGAGAGACATGGCATGAATCAACTCATTTTGGCAGCACACGTCTAGCCAGGAAGGGCAGGACACGTCACCGTGCCAGTACACAGGGAACACCCTTCAAAGGGCTCTGTTTACCCAGAGGGAGCCAATGGAATCCCTACACAAAGCCTGTAGGTATTTAAGGCTCAAAAGTCATCTGAAACAGATCCATTCTCCCCTCCCACTCCATAAATACAATCCAAACTGAGTCTTCTTCTCCTAACAATAAATGAATGACACTCATTTAAGCCTCCGCTGCAGTGCTGGCATAATCTAGATCCTGTCATTCTCCTTGTACTGCAAGTGCTAAAGATGTTTTCGTACATCCTCTGAAGTACTCCATTTAAAAAACCATGGTAACCAGGGCACTGCATTCAGCTGCTTTTGAAAAAAAAGCCATTCCCCTTCCCTCTCAATAGGCTCTTAGGAGGCTTGGACTGACAAACATTGCCCAGTTCAAACTTGGCTCCACCAGGATGGCTGGAGTTGGGCACTAGGGATGGGGGTGAGCACAACTACTGGGTACCGTTTTGGTTTGTGTTGTGAAAAACACCAACAACATGATGGCATACGGAGAATGAAAGCCCTTACCTGTGTCCTGCAGCTAAGCAGCACCCCAAGTCCCATTTTAAATCACTAAGCATGACAGTGCAACTGCAGCATTCAATAGGTAAAACATCATATTTTCTTTAAGAATGATTGAGTTCTAAATCTCTCCAGTTCTTTTTAAGGGATGACAGCATTATTCAGTTCTAGTATTTTAGCATGACAAGGACTGGAGAAGCCAAGAAGCAAGTTTTTCTGTTATCTTTGCATGGCAGTAAAAGTTTAAGGGGTTTTGGTGTGGTTTTTTTTGCTTGTTCATTCCTAGTGCCTCAGAACTGTGACACTTTCCTGCATGGCAGCTTTGTTCATCTGCTGGCACTGTCATCCTCCTCTCTCAAATGGAAACATTCAGAGGTGGGCACAGACATCAGATGGAAAGAACAGGGCAGCTTCCACTAAAAAAGCGATTAACTGGGAAAAAACACCATCGTAATCAAGCAGCATTTGTCTAAGATGGAAGGCCCATTCTTTCTTGTTTTAAAAACGAAAAACATTCATAATTCTGCATTCATTACAGAAAAAAAAAAACCCCACACATGCACCAGCAGCAGAAAGTCTAACAACTTTAACATGACCTAACTGTTCCACTATCCTTTATATACAATTTTAGCAGACTTTTTTCCAAGTCCCACTACATACTGTTATGGAGCCACATTCCAAGATTTAAGGTTTTAAAAATAGAAGCCTTTAACCACAGTGTCTGCAAAAAGACATCTCCCCCCTCCCTGCCCAAAAAAAAGAAATCGAAAAATTCAGGTCCTACCCTGTTACAGATGTTATTCCCCAAATGATGCACAAAGACACTTTGCACCTGTATGTAGCAAGCAGCATTGGATTCATGATAGCACTCCTGCAGAGGACTTTATAACAAATGTTCATGCCTGTTCAACAGAGATGCAAGCTTGGGAGAAGACAGGCAGTTTTAGAGATTTAAGGAACACATTCTCAAACGGGGAAACTGAGGCACACAGTGATTAGCTGATTCCTCATGCAGCAGAAAATTTATTTCTTCTGGCTAACACAATGTCATCTTCCCTAACACAGCCTGCCATGGCGAGAGACTTGAGAGGGGTGAACTGAGGACAAGCTCAGTAGTTATCTTTGAATTCTCCGACTGCTCCTGCCACCATCCACTGTGTTATTTTTCAGGAGGAAAACAGGAGAAAGCTTGTTATAAAACCAGCCAAAAAATTTGGGGAAATGCTCACAACCAGATGGGTCACCCTAGCTCGTGTTGGATATGGGGCCATAAAACCAGGTAGCAGTACTCCTCCTCACCATCTTGCGAGACACTCAAAGGCTGAAGGTGTTCAGAGGCTAACAACTTTGCCCTTATTTCTAAATCTAGGGGAACAATATTAAAAAGAGTCTTAAACTTATGTAAGCAGCAAAGAAAAAAACTGAAACAACATGGGGCTTGCATGAGACACTCCTGTTGCCACTGCAACATGCATGCAGCAAATAAGTATGGTTTTTCATAGCCAGTGTTTAGCACTGTTTTGTTGCTACTTTTCTTGAGACTGTAAGAACACTCTCCTTCATATGAACCTTACAGGATGAAAAAAGAAAAGGAAAACAGAAAAAGCCACTCCTGGCATTGCTCTGGCAGACCTCTGCTCATTCAGGCTTTTGAAGGCATAAATTTATTATGGGAATTAATGAAGGGAAATAACGCTGAGGAGCGTGTCAGGGAGCAGCAGGCTCATGAGGCTGCTCCCTGCCACCTCCGCAGGGATAAGTACAGCAGCTCTCGGCTGCACTCCCCCACCTCCACCATAGACGAGGCAGCTGGGAAGAGTCTGCTCACAGTCAGGTTTATGAAGGTTACAGCAATTGCTTCTTCCTTCAAGCAGCTGCCCAAAAGCTTACCCAAACCTGGGACCCCTGCAATATCACGTGGCTGCCCTAACTATTGAGGGTCCTCTGTTTGTAAACCCAAGCCTTAACACTCTCTGGCACGCGGGTACGCAACATGCTCAGCACAACCGCAGATGCTCACTGCTCCCAACCTGTCTTCTCCACCCCCTGTGCCACGCGCCTCATGGGACACCAGCTTCTTGACTTCAGACCAGCCAAGGCTGGCACGTCACAGGCTCTGCTCCAGCAGGAAAGCAGAAGGTCAGGAGAAAGCTCTCCAACAGCCTTTGACTCTGCTTTGCAAAGCCAGACTGTGCTGAGTTCCACCTCACAGTGGAAAGGACATATGGGGACACCAAGCCCCATGGAAGTTTAGCTCCTGGGACCACTAAAGCCAACTACACTTTGGCAAGTCACATTTTTTAATTCATAACTTCCATCATCTTTGGTCCATGCTCTCCTGCTCCCTTCAGGGGAAGGCCATGTCCATGGCATACCTCAACCCGAACAGCAGAATTTTGGGTTGTGTTGCCACAAGGTTCTTTCAGAACACAAAAGACCAGAGAAAGCTACTTGCATGTGAAGCAAGAGAGAGGAGCCTGCAGTGCTCTGTTGTGGCATAGGGGAAGAACAGCAAGCAAATCGTTTTTGGAGAGCAGATGACAGCAGCCTGATTTTGCTGCTGCTGTTCTAGAGTAACATCAGTCACGTTCTGGTCCCAGGTGAAGAACAAATCCTGCACACACACCAAATACATGCCTCACAGGAAATCATGACAGGTAATGTGAGATGATCCAAAAAGTAAGAGAAGTCCTACCAAGCCATCAGCATTCAGCCAGGCAGGCAGCTATTTTCCTCTGCTCAGATCCATCATCAATTAAATTAGTCATCTCAGTGTTTGGCAGCCCTTGCCATGGACAAAGGCCCTTCTCAATCTGATCTAGCACCAGCTGCCAGAAGATGGGGAAGAGGGAAGAGTTTTAAGGAAATCCCATTGGAAAAAGAAACCAAGGCACACAGGCGAAGTTTCACCAAAACCAGTCACCACCCAGTTTCCATTCTATTGCTGTTGATGGATCTCCAATCCTCTTAACATGTACCAACACAGAGAAAACACAAGGCTTGGCACAGAAGTAGAGTTTTGTAGGCTTAACTTCTAGCCTGCTCCCCTCATCAGTCACCTCAAGCCAAGAGCCCTCGCCATTCATGGTAAATGGCACAGCGTGTGTGTCCCCCCTCCCCTCCAAAGTCCCTACCAAGTAACACCTCTATATGCACAAAGCAGAAATCTATAGACATGCAAAGAAAAATCTTTGCTGAGGGAAGACCAGAAAAACCCACAGCCAATTCAGATCTGTCCTCCCCACACACCACAGTAAATTAAGATGCTGGAAAGTACATTATCTACTGTGAAGCATAATGATCAATTCACTGGATGCATTATTATTTCCATCAAGCCATTTCAAGCAGTAGTGCTTTTGCACAGGAACCTGTGAGTTGGGCTTTCGATGTGTTGGATTTTTACGTGTATGGACATGAACTCTGGCAATTTTGACAGAACAGGGCTGGTTATTCTCTTACCACAGCATTTGGAAAACTGAAATGAGTTCATCTGCTGCTTTCACAGTACTTTTAACTGAGTGATTAAATGGAGAGAGCAGCCAGCTCCTGTCTTCCTCTAGATAAACTGCTGAGATCATGCTGTTTGCAAGCATCCCTCTCACTTCATTCTTAGCTGGAAAGACAGACAGCTCAAAGGGGTGTCCAGCTACAGAATGGAAAGACTGATAAATTGCCTGATGTTTCAGCAATAGAATAAACGCAAAATGTGCACCAAAAATGTCTGCTGAGTAACAGATGTGTGGTCATGTGGGCATGTTTCCAAATTCCTTCTCTTCAGTATGTTCAACAACTCCTCCAGCAAGAAAGTCAATCCAATGAAACACAGAATGCTTTTGCAACTAAGTCTGCAATTACCCTACTTTCTCTCCGATTAGAAGGTCAGTTCTAATCCTCTTCAAAGCACCCACGAAGCGCTGGCCCAAACACAGACTCCAGAGCAGCACAGCCAAGGCAGACAGTATATTGTCACGAAATTTTAAGCCATGGGCATTGCAAAAAAGGCATCTATGCACCAAGGCAAGAAACAACACAACCTACAGGAGCCACTGGTGTTGCGCAAACCACTTTAGGACCAAAGAACAACTGTTCACAGTGAAATACGACGATTAAACAGATTAAGAAAGTCAAACAGAAGGAGGAAATACTTCTTCCAAGTGACCCACAATTGGGCTGTGGCATGTTCTGCTACTCAGAGCAAGTTACAGAAAGTGTCTGCAAAGTTACATGCCAACCTGAAGGAGAACAAAACTGTCTGCAGCTGATAAACCCAGCAACCCATCCTCCTTCCCCGAGGATCCAATCCGGTCGTGACTATGGCGGTGAAAACTGGCCAAGCTGGATCTTGGCTGGAGCCAATGTGGCAGGTTTGCCACTCTTCAGCTACCATACACTGGCATTACAGCAAAGGTGGGAGAGGTCTGGGCTGCAGCATTTAAGCTCTCTGTCCTGGCATCTTAAGAGGCCATCTCTGCCAGGGCTCTGCAGTATGAGCCAACCAAAGAGGGATCACAGATATTTTTAACTGTCCTAGCAGAGAACAAGCACCACCTGCTCTTTCTTGAGCAGAGAATTTGCAGGGGAAACGTTGCCTTCTCTGGTGCGGAGCCCCACGCGGTGAGACACAGCATGTCCTGTCTTCTCCACAGAGTGTCATTCAAACAGAAACTCCAAGCGTTCAAATGGACAAAAACAAGTGCAGCAACCCTTCATCAACCCAAAGGCACCTCAGACTCCAGGACCGAGATCCCCAATGAGCTGCACAAAATTTATCCAGCATCCGCAACCATGAGCTCATTACAAATGGCATCCGCTTTCATGATTAATGGGCCACACGCTTTACAAAGGAAATCTGAGGGCAAGAGGCACCTCCATCTGCCTGGACATCCCTGCCACATCAACCACTATAATCTTAGATGCTGCAACAAGCAGATGGTGCTTACAAACCTCCTGTGCCACTAGACAGGATGAGCTTCCAGGAAGACACATAAGGATGACCTCTCTACATCACAGTTTTTCCACAGCGAACACTTACCAAAACCATTAATTGGTGGATGACACTGGAAGACTGTAAAAACCAGTACGCACAAAAGGAAGACCATGCTGTGTCATACTGCTGAATACAGCGGGTCTTAAGCCACTTTTATCCTGCACTTGTCCTCCGGCAGTTGAAGAACCAGGGCACTGTGTCCAAGCTGTTCCTCTGTTTATTCAAGCATCTGAGTCAAATACTGGCACAAGCAAGCCTGCCAGGGCTGCTTCGGGTGTGTTTTTCCTCCAAAATGAAAACGTCACTCTAACAGCAGAAATATTCATGGCAGGGAGGAAGCTGATCAGTTCCACTTTAGGGTTGCTCTGTCAGAAGATACATGAATGCAGCAAGGTCTGGCAAACAGATTAATAGCTCACACAGAGGACATCGCTATCTCCCTTGAACAAGGAACAGATGCAACACCAGTAATACTGAGCAGAGATCAACGATCCTTCTCCCTGCAGCAAGCAACCATTTGGAACAAATTAGCAGCAACAAAAATCAGGTGGAGGTCTCTTCTCCTGAAGGCTTTTAGCCACTTCTGCATCAAGAGGGCAAATCATAAGGACCTTACACAGAATCATTCAACTTGTCCTCCAAGCCAAGGCACCTTATCAGCCTTCCACCTCAGTGTCAGAGATTGCATGTGCATGTAAGAGGAAGCATTTGCTAACTGCTGTAGCTGCTTTCCAACCAGGCTGACCAAATCTTCCTGTTTCTCTGCGGTCCTCCTGTACTTCCCACTCTCGGCAGCTGCTTCAAGTGTTCATGCACACTAGTAGCAACCAGGAACTCTCAACACCAGGTTACTCACTTCTGGAGCCTGACTTGTAAGGTATTGAAATGATAGCTTACTAGAATTTTATGACAATGGTCTCACCAGTTGCAGGTTAAGTAAAAGACTCCGAGCTCTACAGACATTACAGACAGCAATAATGAAAGTGATGATCACAATTAAAAACTCTGGGCCAGGCATCTCTCACGCCACAGAGAGGTGAATATAAGTGACGTGGCACTCGCCAGCTCCGGAGCTGGTAGGGACCGTTGAGCAAAGGGGTATGAAACCCTTTGCTATAGGAAAGGCGCATGCAGAAATGTGTTATGCTTCAGGGCAGACAAATACCTTCACTGAGAAGGTTAAAACCACGACATCCCATCAGTGGCGTCTGTGCATTCATGGTCTCCCAGCTGTGAGAAAATGAGAGCTGACAGCAGTGCCGATACAAGCAGTCTGTCCTCTTTCCTCTTCACTAGATTTATATGACAACAACACAGCCCACAGGCACACTGTACCTGCTCTTTACATTCACCATCAAGCTGAAATAACCCTGCCTCTTGTTTCTTCTCCCACGTTGTACCAGCCGGGCTTCTGAGAACTAGGAAAGTAACCAGAACAAACAGCCCCCCTGCTCCCGTGTTTGCATGGATGCACCCTCAGCCCAGCATTACAAATTCTATAGTAACAAAACCTCCAACCTAAGCATCTCTGCCTTGTGCCAAATGTTCAAATAAATCAACCCACCTCAGCATGACGCCAAGTGTCCTGCAGACCAGGGCTCCTACTGTACCGCCATGGTGAGATGCTCATGCAGAGCAGCCAAGCAAGTCCCTTGGTGCTGCCACACACTGGCGCTGCGCTGCGCTTTACCATGCAAGCCGAAAATCGAGATGAATGCTGGGACCAGGTTCCCTTCCTCTCCACTGTACTACTCATCACGTAGAAACCACGGTGGAGAACAGAATTGGAGCTACCCTGGACAGGCGTATCTCAACTCATCTAAATGTAGCAAGACCCGGAGACATGGATTTCCTCCATCCCAGCTCAGCATCTTCCACCACTCTTCATGACCCAGCCTGCTTTTGCCTAGAATTGCACCATAGGAACATCTGCATCACCATCACTGGACTGTGAAATGCCTGCCATCTCCAGACTGCAGGTTTCTGGCCAAAGCAGCAAGCCTTTGGAGGTCTCTGATGAATTGTTTTTCCCTTCCTCACCTATATCAGTTCATCTGAATAGCAGATGCTTCCTTTGCTAGTTTTGGTTTCTGTTTTGCTCAGAGATTTGGCTGTTTGCTTGCTTTCCGTACTGGAGTTGCTCTTAACAAAAAGCCCAGCTTCGGGCTGTGGCGTAACCTGTGCATTAGGGGGGCTGGCAGACTGCTTTTTTTGATCTACTAATAACAGCTGTTTTTTTTCTCTTCACTTCCAGTGTAGGCAAATAGCTCAGCCTTCAGGGAAAATATACAGCAATTTCATGTATCTCTAACCAAGCAGCGTGCTTCAGTGCAGAGCTTGCAATACGCACACCGAGTTGGTGCCCTCCAGCATCTGCTCTATAGACAGAGCACACGTGGGGACAAGCTTACCCAACTGAGAAGGCTGACAGCTACTTGCCTCCTTGCTGCAGAGGGTGTCCCAAAAATCCTCTCGAACTCAAGAGCATCCAATAAGCATCTGTTTCCCTGCTACTTTCATAAACTGTAATTCTAGGTTTGGAATGAAAATAATATACAACTGAAATTAATCCAAAGACTTGTCTTTGTTAGGGTCACATTTCCCACCAAAAAGGAGGCGATTGCCCAATCTGCAGATCAATACAGCTTATACAGCACTCGGTACGCACAACTGCTGTGACTTTTCAAGTTCAGTCCAATATCCAGGGCAATCCTTTAGTAGATATATTAACAGTAGAAGTGTAATATGAATAGTTACATCTACAAGTATGGTTTCATGGAAGTAACAATTCACACTTCATTCACTGTGCAGCGTGTTCGTATCATAGCAATACATAGATCAGAACCTGCTCTAGATGACCCTGCTTTGGCAGGGGGTTGGACTAGATGACCCACAGAGGTCCCTTCCAACCCCCAACATTCTGTGATTCTGTGATCATATTTCATATGTGCAACTGCAACTATTAGGAAAACATTAGGCATCTAGCTTTTAAACTATTAACATCAAGTCTGTTTTCTCATGCCTCATCATTGCAGCTTTTGCAATTTTATTAGGGATAGTAGGGCATTATTTTATCATGGATATCAACATAAACATGATGAGGGAGCAAGTACAGCAGAACAGAACTGCCTTGTACCTCTGCAGCATGTCACCTTGGAAGGACAGAACCAAAGCGATCCCTGGTAGTACCGGTATAGGAGCCATTTTAGCTATACTAGTATACCATTGTCATTACCTCAACAGCATAATTAATGCATTATGGCAAGGTTATAATAGGCTCTTTAAAAGGTGTGCCAGCTGTAAATCCTATCGAAGTTACTTTGCGTGACAAACTGTGCCAAGCCTGATACTGTGCTCGAGCAATGGAAAAAACAGACTTTTGGGCAGATCCCCAGGACAACCACTCATAAGCAGACACAGCAGCTGATTTTTCCACAGACACTGTGAGCTGGGTACGCTTGTAGGCTTCTCCATACCAGACATACAAAGTCCCTCAACTCAAAGAAAGTTTAATCCAAAGGGTTTCCATTAGGAAAGCAGGAGTCTCTTTCACAACATGCCTGCCAAACCTCTCAGGCTAGAAAGCTCAAGCAAGCTGTATAGTCCATGGATTTTTTCCCATTTTTTAAAAAATTTTTTCCCAATTAAAATATCAACAGACTTAGCATCAGGCTATTTACAGAAATCTTCTCTCTCAATGCTAACACTAGACATTTATCCAAGAGACTTTCTCAACTGAGGTAGAGGACCAGCTAATTTAAACACAACCCAGCCTACCGGGAGGGTTTTTAATACACCAGAGGCAAAAAGAGTCAAAGAAAGAAACCACTGCAGCACTACAGTAGAGATGACTACTACTTGTCTTGTCGGCCAGAAGGGCATGTCCACTTTTGGTGGCAGAAAGAGAAGGAAATAGCATTTTCACACACAAATAGTATTGAAATGGTCATCCAAATTCAGGATTCAGGCAACTGTCAATTACAAGCCCTTCTGAAAATTACATTTTTTTAATTGACCTCTAATTATAACCAGGTTTTTCAAGGAGGAGCATAACCAACTTCTTAGCTTATACCTTCAGCATTTTTGGGTAATCGTGACTACACCTAACTAAGGGATGCTTCAGTGACATGGTTAGGTCCTTCATTAAATTATTCCTTCATTTAACCTAAATATAAAGCCTTCTGAAGTCTGAACATCAGTATTTTTTGCTGGTATGTGAAACCAGTCAAAGAAACAGCTGCTTAGAGCAACCTTAAGTGAAATAAGGTTAAAGAAGTAAAGAAAGTGCATCTCCTTCCTGCAGAAAGCAAAGTCATTACCATCCTTGGAGTATTACTCCAGGTCAATGTAAGCAAGCACTACATAACTTTTCTTCAAAGTGTTTAATATCCCTCCAGAGTGATGCTCTGACAAATGTTCCTCTTGTGGTTTCTCTAATGGCATTGTCATTACAGTATAAAGGGGAGAAACTGATTCATTCAACATTGTTCGGCCTCTAGTTGCTTAATCCAAACATTTCTCTATGACTATTTAAGTAGTCAGATGACATGGAGGTTGTTTTGACTAGAAGATGCACCACTGGTTTCTCACATGTGGATTTCATTGCAAAATTCTGGTGTTACAACTGGAAGAAAAGCTAATTCAAAGGATAAATGAGAACAGCAACTTGAGAAAAGGTTATTAACCTCTACATGTGTCCCATTCTCCCCCTCCACTCTTAACTTTTTCTTTCCCTCCCCCTATCTGAAGGGGCATGATAGCTGAGGAGCATGTTGTTCCTTAGAGTGCATCCAACTCTGTTGGTCAGCTGTGGCAAGTACTGGAATCGCACTGTTCAAACAGTTAACAGTCAGAACACTCATTTCCTGAGCATCAGATAATAAGCTGCAAACGCTGCAAGGTCATGGTAGTTGAGAAGATCTCAGTGACGTGCTGTGGGTGGCTCGCACTCCGTCCCCGAGCAGTTTGCTCATCACAGTGCTGCCACTGCCGGATCAGCAGACTCCCAGTACCCAACTGGCGAAGAGATCTCGTCTCCCTCGACAAGATCAATGCTTGTTAGTAGAGGGGAAAGAAGTCAGACACATCCTAGGAGACACCACTGTTATGCCACAAATACCATCCACCCAGGCTGACATAACCCAAAGCCTTTCACTGGTATTCAGTGCTCAAAGGGGAGGGGGAAAACCCAAAAATGCAAATAAAGCCTACTTCTCACTTAAAAGATGTTTAGTTTCAAAAAAATCTTTGTGGAGAAATTAATTATTGCAGCTCATTTTAAATTAAAGAAGCAAACCCAAGTCTTTGCACATGCAGAAGATCATGCTCTGAACAAATCAAGGGAGGTCTGCAGACATATGCCATGCTGACCATAGGGTCCAGCTTCTGAGTTCAGCGTAAGTAAAGAGATAAACACCTTCGGTGCAAACGTACGTCAATCTTGGTAAACCCATATGCATACAGACCCTAATAATAACCTGTTATTTCTGGAGGGAATTAGGGAGGAAATAGGCATTGGGCTGGAAGAGCAGAATAGATTTAACACATGGGATGCTATGTAGAAAACAGAAGTAGCAGGGTTTGCAATGTCGTTAGAAACGTTTCAACAAAAGTCAACTCCATCAAGCTTATGAAGTCCTGCTTAAAGCTGGACTTAGCACAATCTTAACCAAAACCTGGCCAAAAAACAAGCAAAAAGGCTGCAAGAATCACGCTTTCAGAAACTCAGATGTGAGTGCTACAAAAATGGTTTTCCTGCCTGGAGCTTTGAATACGAGCCCTTCTGTAACAGGAAAAAAATATTTTCTGCAAAGCGACCCAAACGACTCCAGAAGCATTTAGGCGACTGCTTTAGTCGAAGTCAAAAGGGAAAAAAAGCCCATAAAATTGGAAGACAATGTGAACAATGTTGAGCCATTCATTCAAAAATGAAAGCTACTGCTGCAAGAGAAGAGGAAATGTTCACCACAATAGCTTTGGAAAACACTGCCCAAAACCCTCAGGAAAGAAAGAAAAACAAAAACATACTTTCAGAAATCAAGTTAAAAGTAACACAGAGGAATCACAGTAGTTGCATGCTAGGAAATAAAGACCAAAAAGAAAATTGCCACGGCCAAGCCATTTATCCCAGCTCCCATAAGCCTGCTTTTTACCTGATTTAATTCCGGAGTGCATTCAGCAGAAACCCGGCGTGGGAGGCTTTGGCAGCATCCAGTATCCCACTCGCACCACAGAGGGATGCAGCCTCTGGTCCTCCTCACAGCTCCCACCCATGCGTGGGATGGGACCAGCCCAGCTGCCACACCTGGGCCACTGGTACAGCACTTCGAGGCTGTCTCTGCTTAGCACCACGCCAGGGGCAGAAAACAAGGCATAAAGGATTGGTTGTGGAGGAAAGGAGGCACCTTGTTGGCCATGTGAGCCCCTCTCTGTCCTCCCATGTCTCAGAAAGAAGCTACATCTCCCAACGTAAAGGGTGAGGGCCCTTCCAAGATGAGATGATGTGCACATAGAATAAACACAGGGCGGTGGATGGGAACAGCAGCAAACATCTCACTTGCCCTCCCATTACTTAAAGAAGATTTGTGTCTGCTGCTTCATCTCCTTCTTCCACAGATCCCTCCGTTAAAGAAAATCCTCGTTGCCCGAGAGAGACAGCAGAGGCATCTTTCAAGCCACCACTAATTTTGCAGCAATAAATCTCAGCATGTTTAAATGCGACCTGCTAAATCACTGGGAGACTGTGCTTCTCCTCAGTGTGGTCCTCAATGAGCAACATGGAGGTATGGAAATACTTTGGGGCTGATGGCAACACTACTAGCATCATTGCATGCCATGCATGTACCAGTCCCTGTACTCCTAAAGCAGCCTTCAGACAGACATATTTCTACTCAAAGCATGGCCAGCAAGGCCCCAAAAACAGCTACCCTAGAAAAAACCTTTTTTAGAAAAACGGGTATGTCAGGAAAGAGCATCTTTCCAGCCTACCATGGGCCCTGCCATGGCAATTTTGCAGGGCTCGAGAACGTAAACAAAGAAGTGGACAGCAAGCCACAATTCTAGAAACCGAACACAAACCTCTGCCTTCAGGTTGCAATTTCCACCTCTTTCCTCAGCTTCGTCTTCCCATACCCTGGCAGCCCAGTGCAGGACCCTCTAGCATCCTCTCAAAGGCACTCCGAGACCAAGGCCCAAGCACAGCTGCACATCGGCCAGCCATGACTTAACTCTGCTTCTCCTCCACTGGTTAAAGAGTCAGGAGCAATGCAAGACCAAAGGTCCTGTATGGCCAAGAAAACTGGAGTTCATGTGGACTGCACCATCCATAGCATCCTGGATCCCAACAAGGGATCCAAGCAAGAGGCCGTAACTTCAGCTTCATAGATCACCGAATTCAAGTCTTCCAGAAATGCTATTCCTCTCCTTCCCTTGCCTTCAGTTACAACATCTCAAAGACCTAAAAACAGTTGTTATTATTTAACAATCCAGTAATTCTTCTGAGAGCTACTCAGGATGCAAAAACAACCTCAAGCCCCTTATCAGATGAGACCAGCAGGACTCCAAAGCAGAGCACTGGCATTTGTCTAGAAGAAGTGGCACCATTCAGACAGTCTCAAGCAAGGAGCAAAACATAGCCAAAACAAGTCTTAATGAAAGCTGTATCTTTCACATGAGGAAAACAAACATGCGAACTACATGGAAACTCAGCCAAAAAGAAAGTGCAGCACAATTTCTTGTGAACTGATAAAATATTAGATAGCCTGTTGCATTTCTAACTTCGAGAGAAGAAAACATAACATACATAGTGTTTAGTTTCTTTCTAATTCTGGAACATGCTTCTTGGCAGCAAGCCTGGGTTTCACCTGAGGGTAATGCACAAAGGAACATAAAAAATCCCCAACGCGAATTACAACTGAAGAGCAGCCATCTGTGTGGGTGTTTCTCTTTGCAAAAGAAACTAGCAGTGAAAAGGGTTTTCCAATGAGTCAGCCAAGGAAGGGGAAACTTCATCAAGAGTCTCACTGGGATGTGCCTGGAGAGTACGCTTCATGCAAGTATCAGGGCTAAAACCGTTCCCCCTGCCCACTACCAGCGACCCCATCAATGCCTGTCTGTCTACTGTCCTTATCTTCCCTTTTAAAAACTGCAGCGAAAGCTGCTGGGAAGCACACAGTGTGTGGCAAGTAATTACAGAGCAGAGCAGAGCAGAGCAGAACAACCTCAAGGGATAAGCAGCACTTTAGACAGGCACAAAACACTGACCCTCCATGAGGGCTACACGAGACTTCTGCATGTGAAAGCAAACTGAAAGACACTTAAGTTGGCGCTGTCATGCTTAGAGGGCTAGTTAAGCACGAACTGTGAAATGCCCAAGAAACAGATCTGCATGCCACAACTGCTCATCTGGTTTTTGAAATGGTGATCTGAACCTTGCAAAAGTCATCTCTGTCCTCCACTGCAGGTAACCCAGAGACAGCCTTCCCACTGCTGCAACCACACATGCAGACCTTGGTCTCGGCGTTCAGCCACAGACGTGACAGCTCCTTGTTTACCAGACTACCTGGGGCTGCAGGCTGCCAGTCGAGAGAAGCTCTTAGCCTGCTCAAAACCCAGCACACTCATAAGACACAAAGTCAGGCTAGAGCAGATGGAGTCAGATTCTGTCAGGCTGCTCGGCTTCCATCCAGCTCCTTCCAGAGCAGCTCCTCTACCGCCACTGGAGACAGGGTATTGCTTTGGACATAACTGGTCTAGATGCACCTTCGGTCCAACCCAGGACAGCTATTTTCACAGCAGCTTTGCCAGCAGATTACAATATATGCCCACATACTTTAAGCATAGTTCAACAACATCAGCAAAAATTCACTAACAAGGGAAATATTTTCCTACCAGAGTACTCAAAGCTCGAGGTGGACACCTCCTCCTCCAAGCACTCACCCGCTGGAGCAAAACCCTCCCTGCTTTTACCTGAGGCTCAGAAGAAAAGCTGACCCAGGGGATGCCCTGAGATTCCTGCTCATTTTGTAACAAGCCACTTGAAAAGGAAATTGAGCTGAATATTCACATGCTTAAGGCCATTTAAAGTAGAGACCGGCTTTCCTAACATACCAGGGTTCTTCTGGCCTCTGAGGGCAAGAGACGGAGAGGAAGAGAAACACCTTGCAGGGAGAAAGCACTAATAAGATAGGAGATCCTCTGAAATAATTAGCAACATAAGGGAAACAAAAACAAAAACAAAACAAGCACCCACAAACTTTCCCTAAGGAAAAGCTTCAAACTTATGAAACCTCTATATCCACAGGTCATCGGGGGTATGGCAAGCACAGGGCCGACCGCTGCAACAACAGTGGGACACATGCAAGATATTCTGCATCCCGCACAGACAGAGGATTTTCAAATAGGTTCCCAACGAGCAAGTCCCCAGGGAATCAGGGAAAACTAAGTAGCTAAAACAATCCTAATTGCCAGCTGATACAGATGGTTTTTCAAGAGGAAGATAACAACAGGTCTTAGGCAAACATAAGCAGCAAGAGGAGGGTTGTTTCAGCACTTAATTTTTCCCAGTCTTCTCAGGAAGCTCAGCAGGAAATGGCAGAGACTTCCGCCACTCCATAAATGCTTTTATCAGGTTAAATTAGATTAATTCCCCCTGGGAAGATTACTGCTGTAGACAGTTGATGGGTGCTCTTATCTCGATTCTCATGGTGCTTCTACCCCCGTGACTGAAACAGCACTTAAAAGTTTCACCCCCAATTCTTTCACGAAGATACAGCTCCATTACCTGCAGACAACGTATATCCACTCAGGCCGAATGGAGAATACAGCTAAAATCCTAGTACTATTTCCTTTCTTTCTTCTGGTTTCCAAACATTCAGAAGAAAACTGAAACTCAACAATTTCTCCTTATTTTCTTAATGGAACCATGACAAAGCTGCTGTGCAATTTTGTGCTGCAGGGGAGGGCAGGGGGAAGAAGGATTTAATCTGCAGTAGCAAACAAATCATTTATGTGCCCACACATGGACCCAAGCCTCATTTGTCAGAAGAGGAAGTATTAAAGGCTTCAAACACAGCCATCCACTTCCTGGTGTTCTTCTCAGACATCTAGTGTTTGAATCATTAACAGCTAATGGTAATAAAGATGCCTCTGTAAAAGGAGCGGTAGAAACGTCAGGGGAGATGCAAGAACAAGAAGCAAGGATCTGTCCACCTCTGAAGGGGAGTTGTTCATGTAAGAAGCCAGTTCAAGCCCCAGAATTGTTAGGAGCAGCTGGTGAAAGCAATGGGACATATGAAGACAGTTTGTCCCTGGAGCAGAAGCTGGAGAGGAGAAGACAGCTGCAGCAGTGCCCAGGGACATCCCATATGTCACCCTAGTTGTTTCAGGGTATCTGACAAGGGTACTCAAAAACCAGGATGACAGTGCCTGTATCATTACCATGTTCAACCCGCGGCGAGCCTCCAGCGGCCCCAAGCACAGGTGCAACAGGACAGTGCAATGCACTGCATGGACATACTTGTCCCATGGATGCTGTGGTTAAGGTGAGTTTGCTAACTCACTGCTCAGGGTCAGACCAAAAGGTTGGCTATATCGACCACCAGACTCTGAACAGCAGTTCCCATCCATCCACTGTCGGTTAACCTCCATGGCAGCCGTTGTGAGGTGAAACAAGAGCAACCCCGATTGAATCATCCACTGCAGCAAATGCAACGCTGTTCTCAACTTCTCAGCTTGCATTACCCATCCTTACGCTCTTACAACAGCATCTCAAGCTATTTTATCAAGTCAGCATTTAGCTTTTTCACTGGCTAATATGACATTTCCTCTCCCTTCCCCCAGCCCGAGTATTTGGTGAAATCCTCTCTTCCGAAAATTGTGCTGCAAATGCTAAACTTCTGCCAGTTAGACAGGGAATGCCTTGACTAAAAATAACCACGTTTCAGAAAATAGATCCCTTCCCAGTACAATGAAGTAGTGGATAATGCATGCAAACAGACCTGCCAGGACAACACAAATCTCCAGATTTGCATGAGAATCTCATCAAGCTCAACAAATAGACAGCTGCAACTACTGTGACTTGCCCCATCTTAAAAAAAAACAGGGGGGAAAAAAGGAAGAGAGGTAGAGTTGCGGGTGAGGTAAAGTGTGCTGGGATGAATGAAGTTTCTCCCTGTCTTGGCCAGAAGGGAAGTGCCACCACTTGACTGCATTCCCTGTGAACCGAGCTGCTCACAACCCATATAGAAAGAAGAGGATGACACACCGCTCCCTACATGGCCACTACAGGAGGCGAAAACCCTATTACAGGAAACTCGCTGCAATTCAGGCATGTAAGAGAACAACTTGGGCTTCTGCCACCTGAGTCACCAGGAGACTGGGGTGCTGACTCAGTGCTGGCTCCCTCCAACTCAGACACACCTGTGACAACTTGCTAGCAAATGGAGGGACTCCTGCCTTTGCTGGTCCCCTGCTCATTACGTTTCTCCCTGTAAAAAGGGGCCCTTTTATGCTAGAAAATTCATTTAAGAAAAGGAAAGTACAACGAGAAGGCTAGCGTGGGAAGCACAAGCAGTGCTCTACTGATCTGCTCTACTTTAAGCTCCAAAGTGGAGGGCATGTCTGCTTGCATGGTGGGATGAACCCCAGGAAATACAGGGGAATTAGGTGGAAGCAGCTCCACCCCGACTCCTACTCCTCCAGCACGTTTGCCACACCGCCCAGACAGTCCTGGATGAACCAGGCTTTCAAGAAAGTTCGCTTTCCATAATGAATCTATTTCACTTTTTTAAGGATCAAGAAAGCCTCATGCAGCAAGTTATGGTTATGTCCTCCTATAATTCAATAGGCCATTCAGGCAGGCCAAATGCAAGGCAATGCCATTTTGGGATGAAATCCATCAGGGATGGGCATTTGCAGAAGGAGCTGCTTCTGCTCTGTAAGCTTTTTCAGCAAGCTGAAGGCTCGAGCCCAGCATTCCAGGCCAGTCCCTCCCTGTCCATTGATGCTCCTGCAGAAGCATCCATCTACCCGCTTCTCAGACCTCCCCGAAACAACCACAAATGGCAAAATATTCCACTTCAATTCCAGTGGTTGCACACTCACCTCTGGTCAGCTGGGAACATAATTCCAGTTAATAAAAATGTAGCCTGCAGCCCAGCCCTGTATTTTCTCCTTCTCAAAGTAATGCAGGAATTGAAATCGAGGTGCAAGCAGACCTGCTGGTAGCACAGTGACGGGTATCACTGAAAACATGTTTTGCACCTTGGTGACTTTAACCGACTCAAGCAATCCACTTATGATGCCAAACAGTTGCAGAGAGCACAGATAAGATTTTTCAGTTGAGCACTGATGTCTTAAATCAATAAATACACCAAATACCTTGGGCAAAAGGATGCACCAGGCAGCACAGCAAAGGCACTACTCCACTGCTTCTGATAACAATCAGCGGCAGAGCAGAGCAGTAATTGTACAGGCAGGAATAAGCTGCTACAGGCTGCTCTTGCCGTACATTAAGAAAACAACAGCAGAGTTGTTCATGGCTGGATAACAACACGAAAACAGCTTTCTCCCACCCCCACTAGGGACGGCGGGCAGACACACGCTATGGGGAGCTACCAAAGGCCAGCAAAGCAGGAGGATGCCGCAGTGGTGCGCGCAACTGCAAGCTCAACCAGGAATCCCCAGCTGGTGCTACAGGAAGGAAAAGGCTGTGTGTTAGCAAGGAGTGTGGCCTCCCAGGAGCTGCTCTGCAGTGACGCTCCGTTTTCCAAAGCTTTCCTTAGAGGGCTGTCAGCAAGGCTAAGTACAAACCTTACCTTCTGCCTGGGTGTTTTCACAACACATCTGGATGGAAAAAACTATTCACTGCAGCGCAGTCTCTCCCACTATGTCTGTCAATGCACACCCATAAGGCAAACCTTGCACACATTTCACTCTCAGGCACATACAGACCCTCCCCCCCTCGCCAGGAGCATGGCAAACGTACCTGTTCAGAGCATCGGCTTCTGTCAAGGTACTGACAAGGAGCCAGAACACAATCCCCATCGGCACATGGGAACTGGCAAATCCTGTAAGCATTAGGGAGAACAGTAATTAGTGATATTAATGAGAACTGGCTGGTGAAAGGGAAGGATGCCAAGGCAACCTTGCAAGAGATGGGAGGGTGTTAGATACCTGCCCCGAACTCACTCCTACCTAGCCCTAGCACCACAGCAGAGGTACCCGGCACGAGGCTGTCAGGTGACTTCTCCAAAATTACAGAAAGAATCTAAGGTAAAAGGCAAGACAATGAGTCCCAAACCAAGGCTGTTCGTCCAGCAAAGCCTCCTCAATGCACCAAAGTTAAAGTCTAAGTAGAGAGGCAGAAAAGAGGCTGATAAATGGGATGGAAGCAGTCACCTGCACAACTCCCCTACACCTCTCCCTGAGACGGTTCTGAAGATCTCCTGCTCCACAGCACTTGTGCAATTTCTTCTGGTCTGCAGAGCAGATGAATCCCATCTGACATTAGAGTCAGGCTGCTTCCATTTTTTCATTATTATTATTATTGATTCATCATTATAGCTTCATAATATAAATGCTTTCATATTACCCACTGACTGCTTTATAAAGCTTTTGTACATTAGTCACACAATAGACACCTAGCAGCACTGAGCACAAGCTGACAGAAGTCACCTCCGCAGGCTGCAGAAACACCTCGCTGCAGACATGCAAAGTGCCCACTCCGTGCTGAGGAAGAGGTATCAGAAAAAAAGATGTTTTATGGGAAACAGTTCTAAGCAGCCATAAGTAGACGTTTTTCTGACGATAAAACTGAAGCAAAGGTCACCGCATCTAACACAGTTCTACTTTTCCCGTTAAGTTCATGCACCGGTTCGGGGACAGCAATGAACTACCATCCTCAAGCATGTTGTAATGCAGAGAAGATCTGGAATCAGGGGCAGGTAAGGAAACAGGGTGGAATGACTTCTTGAGTCAAAGCACCAAACTGGCAAGGGGAAGGTACAGCATCAGCCTGACAACATCCCACGTATTTCCTGCCAATTGGACCTCATTATGAACTGTGAAAAAAACTTACTCATGCAGCACACTGGTTTACCTTGGACTGAGGAAGAGAGACATGCTTGTCTTTCCTAGTCTCTGCAGGTGAGACACAGACATCAGACATTGCCAACTGGTATTTAAAGAACTGAGAAAAAACATAATCCATTTGGCACCCTATTTTCCCCTTTCTCCTTTCCTATTACAGAAGGCCTAAAGGCATTCCTAAGGATGAAAACAATACTGAAAACCAGAAGACGACAGCACAGACCTTGGACTCCAGCCTCAAGCACAAATTTTCCATCAGCATTTATAATTGCTCTCCCTGTTGCTTTACATTACCATTCCAGCCAAAACACAAGAGTTATTTACTCTTGCTATGTACCTCTAGAAGGGTCTTCTGTTTTTCTCTTGAAGCCAGTAAGTGAACACCTTTCTGCAGTGAACATGAAGTCTCTACAAAGACAGAAATAACATTACAAATCCAACCTGGCCAATAATCTTCAACGGCAGCTTATTTATAAAAGTACAGAAAGACAACTTTCCTCCCTCAGCAAGGAAATTCTTACCTTAAGTTCACACAGCTTACATATAAAGGGGCTGCATTAGCTTTGTAGGACTTCATCTGCATTGGCATTGACCCATTCCTGCACCAGGGCTCAGCACATGGGGGAAAGCAGCACGGCTGCTGTGCAGACAATGTTTTCTCCCTTGCTCCTCCAGCTCCTTTTTCCTCTAACAACTTTCTCAACACAATTGCTACTATCAGCTAACATCGCAGAAACATCACTGGCAAAGTTCCAAGTCCTTGCCTCCCAGTACTGCAGAGCAAGGCAAACAGAGATGCTTGTAGCTTCTCTAAGTGCTGTTGGCTGCTGGATTTAATCAAACCCATATGAAGGTGGCCTGGCCTGCCTTCCCAAAGCAACCGCAGCTCCAGACAAAGCATTCTGTCCTGCAGCAACCAGACGTACTGGAAACACAGCTGAGTGCCAGGGAATAAGCCCCCACCCCATTCCCAAACTCCCTTCCTGCAGTGCCCAGTGCCATCGCTCTCCCCAGAGCTGCTCCTCCCCGGGAGGCATTACCATGCACCAGGCAACGCAGAGCACGGATGGCACACTCATGCCAGCAAACCTCCTCTGCTGCCTTCCTGCAGCTCCAGCTTGTCCACCAAAATATGCATTTCTTGGTGTCGCCATCCCAGCGACCTCTTTCTGTACTTGACCTTGATGCCACATGTTGCTTGTTGGCAGACTGAACGAGTACTGCAGAGACATGATAACATTTTATTTCATCTAACATGGCAAATAAAGATTCACCAGAGTTTTAAAAAAAAGTTACGAAGCAGGGAGAAGGAAGTGTCACCAGACCAGGAGTGAAGGGTGCAAGCAAAACAACGGGGCAGAAAAACAGGAGGGCTCTGCACAGCAGGAATGACCAGAGAAGTCCCCCATGCCGTAAGGAGTAAAAGAGAAGGGTGGCACTCACCAAGAGAGCAGTCACACAACCTTGGGGAACTGCCAGACCCCAAGCCTGACTGTGCAGCTTTACTAATACCCCTGGCACAAGCAGATACATGCGCCATGAAAGAAACCCTACTTTAAAGCCTAAGGGGGGAGGGGGGGGGAGGATGGGGTGTTTGCTGCCAGCTTTGAGAAATAATAAAGTTTTCTGTAAGAGGCTTATGCTAACTTTCTTCCTCTCCCCTGTGATGATCTTGCAACCTCAGCAATTTCCAGCTCAAGCTAACAGCTCTGGCCCCCCATAACCAACAGCAAGGCTGAGTGTCTGCACTACTTTTAACAGGAAGGTGCACAACCATCTTCGACACAAGCATGTATGATGGAACTCCTCAGATACAGCTAGCACATCAAGAGAGCTACCAAAAACATGCTGGCTCCCCAGACAACAGATCTTGACACATCATTGTCAAGGCTTTAACGTACTTGCAACAAGCAACTAACATAACAGCTTTTCACCTGAGATGGGTCAGATAAATGTTAATAACAAGTCAGGCAGGAAGACAAACTTTCCCCTAGCCTTATAGCTAGAGGAGGACAGGACAGCAGGATTTGTCCTGCTCCCTCCCAGAGAGGTACAAACACAGCAGGCCCTGGTCTGCAGTGTATTTAAGCAGAGAAATCCTAGAATCAGACAAGTGGTTTGGGTTGGAAGGCACTGCTTAAAGATCATCTAGTCCAAGCCCTGGCCGTGGGTAGGGACATCTTGCACTAGACCAGGTTGCTCAAAGCCCCGTCCAACCTGGCCTTGGAACGCTTCCAATGATGGGGCATCCACAACTTCTCTGGGCACCTCAGAGGACTCTACCAACATTGTAGCCTCCCAGAAATATTAACATGCTTTGCAATCCTTATCCCTCCTTTACAGGGAGGTAAACCGGGGTAGAAGCAGGACGTGCTCTACAAGCGGCTGCACTACTGCCCTTCGGCAAGCCATGCCCAGTCCCACATTCTCACCAGCTTAACTGCTCCAAAACTATCCTTTGCTGCCAAAGCCAGACAGTCTGCCTTTTCCCTCCTCCCTCTTCTACACATCCCAGTCACCTCTACACTTGTGGTAGCAACCATCGCTTGCTTGACCCAACTGGAAGCCATCCCAGAGAAGAAGAAAAAGAGGAAGGATTTCTGGCAGAAGAACAGCCTGAGATCAGCTAAAGCTGATGGGAAGTACGACCTCAGGAAGACGGCATAGTGGTACATCTGGAAACCCAGATGGGACTTTCAAGCTACAATGCTTCAACCCATCATAGCTTTGTCTCTGCACTGGCGTAAGTCACTTAAAAACTTAAAATAGCTCCATTCACTGTTGAATATGCCCAGCTGCTCACCTTTCTAAAGACCCATCAAAAATAGCCTGGTGAAGCGCTATGTGAGGTCTCCAAACTAGGCGGATGCACCCAAACAGCAACACACCACAGCTATGCAAGCCTCGCAGCTTATCAAGAAGTAGTGGTAGAACAAAATATCTCCAAGAGGTGTAGGGATTTTTTTGTGTGTGTGTTTTGCCATAGCTGAAGGGTGTTCTCAAATGGTTTTCAGGAGAAGAGAAGCAAAGACAAGCATATGTGAAGGATCTAGCAGAAGCTCTTATGCAAAGCAGACAGCAGGATGCTGAAAATAAATACGCAAAGCCCTTTGCAGCACCAAAGTTCAAATCCATCTGCACATTTCTGCAGCTGTCACAGCAGCCCATAGAAGGGATTTTCCAATTCCTTGCAGAGAAACTCTGGAACATAAGGATGGAAACACAGAAGCACAGGCTCAAACTCTACGCCAGCCCTTCATCCTGAGCTGTGACCTCCTTCAACACCACCAGGAGTGTGGAGGGCAAGCACGGCACAGCCCTGCATGGTCCCCTCAGGCTGGCTTGTCCCCAGCATGGGGTGGCCCAAGCCCCTTCCACCTCCATCCCGCTTCTCCTCTGACACAGGGCTGGACAGAGGGGTTTCAACAGACCCAGGTGCAGCTCAGGGTACTGGAGCGGCTGCCAGCACAAGCCTTCACAGCCCAGCCAACCACCTCACCTCCAAAACCAGCAAGAGCACGATCCCCATCCAAAAAAGCACACACCACAAAGCTGTGCTGAGTGGTGGGAGCTGATGCCCCAGCATTCCCAGAGGTACCATCCAAACATCCCAACAGCAGTCTGACAGAGCTCCCCCACCCCTAGCCTCTTATAGAGGTGAAGGTGGCAGAGCTAATCCTCTCTTGTTTTTCTAAGTTTATGCAGCATTAGCCACACGGGCTTTGGATGAAGCTGTCCCGGGGCCCCCAGGCAAGCTTCGCCTGCGATCACCGCCGTGCTCAAAACCAACAACTCCGCCAGCTCTCAAGACACAGACAAGTACAGTTAAATACCTCACCTTCAAGCATCCTTTAAACACCCTTCATAGAAATACCCAGAGCTGCTCCTCCACTTAACACAGCTTTCCCCCTGCTCCGACCCCGCTAGAAAAAGCACACAGCTACTCAAATTGAGTTTCCATGGCATTAAGACCAGTTAACCAGCTACGCATCTCCAACTGCCCCGTTCTCAGTTTTCCTGATAACTGTTACATGCAGAGCACATGCACACCCCAGAAATATCCCAAAGCATCCTTAAGAAAAACATAGACTTTACTACTAAGCTCAAGCTTTCACCTCTGCAGAAATTAATCTTCTCTTAAAGAAAAAAGAAAACAAACAAACCACAACGGATTAATTCAGGCCAATTTTTACAGAGCAGAGTTTTCAAAGTCAGCTGCACCTAGCTGCAACCACAGAGCTGATGCTAGGCAGGACACACGAGCCATCACACACGCAACATTTATGGCAGGGACCTTTCAGTTACCTGCATGCCACCTCCCGGCAGCGGGGACTTGGGGCAGAGCACAGTTTCTTGGCTTGCAGGAAAAAGCAGCTCATTGCACTCGTCAAGACACAAGCGACCACTGACAACAGATGGAAGCAATGTGCACGCCTGGCTCATAAGACGAGCTGCCAAAGCAAGCAAGCCAGCCCTTCAACTGCACCTCCCCAGAGTTCTCCTGGCCCATGCTACAGCTCTGCTTTCCCTGACAGCTTTGCAGCAGCGGAAGGAATCACTCTGCAACACAACTTGGCAAGCAGACATCTGCAACTGGAACAGCCTCTGATGCACAGCCTCTTTTGCTCATTTCTTAATATAATTTCTTGAAATGAAACAGGAAGAGCTAAATTCATGCTCTATCAGCTCAAGCAGGGTACCAGCTAAGCCAGTGTTATCATTTCAAAGCCTGCCACTTCCAGCAGTCGGAGAATATGGACTAGCAGCATTGTTTGAGCCACAGACTAAAGACCAGGGATGTGCTTCCCAGCCGAGGGCTGGTGGGGCAATCACCTCTCCTGCCCAGCCTCTCTGGGGACAGACCTCTCCCGGGATGGATCTCTCTGACCATCCAGCTGCCCCCATGCTGGATACAGCACCCTGCAGAAGATAACTGTTTAATACCCCAAGGACTGAAGTGCTGTGACATGCTGCAGGAAGAGGTCAGTGGAGATCCAGCCAGCAACCACGCCCAAGGCAGGAAAGCGGTAAGGGAAGAGATCCCTGTAAAATCGCAACAGATGACTTGGAAAACCCATTTCCTTAGACACACAGGGGGCTGACAACAGTCCACCACTGCCAGAGAGGAGCAGACTTCCCTGTCTCCCTCCTGGTCCCTCCAGCCTGTGCTGAAGGGAAAAGCCCTAGCTGCCATTGAGCCTCTGCCCACCACTGGATCAAGCGCTGATGCACGAGAGGGCAGGGCAACAACAATTTCCACCCAGACCCTTGCATATTAAAAGCACGGTGAGGGCGACACTGCAGTTAAGAAAGCTCCCTGCGCTATCATCAGTCTGCTAAAGGCCAGAATAAATGAGGGGATTTACAGACCTAGACCGAAAGCAACACACACGCTTGCCAAGCTGAGTCCACCCCTTGTCTCAACACATGCACCATGCAATTTTTTTTCCCATGGAAACTGGATTACAGCACCCCACTTTAAGAGATAGCTGTTCACATTTTAAACATGTTTGCTGGAAACAAGTTCAGTCCCTTCAATGGTTAAGGTCTTCTGCAGCTTATTGGTTTTGTTAGCTATATGTTATATATCCCCCCTTCTGACTCCCAATTAAACTTCAAATTCCACCCGCTGTACCTCATGGCATCGTTCTCTCACAGTATGGGAGACCCTGAACAGCCTCCAGCCAGATCTCTTCACCGCACAGAGGTACCAAAGCACAGACACCACCAGGTCACTCCTCAAACGCCCCAAAGTTGAGCAGATGCAGTGTCAGAATGTCTCCAGCCTCAAAAATGCAGAGAGGACACAGAGGAGCTGAGTCCCTGATACCGCAACGTGAATTAACACCAAGTTCAGCTGGTCGTGGCTTTTCATCAGGTGTCTTGTTAGAGCCCAGCACTAAGGCAACATCGCTCACCAAATGTCATGCTGTTCAAGGTATCTCTAGCACTGCTCAGCATCCTCAGTTCATGACCTGCAGAGCCTGCAATGGGACGTACACCATAAGCTGAAGACAGTCAGCAGGACAATGTTATCAGGCTCTATTTACTCAGCCTCTAGACATCCACAACAAACAGGCCTGGAGTCTCCAGGAGGCCAAGCAATGGTCCTGCCAGCCGTTTACTGTAGGAAGCTGTGTGATGGGCATCAGTCCATAGCAGCTCAGGCCATTCCTCCACAGCTGTGCTGGTGCAGCTGCCTGGTCAGCTATGCAGCAAACCAGATGGGGATGCAGATGTGGCTCAAAAATACTTCAGTAAAGAACAAATTCAGTGCTGGGCCACCCAAACTGTTGTACCAAAGCAGCAAGAACATGGATCAACCATGCACCTAGGCCAGAAGCAATGCTTTGTAGACCAGATACAGGTTTCCCTGCAAAACTCATGCAGCAAGGAAAATAATGATGGTTTGAAACAATTTCAGTAACTTTATCTGGTTAGCATTGTAACCAGCAGCAATAGCACACACAACACTTCTGACCCACTTTATTACCACCCAGAGGAAATGAACACACTACATCCTCCCTGATAAGTCCCCCTCATTCAGACACCGATGCTCTCTCGATCAGTGTTGATTCACAGAACTGAGGGGGGAGGGAAGAAATAGCAAGAACAAGACACCACATACACAACATTTTTCGAGAAACTGAATTTCTGAACATGCAGGTCATTTTCTTACCTGCTCCCTCCTTGTCTACTCTGTACTGAAATGTTTGGCAAGATACACAATTCACTATTGGTGCAACTTTGCTCCACTGAAGCCCAAATCAGATGTCAGAGCTATGAAAGCAGGACAGGAGACACTCTGAAATTTTATCTTGGGAAGAGAAAGCCATGCTACTGAACTATAATTTGAGTAGTCAGCTATGATACAAATGGGGGAAACTTAAAAGCGAAAGCAATTGCACTAGCTCAGACCAATACTCGCACCCCCCAACATCCTGCCACCATGGCGGTGAGCAGCAGACATGGCTCTCGCACGCTTGGTCAAGGCGACTGCCGGACAGGTTTCCACAGCACACCCTCCACGTGCCTGGCAGGCTGCAGCTTTAGCAGCCAAGGAGAGGCATGCAAAGCATGACCATCACTGCTTAGGGAACAGAACTCAAGGGAAAGGGAGGCAGGCATTTTAAAAACTTGAGCCAAGTGGCGAGTCTCAATGAGATCCCACTGATTTCTGCCGAGCGAGCTGGCCCAAAGCGTGTGCGTAAAGAAGCCAGGCTCAGATTCTGCACAACTACTGCAAAGAAAAGTAAGAGATGCACGAGCAGGTTGTGGACTTTGGTTGGCTGTCCCAGCTGCTGCTAGGTCACCGGCAAAGCATGCACCCCACTTTGCCGAACAAGCAAATCTTCCTCACACCTCTTACAGCAGAGAAAGCACTGGCAAGCTGCTGAATACATCAACAAACAAGCATTTCTGAGCAAGCTGACTTTAATTCTGCTGTCAGGATGCCAACACGGCACCAAGTCCTAAAGAGATCAGATTTGTACTGACAAAACACTCAGGCAAAGCTGGCATGATGGGGGCACGCGGGGGCTCAGCATCCCCAGCACCTGCTTCCTCTTCATGAACCCCTTCCCCCCACCCCAACCCATCCCTGACTGATCACAAGTAGTTTTCCACAAGGAAAATTTTGTGCTGAGTTCCAAAAGGTGCGGGCAAGGGCCTTGTTTGCTTGATTTTTGGGGTTCCACAGCAGTGCAGCTCATTGGTGCTGTGAGCTCCCACCCTGCCACATGGAAGTGCTCAGCAGCCGCCTGCATCACATGAAGCTCCTCTGCATAAAGCTGAACGGTGCTGGCTCCTTGGTTTGATTTCCAGGATCCGAGCCACAAGGAGAGCTAAAAATATCTCAATTAACCATTCCTTTTCAATGCAAGACTTGCTGATGATGCCACGAGGGTATTATACAACTGCAAATAGGTAGACGTGGTCTTCGAAAAAAAAAAGAATCAAACTGGGAAAACAGCTGGCTGGGACAGTAATCTCTGAATTCAAGCATGGACTACACCACCCAAAAATGTGGAAGAGCTTGTGCAACCTGCAACTGTGGTGGCTAGCTCTGATGTGCTTGCAAGCTTTCTGGTGCGATATACACAGGGTATGATTTTTGCTCTGCATTGATTATACACAGAAAGCTCATTCTGGCTATATCCCATGCAAGCTGTCTCCTGAATCGGCTGGCTGCTTAGCTCTATGTTATCCTGCATGTCAGGAGTTAAGCATGAAACTTTTATTCGTAGTAAAATCCATTGCAAAGAGTCAACCAGGCTCCAGAGCTAAGCATTTCTTCACATGCAGATGTAGCAGCAATTTTTTTATCGCTGCCTGGTCTTTATGCTGACATCTAGACTTTAAACATCATCCTCAGGTACATTACTCACAGCGGCAACCTGGGAGAACCAGCAAATCCTCCCCATTGGAGCCCAAACATTGGCTTTAACCTGGTATTACGTTTATCTCTTCGGCACTAGGCTCCCATTAATGGAACTTCCAAGCAGGCTGCTTCAGACTTAGCATACTTGAGAGCAGCGGGCTGGGATGGCACTGCTCCAGCCTCAATCCGCAAAGCCTGCGCTGTTTCTCCATCCTCCAACAAGCTGCCACCCTAATGAGCCCAACCCCGTGACGAGAGCCAGGGAAACAAAAGAAACAAACCCGAAGTGTCCAGAGCAATCAATATCTTTCTAGGAACAGTCAGGCCTCTTGCCGGCTTTCTTCCAACCCCAGTTTAGCTCTCCTGCAGCACAGAGAGGGATGGCATGCGCAGGAGCAACTCAGCAGGATGCCGAGCCAGGAAGCACAGCTGGTGCTCAAGCAGACACCTAGGGAGGTGAACATGCACTGGACCCTCTGCAAACACCTGATGCTGAGGGTGTCAAAGCAAACCCACAGCTAAAGAGAGCACCCATCCACATCAAAAATCACAGAGCAAGCACTAGCGTCTGAATAGTTGTTTCAGAAATACCTACTGCTACGTAAAATGAGGATACATATTGTAGCAAATCAGTGAATATTGCTAACCTCAGCATGAAAGGTTATCTTGCAGGTGCTGGAAAACTGCTTTCCATCACACAGCAGCTATTGCACTGCCATGCTGAGCGATGTGCAGCATGGCATGAACCAGTCCCTTCAGCCATCCGTGCATTATCCAATAAAATGGACAACTGGGAGTGCCACAGGCTGCCAAAAGATGAAGGGGATGCAGCAAGCAAGGCTCCACTGATAGGACTGCAACTTCAGCATCTCTGGGGCCTGTTCTTTGCACAGAGCAGCTGTAGGTTTGTTCAGGTGGGTGTTTTTCCAGTCACCTGCAAAGGGACTTCCCTATCCTTGGCAGGGAGGGAATGCAAGGACAAAATGGAGATTCACCAGCACTTGAACAGCATTTGCCCCAGGTGTGGAGATCAAGGAGCACAGCACTGCCAAAGCAAGTAAAAGACAGCAAGAGGAAACCTTATAAAAAAAACGAAAAAAAAAGGTTTTGCTGCGTGAAAAGATCCTGCACAACCTTGTTATGCAACCACACAAGGAGCAAATGAGGGAGACCGTGGCTAGGGCTGATGAAGCAAGGGTGACGGCAGTCCTCTCTTCCCCCCTGCCTTTGCTCTGCCAGTTGCTCTCGGCAACATAACGACTCAGGGAGGCAGACTGCCCCGTGACAGGAAAAACAGATGTAACACCCAAGCGGTGAAACCTCACATCTGAGAGCATTTATGCAAAACGAAGCCTGAAAATTTTTTCCAGCTCCACAGAGTCGACTTGACGTTTTGTAAAACTGAGCTGATGAAATGCTATCGCTTGCATCGAAGGTGAGATTCGCCAGCAAGAGATACTCTCAAGCATCTCCTCATTTTCTGCACATCAGAGAAAAAAAAAAAAGCCGTCTATGGGCAAGATTAGAGAGTCCTGCAGCTCAGGGTGATGTAAAAGAGAAAGGAGGACTTCAGAAAAAGAAATGACACACGTGCAAAGCTCCTCAGCCTGGCACCCAAGGGATCAGCTTAGCTAAGAAAACTACTTTCTTTTCAAAATAAAGGTACGGATCTGTCAGAATTGTGAGTCAAGCTCCAAGATAAGAAATCATACTGCTGGATGGGTGTGGCTGCCTGCTTGTTCGGTCGCTCCTGGGTGTTTTTTTTTTAAAAGATAAACGTGTCTTTCAGAACATGTTTGTTGGCCAGTCTTCCCTCTGCAGGGGCGGGGGGAACAACAAACAACAACCACCAACAGGGAACCATGAAAACAAAAAATGACAGATAGGACTGTTTCCAAAGAGCTGAGATCATGCTTCACAGGCCCTTTAAAGCAAGATACAACATATTAGTATGCTGAAAAGGACAAAAGAGAAGTAAATTTAGAATTCCAAGTAGTTCAATAAAATATCACTCAGAGAAGCTATTAAGCAAACTCTGCAAGAAGCGGAGCCCATTCACAGACCAGACTCTATCAAGGAGAAGAAATAAATAATTTTTAAAATCTATTTTTAATTGTAAAGCTGTTGATATACAGGAGTATTTAGTCAGAAATTCAGTCTGGAGGAGACTAGCTCAGCAAATGCATCCAGGAAAAAAGGTAACTTGTATATCAGAGGAAGAACTAAGGCAAATCCCTTAAGAAGGGTGTAAAATTGAGCAGAGAGTGGTTTTGAATCCAACAGGACAATGGCTTCAATACAGCCAAGGTAGAAGTACAAAAGTATTGCAGGAAAACAAACAGTGTAAAGCACCCAGGAGCTCAATAGAGCAAAAGCCACAGCAGGTCCCATTGCTGTCTCCAACCTCTTTGCTGCTCAGTGAATTGCAGTAACTTGGGGACAGGCATCCCTGCCTGCAGCTCTGCCAGCTCAGCCCAGGACTTTGCCACTCTGCAAACAGCAAGATGGTAAGCAGCCACCAACAAGGTTATACAACAGAAGAGATTTTGTAATCCCTTTGGTTGAGAAAGCAATTTGCATTGGCCTTCACCACTGTTTGGTTTTGCCTTTTCTTGCTCAAGAACATCGGAGGGGAAGAAAAGTGACCAAGCATAAGGCAAGCCGTCAACCAGAATGACAGATTTTTGACTAAACCCTGGATATCACTGCTGCTGAACATAGCTTTAAACTAAAGCATCAAGCCCACAAACAGCCTCCTCTTCCTCACCACAGCACTGGCAGAGAAAGGTCCCGACACTCTCACCCGCTTTACTACGCACACCCTGATTGAGGCCATCCCCTTTTCCCGCCAAAAATGGGGCACCAAATCGTGGCCGGTCAGCGCAGCTCCCCAGAAGGCTCCAGCGCATTGTCTCATCCACCATTTGACAAGCACTCGAAGGTCCCCGCTTCAGACCCAGCATCTCCTTCCTTGCCCAGCAGGGAGATGTTGCCCTTAACTCTACTTCAGATGGAGCACAAGAGCAAACAGAACTATTTCTTAACGGAAAAGAACTCACGGCGCAGGTTTCAATTTCTGCATGTGTTTTTACAGGAGGTATCCCAAGGCAAGGCAGGGGGGGCCAACCGCAAGCAGCAGGTCTGCTAATTCAGGCATTCAAGCTGCTGCACCACCAACCGCCCCTGCCACCAGCGGGGACCAAACCCGGCTGTCCAACCAGCATTTCCAGCTGCACCCTGAGCAGCAGGCACTTCGGGGGCTCCGCCGGCTGCCCACCGGCACAGCCAGGTCGCACCTGGGCCACCCCACGGGTCCCCAGGGAGCGGTAGGGCTGGGGAGGGCAGGTGAAGGCTCACCACCCCATCCCCCCACAGCGAAGCCTCCCCTGACAGCAACCGAGGGGATCACTGACAGCTTCAGCCGGGGGCGGGGGGGACGACGACAAACAGCATCTGGGTTTGTTTTGTTCTGTTTTGACCTCAACGCAGCCCCACCATGATTCAAAGGACCATCCCAGGCACACAGCCCCACACCGTGACCCTCCCCATAGCCCCCACCTTGGCACGCAATCCACTGCAGCCCACTCCCCCCAGGCACACAGCCCCCCCTCCCAGCACACAGCCCTCTGTAGCCCCTCACCCCGCAAGGCGCTTTCCGAGCGCACACCGAGCCCTTTGCAGCCTTCCCGACGCCCCCGTTCGCGCACCCTCCGGACACCCCCCCGCACCTCCCGCCTCCCCACTGGGGGGTGTCCCCGACACACAGCTCTCCGCAAACCCCCGGACGCTCCCGGGCAGACAGACCTTTGCAACCGCCCCCTTCCCCCGCCCAGTGCCCCCGCACGCAGGCTCCCCTCGGGTTCCGCGCCCCGCCGCGCCCCGCAAACCTGCCCTTCCCTTCCCTTCCCTTCCCTTCCCTTCCCTTCCCTTCCCTTCCCTTCCCTTCCCTTCCCCCCCACCCCGCGGCTCCTCCGCTCCTCACCGCCCAGCGCCGGGCGGGCCGCCGCGAGCTCCCGGCCCCGCCGCGCATCCCCCGCCGCGCGCCCAGCCACCAGCCACCAGCCCGGCCGGCCGCGCGCCGCCACCAAGCCCCGGCCGGCGCGCTCCCGCGCAGGCGTGGTGGGATCCCGAAAAGGAACGGGTAACGGCCGGCGCCGCACAGCGTCTCGCGAGAAGAGAATAGAAATATGCCGGGAGGGGGCCCTGTAGCGTAGGGGAATTAGCTCAAATGGTAGAGCGCTCGCTTAGCATGCGAGAGGTAGCGGGATCGATGCCCGCATTCTCCACGTCATTTTCCTCCTATCGACTGGCAAGGCCGCAAGGTGCTCTGCCTTTAACTTTTTACCATCCGCCGAGGCGTTTTGCTTTATTTTCTTAAAAATTCCTTAAATTCTTATTTGCTTCCTTAAAATTCCTAAAGATACACTTGCTCGACCCGCGGTTAATCAAGCAGAGCGCTGTGTGCTCCGCATTGTGGGAGGGCCCCTTGCTTTCTCGTTTGATACTGGACATGGCCAGCAGCAGGGAGCAGTGCCCAGTCCCTCCGGTGCTTCCCAGAGCAGCTCAGGCCCCAGCCCTCACCCGCGGGGCCCCTCCGGGAGCCAGAGGGCCCCTGAAATCCCCTCTCCCGGGAGCCTCCGATAGAGCTGAAACACCATTTGCCTTTAGTAAATTTGAGGAGGAATCAAAATATCTGCAGGAGGCTTTGGTGTACACGCCATCTAGTCGAAAAACTGGCAAGATTTTGCCCAGTGAATTTATCCAAGTGCAAAGTTCAGATAAATATTCAAATTCTTTACATTCTGCTACTGTTCTACTGCAACAAGCCACAAGGAATAATCAAATGCTTTAAAGAAAAAGAGAGCGGATTTTAAAAACTGAAGCTATATCATGACAAAAACCCAAACCCGTAGGAATACATTCAGTCAACATTTCCATCCCAGTCACAAACTGAACTGGAAACCACAGGTGGAAAACTATTCTGCACACTTTCTCCAGTTACATGTGTGAGGAAATTACCTTTCTGACAGATTTCAAGGGCAGAGTGGAATTCAGTTTTCAAGCTGCTCGCAGCCCCCAGCCTACACCTGAGCAAACTGCAGAACATCCCATCCCCAGACCTTCGCAGTGTGCCTAGAGTAGGCTCACCCCTCTGCAGAGCAGATACCGGAGCCCTGGGGTGGCTGAGGAGGGAAGAGGTCTTACTCAGAGCCTACGCTCTTAAATCCCAGGGGACTTGGCAGCACATTCATCAGATCCCCAAGAAGGACCTGGCGCACACTGGAAAACATCAGTGGGTGCCTTCCAGTCTGACCAAATTCTTCTGCAGTGTCCTTCCATTAAACCGCATCTTCAGAAAGAATAAGAAGCTTTAATATTACTGGGTCTCCTTCTAAAAAGAATAAACCCAGGGAAAATCTTTTTGTCTGAATAAATTTCATGTGCAGAGATTTTTGCAGAGCAGCACTGTTTAGCTAAAGCCTTTTTGTGCTTCTGGAGCCATGTCGTACCCCAGGGTCAAGTCCTATCTGTTTTACTCTTTAACTCCTGCAGGTCTGTGAAAGTCCTTCTAACCCCATTGCTCTTCTTTATAGACAGCTTGGATGTTTAAGTAAGACAATTCCAGATAGCCCAAAGAACTGGATTGAAGAGAGGATGCAGTGGCTTTCCAAAGGGATTACTGGGTACAAATACCCATGAATTCTCATGGGTAGTCTCACAGAGACTAGAAAGAGATGTCTCCACCAGCAGTGGACATCTACTAAAAAACAAATGAGTGTGTGATTGTTGGGGGGATTCTAGCTTGCAGATTTCATTCTGAGTCCCAGACAAACTCATGAAATAACCAGGTGTCACTACAATGGTCTTCAAAGCTTCAATAAACAATTCAAGTCTTCCTATGCATCAGGATTTAACAGGAAAGTGAAATCCGTCGCAGTCTCCTATTTCATCAGCTGCTATGCAGCTGGCACGAAGAGATTGTATGGTGAAATACATTTGTGTCCATGGTCCGATCCTCTCATTTTCCCCTCTAGCTTTGGCCTCATCTCCACCCCAACCCCTGCAATGTCGTGGTGACCACGGGCAACCTCGGGATGATGGAAAACTAAATGACCATAAATCTGGTCAAACTGGTGCTTCATCGCCCTCTGCAGACTGGCAGGCAACAACTGCCATGGGTTGAGGCAGAAGATGCAGAAGAAAAGCATGGTTGGGAGAAAAATTCCCCTGACCCTGCAGGTCTATGCGGTGCAGTGGTTGATGAACATGTCTGGAGAGCCCCATTTTCTTGAGGCCCCATTTTCACTGGGCCCACTGTGGACGACTGCATACACGGCGATAAAATATTATGTGTATACTCTCAGCACTATTACATTATAATGATTCCCACCCCCTGAAAAAATGAAACCAGCATGAAAGAGAGGGACTAGCTTTTCTTTTATGAGAAAAAGATGACCACATCAGAACAACTAAAAATTCCTCCCTAATGGCTTTCTTGTGGAAGCTATAATGAGCTGCCACAGTACGGAGCATCCATATGTGTGCGTGCACACATGCAAGTCAGGGTAAGCATTTGCCTGTATTTGCCACGGAGCCCAACAGCTTGCTTGGCCACCTCACAGCTCTCAGCCATGTGCTAACTGCATCTGTTTATTGACCTCCCTTTTTTTTCACTCCCAAGGCATCAGCTAAGCCACAGTGTTGGGTTCTTCGCTCTGGCTCCATAGATGCTTTTGCTCCCCAGTCCTTTATCAGCCTGCTGGCGCTTCAGGAATGATCCAAGTTTTGCATTTACCTCCCTCTACAAAGCCTTACTTCAAGTCACACACAAGCCCAAGCAACAAATGGCTGCCAGCAACAGATCAAGTAGGAGTTAAAACAAGGTTCTCAGTGCAACAAATGGAGCTGGGCACATGCTTACAACTTGTTGATTTGATTGCTGAGGCTGAATTTATGTAATGAATTTGCTGGTAGGCATTGCATGGTCAAGTTAGCAAAAGAACTGTCTCTACCCTCAAAATTTTATTGTCTTTAATTGACATTAAGTATATGCACAGAGGCATCATGAGAGCAGAGAGTACAGAACGGGAAACTGCTAGAGGGGGGAAAAGGCAAAGCTTTCAGTTTACGCTAATGAGCTTAATTTAAGTATCCTTTTGTAAGTTTGCTCTAGGGTTATGTGCATAAAATTAGTTTTAAAATGAAGTCATCTTAAATGCAGAAACACATCTCAGCTTCTCCAGATCCCAGGACACAAGACCTCCCCTTGCTGGGTCCATGCCAGCTGTGCACATAAGCGATAGGGGCAAGGTGGGCAGCACCATTCTCTCCCTCCATGGTACAAAGGCCAAAGGAGAGGGACGCCCTAAAAAAAGAGGAGATAAATTTGAGTGACCTCAAAAAGGACATGAGGAAATGGTGATGAAGAAAGGAACACAGGGCAGATGTCACCATCAGACTACTGACTTGAGTCTGTGCAAATGCCCAAATGGACATGCCTTCCACACCAGGAGTCTTCCACTGCTTCCATAGAAGGATATACACATGGGTTTCTCACCAGTGTTTGCTTTCTCAGCCCCCTTTTGCATAGTTTCCTCTGGACTTGTGTGTATCTTGGTGAGTATGACAGCCCAGTCCTGGTTACTGGGGAAAGGGCAATAGATTTTTTCCCGAGATGCCTTTTCCTGTCCCCACAGTGAGGGCAGCCAAAGGGATGACAGTCAGATAGAAACTGATAACATCTTGGCACAGCTACTTAGCTTGTAAATTTAGTTTTTCACCAGCACAGACCAGCATGCAGTGTGTGCTTTGCCCGGGGCAGGAGGTCTGTGGAAGGTCCACGTGACACAAAGCACTCTGAAACCTCTTCCACGTGACATAAGCCACTCTGAAACCTCTAACAACTGCTAGACTTTGTTCTTTAGAGACTCCTTGATTTTGGCAGAGAAGAAGGAATGGAAAGCAGTGAGGTGCCAGCAGTGGCTGGATAGGAAATGACACCTTTACTATTGGGCTGAATGACAGGTATCTGATTTCAAATTGACTGGTGGACTGAGGGTTGATGCAACCTCTTGCCAGCGTTCACTTCCTAATGCTAGTGGTCTTCCTGAGAGCATCATGCTAAGCAAGAAGGGCAGAGACATCCTTCACTGGCAGCAGCACCTCACTCACCTGCCTGCCAGGGAGCGTCCTGGACAGCACCAGAGCCAGAATCTTGCACCATCACCGAGCTCACAGCTGGGGTTCAGCAGGTTTCAGGTCAGATCCAGGGGCGCAAGGACTGTTCTAGCAACCCCTTTGTGTGGATGACCCTTTCATCCCTGGGAGGAGATGGGGGAGAAGTACACCCCCGGGCATTCAGCTCTCTTCTGGGCACAAAGGAAGGTCGGTTTTAGCTCTTTGAGCTCTTCTAGTCATCAGTTCCCATCTCCTCCAGAAGAAGGATGATAAAGGCAACTGGGGGGAAAACCTCTGGTGCTCGCCCTGGGGTGCAACAAAGGCTGTGCTTCCTGGCCTGTGCCGCCATCTCCTCTGCTGGTTTCAGCAGCCAAGGGAGGGAAAAAGGGAGCTGGCCGCCTGCCTTCACTTCATTTGCAGTCTACTGAAACATTAATTAATCTTCATGCCGTTAAGGATGGGGGGAGAAAGCGGGTTACTTCAACCTGCAATTAACATGCGATGCAGCTTGAGTGATGGCAGGGTAGTCCCTGGGGAGAGGAAGAGCCAGAGGGAGCTCGGGAGGAGGTGTAGAACCAGGGGCCCCACTTGCCGCCAAGAAGCAGTTTTAGGGAGGCACGACCAGGGCTGCTCCTGGGGGATCCTTCCAGGCATTATGAGCATCCAGCTTGTACAGGAGCAGAGGGCTGCCCATGCCCTAGACCCTGCTGGGGGGGTTAACCCCCAGGTGAGGCGGCAGGGAGACAGTAATGTGCTCAGCATCGCTCCCCGTCAGGGCAGGATAGGGCTTGCCCGAGGAATGGAGAAACTATTTGCAAACTCCAGCATCTCTATACACACTTTAACACTGCGGTGGCCTCACTGTCAGACAGATCCTTCAATGGCAACTACTCCCTTGCTCTGGGCTAAACCCTGGCGAGTGGCTACACGATCAGGGGTGAGAAGCTAAAGCCGCTTCTATTATCATCAGGTTTTGTGGGATGTTTTCATCATCACTAAGTCTGGCATAATCGTGTGCAGAGTGCGGCTCCTCGAGCCCCCAGAGAGCTGCCCTGGGAGGAAAAAAGCCATCATCGCCCAAGACTGCTTCTCTCCCTCTAGCAGACACCGTGTGTACAACAGCAGAGGTTGCGTGGCAACCGCAGCAGGAAGGCGTCAGCTCTGTCCTCCTCGCTCCCCGCAGAGTACTGAGAAGAGCGAGGTACGTATCAGCAGCAAAATCCAGGCTCTTAAACTCTCTGAACTTTCCTTTCTGCTTACCGGGGAGGAGCACGTAGTGATTTTAAAGCCATGCGTTGGAGAGGCTGCTTGGTAGGGAACGGCTGATTGTGCTTTATTGAACTGTTGTGTGAGCCGGGGGATGGGGTGTTTGTAGGAAGAAGAAACTGGGAGAGACACAAAGATTTGGTGGGGGAGGAAGAGAGGCGACTCAGTATGTTGCCTAGAAAGCTCTCGGCACTTCAAAACCTTTCTTTGCTCTCTCTTGTGAAAGTTTGAACAAGTTTTTGCTAGGGCTAAGAGTGCTGGGAAACAATAGGGAAAGAGGGAGTAGCTGGCAGCCGGAGGAGGAAGTGAGCGGAGAGGTGACGAATCCCTTCCAGCCCGGGCCAGGCGCTGGCACCCTCGCTGCTGCTGTGGGATGGACGTGCAGGCGAGACGCCGGTCATGGTCACGGGGGTTGGATGGGTGCAGTGGCAAGGGGAAAGCCCTGGGAGGGCAACAGTCATCGCAGCAGCAAAACTCTGACGTGCCTGTCCTCCATTGCTCTCATGGCTTCGTTTCAAACAGCTTAGAGGAGAGGCCTTTGTGCCAGCAAGGTGCAGCTCGTCTTCTCGTCAACGTGTTGCACTCGTGAGGGAGACAGAAAGGAGAGATGATGCGTCATGGCTAGGACAAAGGGATGGAGAGGGCGGACATCCCTGGCCCTCTAAGCTGGTTCACACACACAGCCGCCTGGCAATCTGGAAGTTAGAGAGACCACTGAGGAACGGGTATTTTTGTTGTCATTCCCAGTTCCAACCTCCCTGAGGAAGAGCAAGGGAGGTCCTGTATCCCCTGGCCAAGAACCCCCCATGTTACCTTTCCCTAGGGTGACCTGCATGCATCCCCTTTGCGCTTTGGGTCCCAGCTCTCCCAGCCCAGGTGGGACACCTTCCCATCTAATGTTTGATCCTCCCATCCCTTGTGCACCCCCTCACTAGAGAGATTTCTCTCTCTCCTGTCTTGTTTCCTGTGTATCTCAGGGGAAAGGAAAAGGGGAGAAAAAGAGGAGGAAAGGAGGGAAGTGGGGGACAAGATGAAAAGAAGGGAAGAAACAGGGGAAAGAGGAGGGAAAGGGGAAAAAAGGAGGGCAGAAGGCTGCAAAAGGAACAAAAGAGGGAAAGGAGAAAGAACTCGGAGAAGGAGGAAAGGGAGAGAAAAGAGGGAAGTAGAGAGAGAACAGGAAAAAGAGTGAAGGAAGGGAGAAAGAGGGGAGGAAGAGGGAAAGGGAGGAGGGAGAAAACAGGGGAGAGGAAAAGAAGGGAGGAAAAAGAGGGAAGTGGAAAAAGCATGGGAAAAAGAACAAAGTGGAAGGTAAGGGGAGAAGAGAGGAAAAGGAAGGAAATGAGGAAAACAGGAAAGAGGGAAGGAAGACAATATGGAAACAGATGAAGAAGAGAGGAGGAGGGAAGAAGGGAGGAAAAAGAGAAGGAAAAGAGGGGAAAGGGGAAACGAAGGGAGGAAAAAGGTGGGGTGAGGTAAAGCAGGGTGAAGTCAGGAAAAAAGGAAGAAAGGGAAAGGTAAGAAGGGGGAAAGAGAGGGGAAAAGTGGAGAAGTGGCAGAGAGGGCAGGAAAAAAGGGACAGAGGGGGATAAAGGGGGGAAAGAGGAAGAAGAGGGGGCAGAAAAAGGGAGAAGAACAGGAAAAAAAACAGTATGAAGCGCGAGGGAGGTGTGAGATCCCGCCCCGCCACGCTCCGGGCCCGCGGGGCGGAGCCGGGGCGGGGAAGGGCGGAGCGGTGGGACGGGGCGGAGCCGGGGCGCGGCGGGCTGCGCATGCGCGGGCAGGAGGCGCGGCGGTAGGAGCGGCGGGCCCGGGGAGCGGGGCACTGGGTGGGGGCCGGCGGTGTGAACGGCGGTGCGGGACGTGGCGGGGGGGAGGAGGGCGAGGGCGGGCTGTGAGCAGAGGGGGCGGCTGCCAGCAGCGGGGTGCACAGGCCCGGAGCAGCAGCGGTGGCGGGTGGGACCGAGATGCGGTGCCCCGGCACGGGGTTCTCCCTCAGCTTGCGGGAAGGTGCGGAGCTGGGGACACGCACACACACACACGCACGCCCTTTTTTGTTCTGAGGGAGGTGAGACCGGGGCAGAATACAGCGACCAAGCCGTGGAGGCGTTCGCTGCGTTCCGTAGCTGGTTTCCGTCGCGCTGCTGTCCCGGCGGCTCCCGCGGGCTGGGTCGGCGCTGGGCTGTGACGCCCCTTCACGCGTGGGCCCTCGGCGTGCAGCAGCGCCCTGCTGTGGGTGTGCGGGGGGAGGCCGAGAGCGCGGGCTCTGCCGGCGCTGTGCTCTCGCCCTGCTTCCCCTCGCGTGTTTGCGGGGCGCCCGCTCGGCGCCTCGCCCCGCCCCGCCTGGGTGAGGGGGTTGCAGGGGGAAGGCTGGCCTGTGCCCCCGCGCCGGGCTCGCCTCTGTGAGCAGCCTGGCTTGGGCTGCGCTTGGTGTTGGGGCAGCGGGAGGTGACAGCGGTGCGGCGGCAGTCAGTAACGCGTGGTGGTGGGTTGTGGGGTTTTTTTGGTTTTTTGTTTTGTTTTGTTTTTGTTGTTTTTTGGTTTTTTTTGCTGTTCACATTCCAGTGTGGTAGCTCAGGAGATTTTTTTTTTTCCCCCTCCACAAATACACTGTAGTCTGAGTCACGTTAGCAAAGCTGAGACACCAGGACTGTGTTTTGTCATCCACTGGAGCGCTGCCTTTAATACTATCCCTTGTAGACTCAGCCTAGAGCTCAGCTATTGGCATATTTTAAAATATTTATTATTTATATTATTTAATATTGGCATATTTTTATGCATGTTTGTATGGAACTGCTCTGCAAGGTACTGTATTTACATCAGCTCAGAAACACAGTTTGACTGCAGAGCAAAAAAAATTCCTGCGTGCCACCTTCTCTGTACTTGGATTTGCCCAACCAGAGTGACCTTTCAAAGCATGGGTATCAAATCGAGGAGGAACGCTGCTCCCCATCCACCTAGGTTCCACCTCTTATGCAGGCGTGTGGCCAGCAGGATTTTTAATCTGATCCTAGGCTGTTCTCAAGCTCATCTACCTCATTCATCCTCATTCTCTCAAAAATACCCTAATTTTAAGTGTAGCTTGAGGTCCCACAGTCAGTCAGGTGTGCACACTGATAATGCTCAGCAGCTGCGTGGCTCAGGAGTGCGGTAGTGAGAGCATAGCACCAGTGTCTCTAAAAAGCTCATTCTGGTTAAGCTCCCTTGGAGAGGGAAGGGGGGGCACTTTACTCTTGCTCAAGCAGCCTTCAGATAACAAGCTGCTGCTGTATCTCTCCAGGATCCGTGTGCTTTTTGCCTCTCGGAGGAGGGCCTTGCTGAGTCTCGGGCAAAATCATTCCAATGCTGCTGGCTCGTAATGGTGCTTGCAGCAGGCTGGTGTTGGAAAAACACAATCTGTCCTCTGCACAGTGTAACTTGTGGCTGAGAGCTGGCAGGGACTGGGGGGGTTCAAGAAGATTGTTCCTTCCTGGCTGATGAAAAAAAAAAAAGTATGATTTTTTATTTTTTTTTTTAATTTTCAGATCTTATCTCAACTGTCAAAATGGAACTTGACATCCAGTGTGAGGAGATGAGCCCATCTAGATGGGCTGAACTTCTGTCCACAATGAAATCCTGCAAAACCATCAGGTAGTGACTAGTTGTGTATCATCTCTTCTGAGTAATAACTGTTGTGTTTCTCTCCTGTGTTTTTCAGCTGCAGAACTGTTGACCTGTGACTTAGAAATTGCATAGTAACAGGAATGATTCTACCTATTTTTGTCCAGGAAGTTAATTTAAGTGCGGGGAAAAAAAAACCCACCCTTTTGCAAAGTTTTTTGAACTACAGATAAGGATCCTTTGGTATGGAGAAATGCTGCCCTTGTTCTATGGCATGCCATAGAATTCAGCTAGGTAGTGTGGTTATCTAAACATTTGACCACAGTTTTGGTAATCCTGTCTTTCTACTGAAGAGAGGGAAGACCTCTCTCTGTGCTCATTAGGTTGCACGCTCTCTGGGCTGCAGGTCAGATGCTGTCAAGTAACTGTTACTTAATAGTCACAGACAAGCCACATGCCAACAGCTTTTAATTCTTCAATTTGCCTTTGAAAGTACCTGCCTTGTGTGTTGAGGAAACTAGTGTGAGGGCACCATCTCCTGGAGTGTAAGCTGTAGGACAGGATTCAGAACAGTTGCTCCTGCACTCTTCCCCTGCTCCTGGTTGGGAATTCAGACCCCGCCGGCTGGCATCATCTTGCTTGTCCTAGAAAGGATGGGCTGCATCAAGCCAGCAATGGCTTGGAGGATATCAGGCAGGTTGAAGGTGACTTGCTTTTGTTCTGCAAAGGATTTTTTGCAAGCAAGCTTCATGGGCCTGACCACGAATTTGCAAGGTCTGCATTGGGTGGCAAAAGGCAGTGGGATGGTTGTCTCCTGGGCAGAGCCTGGGCTGCTGAAGACATAGTGAATGAGAGTGGCTGCGGCACAGATTGTTAATCAGTGTTGAACACAGTCCCGTTGGTGGTCTTGCCAGAAGGAGAGAAGGAGAAGCCTACAAGAGGCTCAGTTTTCATGGTGTTGTCTAAGTAGAAATGACCAGACAACTTTTGGCAGTCCTGGCTGTGGCTGTGCCTGGGTCTCTAGGGTTCTCCATGACGCTTTCCTTTTGCCCCATGTCTTTTCTGCCTCCCTGCCTGTCCTGGGCTCCTGATCCTTGCCTTGGCTCTCCTTCCAATTCAACTTCACTCCATCAATTTAGCAACAAATAGAAAAATGCTGACATCCAGTGGGAAAAGCCACTGCCACACTGTGAACTCCCAGTCTGTGGACTGAGAGTCATGCCAGGGAGTGATGGTGCAGACCGGCTTGACTCACCTATGTGAGACCAAACTGCTGATGGGTGTCTCTGGGGCTGGCTGAAGACCCAGCTTGGCTGGTCTCAGTGCAGAACCAGTCTGACAGCCTGTAAGCTGGCTTCTGGTTAGATGTGGCTTCAGACACCAGGTGGTTTGTCACTATCAGTGTTAAATGAAGGTGCATCCTCCAGCTGAAGCCCTACCGAGAGGAGATGACTTGAGTCATGTGCCCTCTTCTATGCAGCATGGAGGAGGTCCGTGACCTGGGGAACTGTCATCCAGCACCTCCTGTACTGCAGCCCTGCAGAGAGAGCATGTCTTGTGTTGGGCCATGCATCGGCCAACAGGCCAGGCGCATTCTTATGGAGGTGTCCCAGGGACCGCAGAGGAGTAAATTGCCTACTTTGCTTTCATGGGGAGAACGGAGCAACCCTGAGGACTAAAGTGCTGCTTCTCTGCTTCTCTTTCAGGCTGGATGACTGCAATCTCTCCAGCAGTAACTGTGAGGATCTCTCTTCCATCATCAGTACGAATCCATCCCTCACAGAGCTGAAGCTGAACAACAACGAACTGGGAGATGCAGGCATTGAATACCTGTGTAAAGGGTTGCTGATGCCAAGCTGTAGCCTACAGAAGTTATGGTAAAGCCCTGTTGGTTGTCTTGGTCTAACATGTTTGCAGTCTGCTGCAGGTGAAGTCATGAGGCAAACTAGTGTGTGATGGTAGTAAGAGCTGTGCCGATGCTTCTCAGCAATTACCTAGGTCAGATGGTTGGAAAACCCCAGAGGTTTTCATCTAAGTGGTGTATTTATTGGAAGACTCCAGACCATCAGTCTGTCTTCCTTTGTCTTCCAGCACCAAGGGAAAGACTGGTAGGGTTTTCCCAGCCAAACAAAGGCTTTCTGGAGACTCTCTTTAGAAGAGGTAGCAGATCTTCCACCGACCTAGGGAGATGGATTATCTGTTTAGGCCAGTTTAAACAAAATGACAACCACAGAGGGCCCCACTCTGCTATTGGCACGTACCTTACATTTTCACAAATGCATTTTTCAGAGGGCTCTTCTGCCAGTTGTAAGCACAGCGTTTAGCATCTGGTCCAGTTTGCTCGCTCCTTTCTCTAGGAGCGAAGCAAAAGGGTGTTTGCATGAGCCTTGGTGTTTCAAGAGCTGTCAGTCTTTCTGCACTGTACCAGACTGGCTCTGCCTCAGGCCTTGTCTTCTCAGTTGGGCAGGGCCAGCTTGGTTCAAACATCATGTTTTGCAGAGGCACCAGCACCGCATTATAGCGTTAGCGGGCTTCCCTCAGCAATCATGGTGCAGGAGCTTTAGTCAAAGCCAGTGGCTGCTGCCCCTGCTCGTCAGTGACCCTCAGATAGATGCTATCTTCTCTGCCCGGTATCTCTTCTGCAGAGTACTGGAGTCCCCCAGCTCCTGAGGTGGGTCTAGAATCTTCATGATGCTACCTTGTAAAAATAATTTGCCTTTTAGATCAGGTGTGCCTGCTGCAAAATCCCTGTGCCCCGTGCAACGAGGTCTTGCTGATAGATAGAGGGAAGGTTGACTGTGAAGCTAATCAAACTGCAACTCTCTGATGGGCCTTCAAGAAATAGCTGTGATACTCTGTACTTGACGACTAACACAAGTAGTTTTTCAGAGAGTTTGTCCTAAGCTTGAAACTTCTCCAGATGCTGAAGTAACAGCCTGGATTAGGCTGTTTCAGTTCTGTAGAAACATAATTGTCCATTTTTGGGGTCCTGGTAAGGTGCTTTAGGGAATAAAAGAGCAACCAAACCTAAGTCAAACTTAGTACCACCATGCATAACGCCTCTCCATTGCCAGAAAGTCTTGTCCGATAACTCTTAAACACCTGATAGCGATGCCAGCACAGTTCTTATGCTACTTCTCCCAGCTTCAGTGCTGAAGGATCAGCATCATAGATCCTTCTTGAGGTATACCATTAAACTTCTAAATGATACCCAGGGATTTAAGCCAAGTTGGGCCAGACTTTTACTTTCAGCTACTCTGGATCGCATTTCCAGAGGAGGCAAGAAATCATAAGATGTCATTGCTTTATCTCTGGGATAAACCTCATGATGATTAAAACACTTCTATAAAGCAGTTGCGGTGCTACTTAGTGTAGGGTGGATTCTTCTGCTGCTGGAGGTCCTATATGAGCCATTACACTGAAGAAAGCATGGGAGCTATTGTTCATGCTACAGGTACAATGCTAGGTGATAAAATATTTTGGCATACCTGTAAAATAGCAGTACTAACCTGGACATACTCCTTTCTAGAGGGTTACAGACTGTCAGTGCCACGGTGTCCTTTCCAAGCTCAGACCTCAGCATATGTGCCTCTGAGACCAGCCTCCGTGATTCTGGGGGCACATTTCCCTCACCCCTCTTTGCCTCTCTCCTTCAGGCTGCAAAACTGCAATCTGACGAGTGCCAGCTGTGAGACTCTCCGCTCTGTCCTCAGCGCCCAGCCATCCCTGACAGAGCTGCACGTAGGTGACAATAAACTGGGAACTGCTGGAGTGAAGGTGCTGTGTCAAGGGATGATGAACCCCAACTGTAAGCTGCAGAAGCTGCAGTAAGTAGTCACTGGGCTTTTTTGGTCATCAGATGGGTCACGCTTATCTTTCCCTTCAGACAGGCAGGAGTTTTGTTGCCAGATGTGGATTTCTTCCTGTTTTATCTGGAATTGTGTCATGCTTATTCATGCTGGTAGGTCTCATGGGTTTGTAAGAGCTGGATGTCTGTTCCCATAGGCTTTGTTTAGCTCTCCTGGTAGTGGTGGCTGTTAATGCAGGACCTCTCAGATGCCCTGGGAAAGTCTGATTCTGCTGCACTTGGTCCTTGTTCTACAGCTGAGTGGGACCGAGTGGGACCAAGGTCTAGTTGCAGCCCCCAGCTCCTCCCGAGAAGGTTGGATGGCGAGGCTGTGTGATGTGTTGCAATGACGAACTCAGTTGTGTGTTCAAGGGCAGCCTGTGCTTTGGTTTAACAGAGGACTAGTGTAAAAATGGAGTGGGTAATTAGTCTTGCTAGGATCCCCCAGGCCTAGTTTAAGAATTAACGCTTCCTGAAATGAGCAGGGAGATGCTGTTAAAAACTCTTACGGTTATCTCTGTTTTCATGCATTGCCTGGTCTCAACTCATGTTGGCATGTTTTCTGCCCTAGCTAACACACACTTTGCCCAGCTGATGTGTTGCGGGTAGCGGGATGTGGAGAAGATAATTATTTTTCCCCGGACTTCTTTTCTTCTTGCAGGCTGGAGTATTGTGAACTCACAGCTGACGTTGTGGAAGCTCTCAATGCCGCTCTGCGAAGCAAGCCCACCCTGAAGGAGCTCAGCCTCAGTAACAACACACTGGGAGATACAGCTGTAAAGCAGCTGTGCCGGGGACTGGTGGAGGCAAGCTGCAACCTAGAGTTACTACAGTAAGGAAGAGCTGGCTATCTCTAACTGCAGCTAGTCTTGCTGCCAGTCATACCATCCATAAGACAGGAAAAATGGTCAGGAATGCTTGAAATTTAGGCAAAATTTTTTGCTAGCTCAGATTTCTGTAACTGGTAACTGCAAACAAATGTCTGGGGCTTTCAGTTTTGGGGTTTTTTGACTTTTTTTTTTTTTAGCATGTGCTTCTGAGCTCACTCTTACGCATCTTGGTACAGTGTGAGCATGTACCCCAGGTTAAATCTGCAATTAGAAGGGGTGACTGCTCACCGGTATCTGAGCAGAGGAGCAGTTGCCCTTAGTGACTCCAGTTCTTGCCCCTGAATGACCAGCCAGCTGATTATTTTTATTCTGATCCCTTGTTTGCTTCAAAACAGAGATGCTGGATTTGGCCTCGTATCTGGGGTAAAGCCCCTGAAGGGGTTTAAGGGAGAAGCATGATTCATTTTATCTTGCCCCTATGCTTCATCTCAGGGGTTGGCTGCCAGGGACTACTCATTGTGTGATACAGACAAAAGTTCCTCTTGAAACGGACAGTCACTATAAAAGGGGAGTTTGGCAAAAACAATCCTTGCATTAACGGATGTGAGTGGGTGGGTCAGAGTGCCCTGCAGCCTTGTGGAGTGGAGGACCAGCATGCTGTCTCACCCAGCGCCCGTCTAGGATACCTGGGTTATCTCTCGGCATTGCAGGGTCTAGCAATGCCCAGCTGAGCTGCACTGGTTTGCAGCAAGGAACCAGCCCGTAGCCCTTTCTCAGTCTGAACTGAGGTGTTGGAGTGCATCTAACACAGCAGGTCTGGAGCGGCAACTCCAACTGCTTTTCTTCTACAGCCTGGAGAACTGTGGCATAACCAGTGATAGCTGTCGGGAGATCAGCACTGTTCTCAGTAGCAAGTCATCGCTGATAGATCTCTCCGTGGGGGATAACAAGATCAGGGACTCCGGTCTGGCTCTGCTGTGCCAAGGACTGATGCAACACAACTGCAAAATCCAGAAGCTATGGTAAGGGTAGACAGAGGTTACTTAAATCCCTCTTGCAGGCTCTGAGCTATCTACATCATGCTGCTGGTTTGCTCCTAGGAGGAAAGTTTCTTACACCCCCTAGTGAAACAAGAATATCTCTACCGAAGATTTGTCACTTCTCAGAACTGGTGGAGGACACCATGAACGAGCAGGACTGCACTGAAATCGCTTGGATCAAATTCTGGGGAGAGGGTGAATGGGTATTTGTGATGGCATTGCCTTGGTTTCCTGTTGAGTTATCTACCTACTAGAATTGCATGTTCCTATTTCTTTTTTCTGTTACAAACAGGCTTTTGGTGCAATGGATGGAGAGTAAGGAGAAAGCTGTGGTATAATGCATGAATGGGATTTGTAAAGGGTGGAAGAAAATGAGATGATGTAACCAGAGATTCAGAATACTAAAACAGGACTCTGTTTTCTAATCTAAGTCATTCTTTGGGGGAAAATAATACTTTGTTCTTCCTTGCAGGTTATGGGACTGTGATCTCACGAGTGCTAGCTGTGAAGATCTCTCCAGACTCATCAGTACAAAAGAGACCCTCACAGAGATCAGTCTGATAGATAATAACCTGAGAGACTTGGGGATGGAAATGCTGTGTCAGGCACTCAAGGATCCCAAATCTAAACTCCAGGAGCTATGGTGAGCTGCGGTCACATTTCACATACCCACTGCCTTCTTTGGAGACCTCACTGAAGAAAGATTTAGGTGAAGTAATGCCCACCAGATAGATCCTCAGTTGTGATGGTTCCATGAACAACTTGTACCAGTTGTTACCTAAAGGATTTAGACTTACAGAGCTAAAGGGATTTGTATTTCTAAACTTGTAGACACTTTGAGGATCTGCCCCATAGTCATCTTGTTATAAGCAACAGGAGACCAAGCATCACTTGCAGAGCTTCTGTCTAATGTATTTGATCATGCAACAAATAGCAGCTAAGAGACACTGGCAGTTCGAAAGGCCTTCTGTAATAGTAAAATGAGTGCTGTGACTAGATATCTCAGGTTCTTCACTGGATCCAAGCTCTCTCCTTGATGAGCCAAAAGAAGGCTATAGTGACATAAAACATTCTTAGCATCCTCTCTGCTGACAGTGTTACTTTTTAAACTGGGATGGTCTGTATCATATGGCCAGGAGAGAAATTTTTTTCTTTCACCTAGAACTTGAACAAGCGGCGCTTGAACTTTCCTACACTGAAGCTCCACTCCTGCCGCCAGCTGGGTTATTCCCCTGCCCTGGTGGCCTGGGAGTTGAAGTGCCTCAGGAGTGCATGGTGGAGCTGAAAGTGGCTGTGAGAGCAGTACACTTCGTCTCTGATCATTCCTGTGCTTTATGGGCAAGTGCCTTCCCTAGGTGCGTGCTCAGAGGCAGATATCCAATGTGTAAAGAGTGGGAGAGGTGCTGCTTACAAAGATCAAGCAGATGGGGAGTTGAGAGGAGCACAGTGATTGTGGGAAGGCTATGGTTCCTCTATTCCCACTGTCCAGGCTCCTGTGAAGCAAATGTGAAGAAGTGAACAGTGCCTGATACTCTCCAGATCTCATGTCACTTTTGCCTTGCAGGGTTAGGGAGTGCGGGCTCACGACTGCTTGCTGCAAGGCTGTCAGCTCTGCTCTAAGCGTGAGCAGGCACTTGAAAGTACTGCACATGGGTGAGAACAAGTTGGGAGATGCAGGTGTTGAACTCATGTGTGAAGGGCTGCTGCACCCCAACTGCAACATCCAGTCGCTATGGTAAGGTGCACCCTCAGAAGTATTCTCCTCACTTGCTGTGTTACACTTCCAAGAGCAAAGTGCAGAGCGAAAATGATAGCAGTAGATGGTGGCATGGGTTTTTTTTGCTCACGTGAAACAATTCGCACTGCAAACTGATGTTTAACTAGTCCACTAGCAAGTAAGTGGAAGCCACAAGAGCTTCTCTGTATCCTGTCACTCATGGTCTCATGCAAGTACATGCTGTCACCCATGCGATGAGGCATTCATAGCTGTCCACAGGCGCTCTCCCAGGTGCAGAACTGAAAGTTCACGATGCAGTCTACCTTCAGGATCTAAAACAAAGTGGGCAGGCTGGAGGGATCTTGCTTTGTTCTGCGAGCCGCTCACTGTAGAGCTTCCTGTGCCCTTCTCTGAACTCGCGCATAGAGCCTCTCTCAGGTGGGACACTGAGATGGAGGAACTGCTGGTCCAGGTCTGGTTCATTAATTCCCGTGCCTGCCAGTTGCAAAGCAAAGCCTGCCTGGATTCACCAGTTGTCTGCTGCTTTCCGTAGTCTCTATAGGTGCCAGCACAAGTGCTGGTCCAGCCTCACCAGTAGGAGCAGGAGGCCAGCTGGAGCATCACCTCCAGCCCTGTGGTGGGGCTCGCCTTCCCGTCTGCCTGTTCCCTTCCCAGGTGGGCACCAAGCTCTGGACTGGTGTGGCTACGGCCTGCGTGGTGCTCGGGGCATTGTGCTTGTCTCTTCCATGCCATTTGACAAAAGACAAGGCTGTGCTCTGATGCCCGAGATGAACAGTGAGTGAGTTGAGCAGATGAGTCATGGGAGAGTTCAGTAAGACTCAGTGAAATCTTTGCCCAGAAATATATGTTTGCTGACCAGTTAAAGCTAATTGGCTGTCAGCTGAGAGGTCTCAGTTGCCCTTTTTAGAGGGCAAGTCTCAAGTAATAATCTATAGAAATTATTTATGATTGGTTTAACCCAAAGAGAAGATTATGCTGAAATTGGGCATATCTTCTTAGAGTTCCTTCCCCTGTAGCCACACACCATTAAGCTTTAGGGAGGACTTTTAGGTGTACAGGGGTCACCACGAGGACGGCAGTCTCTGTGGGAAGACCACGGACCAGCCCCTGATGATGCCTCAGAGATGCCAGCCTGATGGGGATATCTGGTCCATGCTAGGGATGTCTTCGCCTGCTGCTGGAATGTGGGCTGGTGGGCTGGCCTCTGGAGCCATTGCTTGCTGCACTGGCCTCTCCCTGCTCTCCATCCTCCCTGCAGGCTGGGTAACTGTGATCTCACAGCAGCCTGCTGTGCGACGCTCGCCACCGTCATGGCTACCAAGCAGTGCCTTACCGAGCTGGACCTGAGCTACAACTCTCTGGAAGATGAAGGCGTCAGGAAGATCTGTGAAGCCCTGAGGAATCCCAGCTGCAACGTGCAGCAGTTAATGTGAGAGATGTTTGTGGTCCTGCTTGTGTTTCCCCGGACAGGTGGTGAGCTCCAGTGAGCTGGGGGGCTGCGGGGAGGGGCCATGAGCACTGGCGCTTTGGGAATTGCACCCTCTGAGGGCAACTGGTGCCCGGGGGGGGGGGGGTCAAATGCCATCTGCATGTTGCAAAACACTCCTTGTCACTTCCGAGTAACGTGACCACAGCGCCTTGATCTGCTTTGGTCGATGGGGCCCAAGAACAAGGAGAAGGTGGTGCTGGGGAGGGAGTAATAGGGTCCTGTGTTGTAAGGCATGTTGCTTCTGGCTGTTGGGCCAGACTCTCGATCCTGGATAGGGTCCTTACTGTTACGTGATCTTCCCATACCGGCCGTTTGTGCATCTTTACATAATGGGAGGGTGCTCACTAAACCACCTTGCCATTTTGTTTGGATGTAGCTTGTATGACGTTTTTTGGAGTTCTGAAGTGGATGATGAACTGAGAGCCCTGGAAGACTCCAAGCCTGAAGTGAAGATCATTTCATGAGTGGTGACTGCCTGCAGAGCAACGTCAAAGCAACATCCTCTTCTTAGTCTGAACTCTTTTTCATACATAAAGCTAATTAACTTAATAGAGAATTTGCTTGTACCAGAAAAGTTTGTGGATTCCCTGTGTGGGTGTCTAGGGAGCTGATCAACCTTCTTGTGCATCTCTGGATGTACTAAATGCGAGGCTTGTGAAAGTGTCGTACATTTTCACTGCAGCATTACTACCCTTGAAATAAACAGTTACTGGGCATCTTCTAGAAGTGGGTCTCTACCCTTTAGGAGCTCTTTAATCCTGTAATCCCTTCTAACGTGTTAGTCAGGCTTTAAAGAGAGATCCTTTCCAAAGGCAGGAAGAGAACTACCTACTGTATTATTACTGGGTGGTGCTTTTGCCATGTCTCTGGGCAAGGCTGTCCAAAAACCAGATTTTTTTAATCTAAAATGGAGCTCTTCCCTGCCTTTCCCTAGAAGAGTTCTTGGAAAAGCAGTGGTGGGCAGGGTACTAGAGAAGAAAGAAATGAGCAGCTGTTCAGCTGTGTAACTTCAAAATTGGTGTCCCTACAAACAAAAGATGCTCTGTGCATTTCTGCTAGTATAGGAAATGATTAAATAATTTGATATATTTGCTCTGACAAGAATGGTTCTACATTAATTTTATTAAAGTCTGTTTGCAAATAATTAAATGCTTCAATTTTTGTACTTATAAAAATAAGATATCTGTATATTTCTCCTGTAAGACCAACTCATCACTTCGGAACTACAATACTACTAATACCTTGTTTTACATGTTTATTTTTGGCAAGTTCCTTGCTGAAGCATGTTGGGAGGTGATCTTAGTCAAGGCCTTAGGTAGACACCAAGCCTAGAAGACAGTCCCCTGCTTTCAGGGGACACTGACTAGGTGTTCTTGCCCAGTCAGTTTTAATAAACCTTGTTCCAAGGGAGAATGCAGCTGTTGCACACCTAAAACATGAAATAATGAACATAGCTTTAAAAATGTAGGAGACAAATGTGGCATTGCCCTGGGGTGCCCTTGCAGAAGGAATGCCAAAAACATGCCATTCCCCAACATCTCTCTTTCTAGAGCAGTCACTTGGTGTTTTGCTCACTTGCAAATGCTGCCTGGGTGCATGATGCAACTTAAAGGTGTCCTCCAGGCCTTGGCTTGTGGTGCTCACAGGTTCATTCCACAGAGGCTGTAACTGACTTTTCTTTGGCTTAAATAAAGTTTTGACCAAAGCCTTGTTTCTACCGTAGCCTTCACAAATCTCAAATGGTGCCTGAGAAGCAGCTTACTTGTCTCTTCAGGCAGGTATGGAAGATAGGATTTTTTTTCTTCAACACACAGTCTCTCTTGAAGCTGCCCAAAATTCTAAAAAAGCACTCTTTTTTTGCTTCAAGAGCTATTTGATCTTTGTTGAGGGCAGAACCAGTTATTGTGTTCAGAAACCCACCAATCCTGAGGGTCTCTTAAATAGGCTTTTCACAGTCATGGTCTCTCCTAGACTTGGCATGCAAGGGCTCATTCCAAGTTGGGGGAGAAGATAGGGTTAAGAGGAGCAAGAGCCACAAGAATCAGGCATCTGGCTGGGTGTAAAGATTGCACTCTTAAGAAAAATAAGCAAGTGTTAGAAGTGGATTTCTGAGAGTACCTGGTATGGTGCATAGAAGAGGATGTCTGAGAGGGAAGCGGAGGTGCTCCTGGGCTGCTCCCAAAGTAGGTCGTGATCAGGCAGGTTAAAGGTGAGATAGTTTGCAGGCAAATCCTTCCTCAGCCCCATCTAGCCAGCAGGATGGGCAGAGGAGCAAACCCGAACCAAAGGCAAATCCAGGGCAAACCAGCTGGCAGCCAGCAGCCGCACATCGGCAGGACAGGTTCCATGCAGCGTCCCCTGTGCTGACTACCCAGGGGGTGGCAGCCTCCCCTCGCACTGCAGTGCAAGACACTGCTGCTACTGGCCTCCGATGCTGCGAGGCCTGAAAAATGCCTCTTCTTCCTCCGCTGCACCGAGACAGGTCTGCAACTATGCCCCCACCGCAGGCGTTCAGCCTCTGATGGCGTGCTTCCATCTAGGGATAAGCCCCACGCCTGCCATGTTTCCTGGAGTGGTTTTGCATTCCCTGCAAAAATGCAAACAGGGTTTGAAAGGTCTTTGCAGCACATGCCAGTTGTCCAGTTACCAGCTTCAGCAAGAAAACCCATGGACGCCGTATGTTGCCATGTCAGTGAGCTCGGAGCATCTCAGGCCCGGCCAGCCCTGCAGAGCTCTGAAGGTCCACCGAGGATGAGGAGGAACCTGTGCGCTCAGACCATGTGCTGTGCTTTAGGACAATGTGAAGGCTTGTACTTGGCTCTAAAACCAGATAAAATACTGGGATCCAGGAGCAAGCCACTGTAGCAAGAAACACTTGTGCTCATAAACAAGACTCAAGCAAGGATTTGTATTCCTAAAAGCTCATCTGTTTTTACTCATCTATTAGTTGGTCCAACTTACTTTGCTGACAAACCCTGTGACAGCCATGGACTTAGGAGAGTTGAGAGACAGAGAAATTTGCTCCTGTATTTTAGATGTGCAGGTTTTCACCATTTTAAGCTAAGAGGAGTAGGCAGTAACTGAGTCACAAACCTTTCATGTGGACTAGATGTTAGGCTGGCAGTCAAAGCCTTGCTCATACCAAGTTCACAGCAGGAGCGCTCAGCAGCTCCTGGGATGTCACAGTCACATTCTGGTTCTCAGTCAGGGCAAATGTGGTTTGCAAATACTGACTTGCTACTAGCAAGGGTTAAGTTTCACCTAGTATAATGAAGCTTAAAGGTAAAATTATGCAGCCAAAATAGAAGGTTAAGAAATCGAGGTATGACTTTCAGTTTTAACCAAATACTAGAAGTTTAAAAAACATGTTCCTTGAGACCAAATAGCAGAGAATTTAAATCCAGAGAGAGCAGGTTTGTATTTTAGATCTCAGTAACAGCAACAGTGGTTTAGAGTGTGTTAAAATTTCAGGTTTCTGCTGATTAAGGATCCTGCAATAAACTTAATTTTGCACTCATCACAGCATATGATCTTGAGCAGGGAGGTCGCAGTGTTCCAGTTAATGTTGCCAGAAGCAGTTAAGCAAACATCACTGGCCTCGCAAACAGGCTATACCCCAAATAAACCTGCTACTTGCTTTGGAAGATCGTCATGTCACGGCTGCCCTGTCATCCCTGACCGCTCTCTTGCTGCCTGGGCTTTTCAGGAAGGAGCTCCAGAACAGCAAGGCCTCAGGCACTAGCTCCAAATAATACATATGCTAACAGCAATTTCAGTGCTCCAGCTGGATCTGAAAGGGGAAATCAAGCTACAGTGTTTGAAGTGTTAACCACAGCTCCCCCCCTTTTTTTGAAAACAGCACTTGCCTTCGGAGTCACTCCCAATCCTCTGCTAAAATAGTCTGAAAAGGAGTTAGTTCTTGCCTGAATTCCCCTTTTGCACAGAAAACTATGATTTTTCATTACCATTTCCAACATATCTCTTCCGTTCTGTGCGTTTAGTTCCTCAGTCACCTCTTCCTCCCCAGCACTTCCTTTTCATTTCTTCTCTTTTACCAATAGGGGAAAACACACACCAACAATTAGCTCCAAAAAACTAAGGGGAAAAGTCTCTCTCCTGTAAGGCAAGAAGACTTTTGACCTACTTTACCCATTCTGCTCACAGCTGCGAATGAACCACTGACATCTTGCATTTCTCCTCCTGGGGCACGGCATCGCAGCCCGCTCTTTCCTCTCTTGTCCCACTTGTCTGGCACCCAAACGATAAATGCTGGCCAGTCAAATGCATTCCCAGGCTGGCAAGGACTTACAAACTGACAGCTTTATGAATATGTGAGGTTAGTCTTGCCTCTCTCAGCTGAAGCCAGCCGCACCCACCAAGGGAGGAAATGCAGCCCTGGCAGGAGGAACATGCTGGGTCAGATGCCTACATGGATGATGAGCCTTTCCAAGCTAGAGGGCAAATCACTGGCACATGAGATTCAGGACCATGTAGCTGGGGGGATGGAAACTTTAACTGGCCAATATTGTGTCATTTGCAATTAAAGGCAGTGGGAGAGGTGAATTGTTGGCAATTCCTCAAGCCCTTGAAGATGTTCCAGAGCAGACACTCAAGTCCTAAGATGGGCTGCCCTGCCGTCAGGCTGGCGCAGAGCAGCCCATAATATCCACAGAGGGAAACAAAGCACCAGCACAGCTGTTGTTTGTACACGTACCCTACAAGCAACTCAGGCAAATCCTCCAGCACTGCTCGCTGTTACCTACTTCACTGGTAATTATCACATACCAAGAACCACGTGTCGCACAGAGCCAGAGTATCCTGCAAAGCCACCACTTCCCACCCTAACTTACTTCTTTACACCCGTTATTGGTTTTGCCTTGTTTCACACTTCACTTAGATACTTAGTTCAGACCCTAATTCTGCTTTGCAGATGATTAAAGCACCTCTGCTTCTGGGTACAGAAATACTCCCCAGGCCATATTGTAATTGTCTAGGAAACATTGCCTGCCTGCCATGACTTCTAGGTGTGGCTTAGCTAATTGAGTTCCTGTAGCTGGGTTAGATGCATCAGCTCATTTCTAATGTGCAGTAACCACAAATCAAGTAGCGAGGCTGCACTTGGAGATAATTAGAATCTAAAGCACCAAAGAGTTTTCTCTGTGGTGCCTCCCACAAAGAGGGGAAAAAAAAGCACCGGTTTTGTTCATCCCTGACTGCAGTAGAGAGCTGCTGCTTCCTTCACAGCAAGCTCCCAGGGGATCCATTCCCCCTTCTGTGTCACAGCATGCAAAGCAAATCTAAATTAGACATGCTACTTGGCATGCAGCCATGTCTCCTAAATACGGCACGATCAAAGATAGCTATAATCCCAATGAGGTGGCTTACAGTCAGCTAATGAATGCCCTGGGGAAGAAATCCGCATGGATTTGGATGACTTGTTAGAGAGCAAGCAGAGCTCCCAAGGCTGGAGAGACACAGTGGGACTGATCCAAGCCTTCTCAGGAAAAATCATTGAAGCCCAGATAGGGTAAGGACTGAAAAACAGATGAGGGAGGAAGGAAAGCACTGAAGGATGGTGTTCTATCTCCCTCACCTCCCTGCACAGTTCTTGGCTCTATAATCTCCATGTAACTTAGCACCATCTTCTGAAAGAGAGGACCACTCGTGCTTTTCAGATGGCTCATTGCCTCGAAGTGTTTAAAGCATCTTTAGGCTCCTGGATTTTATGCTTGGCAGCCCTGGGAGGGTATGGGATGGCATTGGCACAGCTGAGACAATGGATCTAGCTCCAGTGGTGTGTGCAAAGACTTCCCACTCATTGCTGGCATCCAGCTGCAACAGCCCCACCTCCAAAATCCACAGGACATACTTGTCAAAAAAAAAAGAGATCCTATTGCTTTGGATAGAAAAAGAAGAGTTAAAACAACTGCATAGCAAAAGCAGATGAAAAGTGCATACTCTTAGCCTACTCATCTATCCTGTGCTTTTTAAGGGCTTGCAGAGCTGTGAGGACTTCATGTACCAATATGGATTGGTTTCACCAAGAGCAGCAAGAGGTTATAAATGCTCTCCTACAAGCATCTAGAAGCTGAGCCTTTCTCCTTCGTGTCCTGCCCAGTGCCTGCTGGGCCTCTCCTGGGAGCTGCAAGGGAGCTCAGTGTGGAGCAGCTCTCACTGTGACCCTGATGGCCGGATTTTCCAAGCGGGCACCCTAAAACACCACCTCTCCACAGTTTTGATGGAGTTTATTAAGTGGCAGCCTGTCTACCACATTGTTGCCCACATACGCCCTGCTCTGAGCCAGCTTCGTCAATATTGGCTCCTGTCTTGCTGAGCAGGGTGGCAACTTGTTTTTCTCATACAGCAAACCAACCTCTTACCATGTTGTTGGTGGTGTGGTGCGTGTATGCTCTCAGAGGGCTTCCAAGACCCTGCTTTTACACTATCTGTGAAGGTCTGATTTTTGTTTAAGTTGCCCAGTGTTGAGTTAGGCACCTGGGAGGAACTCAGATGGGGATCTTCTTGGCTTTGGGGGAAAATACAATGATTTCCCCAGCCCGCGGGACCCTGACAGGGCTGCTGGTACTCTAGTAGGGCAGCTGAGCTCCTTCTGGGTTGCGTTTTACGGGTCTGCAGTGCTTTTAGAGGAGGGTTTGGGAAAAGAGGAGAAGAGTGAGATGTTTTCTGTTACTGGCAGACTTGCAAATATACATGTACAGGAGCACTTGGTCGGCTGTAGGCTGTCTTTCACAGAACTATGAATGAGTGACAGCCCAGTTTAGGTGATAGGGCCATGGGGAGGACAGGAGATTCACGTGCAGTGTCAAGCTTGCGCTGCCCTGTTGTATGACAACAGAAAAGTTGCACGTGTTCATGTGGTTTTGGCTCACTTAGTGATGCTGGGGCAGTGGCTGTCTTTATACCAGACCTATTGAAGGGGAAGCTGACTTTAACCAAGGTCCATGAGTGCTGGGCTAGGCATGATGGTTACGGAGGTGTTCAACTGCACTGTGTGCTCTTATTTAAGTATCTGCTATGTAATTCAGATGCAGGTTCTTAAAAGTATCTTCTCTCACATGAATGACAGTCAGTTAATGAGTTTGTTTGAAAATGTGAGCGTCTACGGCCCACACAGAGAACTCAGTGATGGTTAACAACTCTAGGAGGATTTTCTAGGACAAGCCAGTAAGTGCATGTGTCTCCTGTCCCTTGCTTGCTTGCTCATACTTTTACAAGGGAGCAGGCAAGACTCCTCTGCCTTCAGGAGGTTGTTGCAGGAGGGTGTCAGGGTCTAGTTGGTAATGCCAGGGTGTCCTTGGCTCACAGATTCTCCAAAATGAGGGCCCACTCTGCACGGGCAGAAATATGCTGTTCGCACTGATGCGATAGTACCCCTGGCTTGATTACTGTTTCCCTTCCCCAAGACAGACATCCAATACTTCAACGTCCCTGCTGTTATGTGAGCTGAGGGCATGCACAAGGATCACAGATGTGTGAGGCGTTGGGCAGCTGTCTGTGCTGGTGGCTTTGTACCTGCTGGGTGAGCATAGAGTCATTATGGGCACTTGTATGTGTGGGCTAAACCTGGCTATGTTCTTTGCCTAGAAGTTTTGGGGGTCTGCTAAGCCTGCTAGTGGAAGGAGGCTCAGGTTCATAAGCACAGGTGTAAAGACTGGTCAGCACAGGAGGAGGTGGTCCCCTTCTAGGGAGAAGCTTTGCTAGTCTAAAGACAGCATCTTGTTGCAGTTAAATTTCTTGGGCAGTGTTAAAGGCTTCTCTTAGTCCCATTTTTTTCAGGAAGAAAATTATTGGGAAGTGTTTATTCAGACTGACATTTAGGTCTCACCCACAGAAGGGTATTTCTCTCAGTCACCTGTTCTTTGCTATTGTTTCATCCTCAACAGTGATGACTAGTGTATGTTTTTTAGTGCCCCAGCAGCTGCATGGCGTTCTACAACAAAGGTACAGATAATATAGTGAGTGATGAGAAATCACAGAAGGAAATATCTGGTACAAACATCAACTTGTTCTAAGGCAAAGAAATCATGGATATTCAGGGCTTCTGTGCAGGAAAGTTGACTTAACTGATTTCTGCTTTAAAGCTTGTTTTGGGATGCATAAACCAGCAGCAGTTTCTTGGAACAGCTCTTATATGTTTCTTGGCTGCTCCTGTTTGCTAGAGACAGTTAAGATGTTTTCTCCCCTGGCAAGATTAGTGTTTTAATCTCACCTTAAGCAATCAAAAATGAATGACAGCAAATGCTATTCCCTGCCAGAGCTTTATTGTGAACGGATGTAAAGGCGTGAATGGGAAGGGCTGCTCGTACATGAGCTCCTCATCCCTCTCCTTTCCAGATGGATTCAGTCCTCTCCTGAAAATGGTGATAAAGCTCTTAAGGGAACCTTATCCTGAGGACACTGTGTGAATCCCTTCCTCCAGTCCTCATTTTGATTACTCAGGCTAAGCGAGGATGAAAAGCTATGCCAAGCCATAGTCCAAGAGACTACCACTCATCTTGGACCAAAGCAACGCAAACAGAAGCCCAAACTAAGCTGCTGCTTCTTCCTAGGACTGTCAGGTTCCTGCAAGGGGCAGATGACAAACTCTCCGGATACCTTTCTCCAAATTTCCAGAGACCTTCCCTTGTCTCCTGTTGCAGCGACCCACCAGGCTCTCACACCTGCCCAACAGATCAACAAGTGGGCACCCCTATCCTACTTCTCCCTGTCTCTCCTCCTTTTCCAAGTGTCTTCTTTGCCTGCCTTAGACCTCCCAGAGTTGCTCTACAAACTACAGCTCCCGGAGTGTCTTGCTTCCTGAACAGGTCTGCAAATGAGTGGCTATCTACAGCAGCCACAGCTGAAGGGAAAGTGCCAAAATCTCCTTATCTGATAAAGCTGCCCGCTAAGCCAATAGTTGCATGACTAGTGGCCAGCACATTTCTCATCAGCACTGTAAGCAAGCCAAACTAGTGACCTCCCAGACACCAATGTCATCACAGCAACCCAGCCAGTCGGGTGCTGATCCCATAAACCCTCAAAGGGTTTTCTCTGGATCAAACCCAATAAACCAGGGCCAGTGAACCAGACAGACTTGGCCCTTGGTAATACAATCTCATGATTGCAGGGAAGAGCAGGATAAGGCTCAGGGCAATGGAACAAAGTTGGGAAGAGATCTGGAGCAACTTCTGTAGGAGGAATGATTGGCTGAACTAGGACTGCCCAGCCTGGGAAAGGGTGACTGAGGGACAGGAGAGAGGGCTGACATCAGGAGCATCTAGAAGAGGGTGAACAGAGAACACTCTCTGCCGCTGTCTTTCGGGTTCAGAATCTAGGCAACGGCAAATTAAACCATCATGCGAGAAGTCCGCTAGCTAAAGGAGCTAATCCTTGTGTTGGGTGGGAGAACTACTTTGTAGAGGATACTGTAGAAGCTAGGATCTGCCACAGCTTAAAAAGTCAATCATCAGAAATAAAAAAATCCACCAAAACTTATCAAAAGCAATTAAGTAAGGAGGCTGGAGGAAAATTTTTGGGGAAAATTTTTGGGTGCTTACCCGGGTCTTATACTGTCCCCACGCATCTGCTGTCAGGCATTGTCAGAAGGCAACAAGCAGAAGAGCAAGTAACCAGGAGGCAGCCAGCAGTTGTGAAGCAGGGATATATGGAAGGCAAAGAAGCAGGCTGGAAAAAAAAATTTGCAGGAAAATCATGGATGCATCACATTTTTAGTGGCCTTTCATCTGGAAAGACCATAAACTGCTTGGTGAATTGCAGGGCAATCCAGCAGATACCTGTCTGTGTGGCAATGATGAGAACAGATCTGTGATAATGTGGTGCTGATCCTGTGAGCACAAGCACAGGTAAAGAACATTACTGACCAGTACCTATGAGGGCAGCAAGGCTAATTCTGTACGTATGGGTCTAAGCTGCAGTTTGTCTATTTATACAGACCTTTTCCTGCTTGGTATGTACAATATGGAGAGGCAACGGACTGTGTGGACTAGCAATGCTGAGCCCTTCCTTCTCTCTCTCTCTCAGAGGAACAAGACACAATACAGAAAAGCTCTGTCATGCTTGACTTGCACAGCTTACGGATGCCCTTTTCCAGTACCTGGAAGTAAAGGATCGCTGCATTAGCCACCTTCTTGCTCCTGGTGGCCCTGACCATCGTAACTTGCCACATATGTCAGCTCCAGAAACGCAACAGGACTGCAAAAAGTATTGGGCAACAGTGCTGAGCAGCCACTGGCAGCCTGTGTTTCTGCTACCTTTTCCTCGTAACAAGCATCTTCCACCCTGGACCAAACACAGGAGCTCAGCAATGTCCTCAGCTTTTATGCTTCCAGCTGCCACCATTTCTGTCATAGACACTCTGTGGCAAGCTGCATGTCCAAGATCTCCATTACCTCATCTGAGACAGGTAAGGGAGCAGGTTCCTCTTGTTAAAAATGAAGTTGTGTCTGTGTGTCAGAAGACCAGAGCTGGGAAACTGGGGCGGGTCAACTCTCCTGGTTGTTACCTGCAAGGGGAAGAAACAAGGGACACATTACAGGATCCCACGAGCAAGTCCTGCCCATATAGTCATCGTAGCCTCACTACAAGCCAGCTGCTTCTTCACCAGGCCAGACACATATGCACAGCTTCCTCTGTCCTCTCCAGCCCAACTGTTATCTCATGCCCCAGGTGATGTCAGGCTCACCAACCCTTCCTTGCTGTCCACAGTTATTACCAGCCTCCTGTCACCCAGCCTCGGCAACACCACTCTGCTTTGATGGCTTTTACAAAAAAAAAAAAAAAATTCTTTCTCCCACCTGTGTCTTCCTCCCTTTCCCTTCTCAGCTGTGCAAGGTCATAAGCTGTGACCACGGCTTTCCCCACTTCTCTTGTCCGGAAGCATGAGGCCCAAGTGCCATCTGAGCATAGCGTGCTAGGCTGATCCAAGAGGCATTTTTATTGTAAGCAGGTTTGCAATGTCCCAGAAAGTCTAAACCATACAATATTCACACCAGGTGGTCAGTGCCAGCACCTGCATGATGGCGATGCTAACACTGAATTCTTCAGCAGGTCCCACTAACAAAGTCTTGCTGGTGACACTGTCACTGCAAGAAGAGAGGTTGAGCGAGGCCATAGTATCCACTGTCCTCCTACTCATGCCCCAGGTGTTAGGGGAAGAAGCACTTCCCACTGAACTGGGATCTTTCCCAGCTGGACTAACCCTTCCCTCCAGGACAGGGCTATGCATGAACTAAAGCAAATGTAATTGTAAGACTGTGTGACAGCAATGTCTTCATCCGCTGCACTAGTATTTGAGGAACCCTATCTAAACGTTTTGCCTTCCATAGACAGGATTCTTAGTTTTTAAATGCTGGGGTCTCTAAAAGGCTTTCACAAGCTACCAAATAAAAATCCAACTCGAAGACTCTCATCATCATTTCCAAATATCATAATCTCCATGGTGGATGGCACTTACTCAGCTTTTCTTTATTCCCACAGAGATGAGATGCCACAGTGAAGCCTGGGTTAGGATAAGGGCAGAAAATGGTATTTGGGGGAAGAAAACACCACCTTTTCTGCAGGACACTGCTAAGCAGAGCAACGCACATACCGAGGCAAGTACACTGATGCTAGGGCACAGTCAAGAGATGTCCTCATTTTCAGAAACCCCACAGGGTCAAGCAATGGACTGATTGACAGAAAACAAGACCCAAAAAACTGTGGCAAGAAGACATACAAAGAGAGAGACTTTCTGGCTGAAAGGAATAGAGGGAGAAGCAAAGTAGAATAGAATAGAATAGAATAGAATAGAATACATTCTATACAAAATAAAACATTGTTCTTCCACTTGTATCTATATGTTGTAAAATATTGCTCTTCCACTTAAACAGAAACTCTTCACGTGTGGTAACAGGGCCATGTGTGCACCAGGGCCAGACACCCACTTGTCCCTGTCTCCCTGGCAGGACTAGGCAGTCACAGAGCCACAGGACGGGGATTGGAGGAGCAAAGCACTGATGCAGCAGGTCAGCATCCAGCCCTGCTGCCGTGATTTTACAGGTATTGCAGCCCACTCACAGCACCTGTGCACTCAGTTCCCACCCTCCGTTGCCCCTCAGCGCCCCCAGACGGTACTAGAAGTAGCCTGGGTAAGTTCTAGGTGGCAAATTCACATTTTGACATTTTATAATTAGGGCTGCTGGGATGCTTTGTCCCTTCAGGCCACAAGAAAACACAGCAGATATAGGCATCACAGTGTGTGACAGACACCTTTGCTCCTGTTTCCAGGTGTGTCAAGGAGAGCTGCAGAGCTTATGAAGTCTGTTGCTAAGAGAGCTGAAAACACTGGCAGAACAATTCCTGGGGAAACTGCTGCAAAAAATCTCTTCTCTCGCTTGATCAGAAGTTTGACTTCTATTTGCTTCTCCTTTATCCATCTCTTAAATTTTTACTGAAAAAGAAGAAATTGCAAACCTTTCCCATCCCCTCTCCCCCCCCCATTACTGAAGAGACCCAATTTCTTCTCCACCTCCAGCCTGTGTCTCTGTTACTGGATGTGGTTTCCAGTAAAATTAATTCCTTGAGTTCCTGGTGACCTTCCCACAGCTGGCCAGGGCTCACTGCGAGAGGAGGAAGCCCAGGCATGAAGCTGTGCTGTACAATGCCATGCCTGGGGGGGAGAGCCCGCTTGCAACAGGAGAGGGGGGCCAGCACCAAAATACCACCAGCAGCTGCTCAGTACAAAATGGCTATCAGAGGGTTGCAGCTGCTGCTCTCTGATTAAGAGAAGAGCTAACACCAGAAAGAAAAGCATGGCAAGAAGGGACAAAAAAAAAGGCTGAAAGAGAGCCCATCCTGCATGCCTGGCGATGAGGAAAGCAGCTGCTTTGGTGTGCTTGCTCTCCCTGTTGCAGCCCAGCTGCTGGGCTCTGCTGTGCCTTTTGTTCACTATCCAGCCTGGGCTTACACGTGGCTCTGAGTGAGGCCAGGCTCTTTCCAGCTCTTTCTTCCCCACGGTCCGAACTAGGACTGGATGCTTGCCAGAGAGCGGAGCTGCCGGGAGAGGGGAGCACGCGGGGCACCGGCGGTACCACAAAAGCCCTCGTGGGTCCCCTGGCTCTACTGCAAAGGCATCAGGTCTGAACACACCTTCTTCACTTCCTACCATTGTAAGAACAGGAGGAAAGTTCAACACTACCAGACTATAAAAGACCCATATCTCTCTTTTCCTCTTGTCCTCATTTTCCTCAGGTGGAGGTGTTACAAACTGAGCTGAATGAGCCATACACCTGCCTGATCTCCTCCTCCAGCAGGACCAAGGACCTCATGAGCAGCAATCTGTGGCTCGTACCCCACTCCCAGGGCACGCTAAAGTTCTCCCTTCTCTGCTACAGAGAGTGATGTGAGCTGCTTTTGACTGGCCTGGAGGCCCAAGGGCTGCCTAGATACAGGTGTGCTGAGTCTGCAGTCCAGGTCCAACTGCTGAGGCAGGTTCCAGCCCACATCACTGGGCTCCATTGCATGCTCCAGGAGTGGCAAAGTGAGGTGGTGAAGCAGGCCAGCCTTTGGGGACCGCTTTGTCTGCTCCCTGCAGGATGCCAGGGTTGAGAATGCCCCGAAGCTGGAGGTGAGACAGAGTGCTAGCTCAGTAGACATAAAGAAGGGTGCCTTGACCAGAGAACAAATGTGTTATGGTTTCTGGAGATGTCTCCTTCTCTTACCCCTCTGAGGAACACAGAGGGGGTTAGTCACCACGTCTTCTCAGAGTACAGCCAACTAGGATGTTGGCCCTTTGACAACATGAATAAGACCAAGATTGCCAATTACTAGCAGCAGCAGTCAGCAGGGTCAGAAAGCCTAGGACCCCTACAACACTTTAGCTTCCAAAGCAGCGCCCTACTTATTTCTTTGGCATTTTGTTTCTGGGCTCCACAGTATTGATATAGGGGGGAATTTGATTTCCCTGAAATTTGTGTTTCCTGGTGGTCTGTCTTCCCCCATGCTTTGCCACAGGCATTCCCTGTGGAAATGTGGTTGGATGCAAAGTCTTGCAGCAGGATGCGGTGCAGAAGCTAAGGCCTGGTGTAAGTGCATGGTGCTGCAGTGAGTGAGCTGAGAGATATCATATAGTGCAGCGAGAGCAGAGCAAGCTCTAATGGAAATAGCGTGGTGAGCAGAAGTAGCCTACAACTACTGTTAGCCTCTTTTGAAAGCTTTTTTTTTTTTTTAAATTTGAAATGCGTGCTGAGTGGACAGCAGTGAAGACATTACTGGTGAAATCCACAGCAGACAGGTCGTTTTCCAACCAGCTATTCCCTGCAAATGATCTGCAGACACTATGAGCAAGCAGTAAGTACCAGCAGAGCTGGTACAAACTCACAGGCCTTGAGGTGTTAGCTAGAGTTGTAACCAACCATCGGTAGATGGCTTTCCCAGGGGCACATAATCCTTTAATGGACTCTGGCAGGTTTTGCTTCCTCCCAGGAGCAGCCAGCAATTGCTATTTCAAAAGACATCAGTGGACTAGATGGCATGTAGGTCTGAGCCTGAGTAGTGAGTCCTACATGTTGCTACAGATCTCAAGTTCCTTGACAAATGTCTAGTTGCACATTGCTTCAAAGCCCCTTTGATTTGCCCATTAAGTTTTTCTGTGGTAGCAAGCAGCAAAGCCAGGGAGCTTAGACCAGATGTGGGAAATGGCCACATGCTGGAGAAACAGTTGTGGAGGTGGGGGACATGAAGAGGGGACTGAAGCTGTGTGTGAGCACTTGCAGTGATGGCCCCAAGCTGCCATGAAGAAAGTGTGGGCAGCTGGCAGAGAACACGCCCTTGTGCAAGGGGATTCCAGCACCTGTCCACTCCTCCAGCCAGCCCTGGCAGGGAGCAAACCTTGCACGGAGGAAGGGCAGGACTCAGCAAGATCAGAGCAGCCATGGCCTTCACATAGCCTGTTCAGGCTGGTCTGGGAAAGGGGACAGGATGAGGTACTGCCTCTTGATGTTCCAGTAGGCAGATGGCCAAGAGCAGTAGGACATTAGCAGAGGTGGAAGCACAGCAGAAGAGTTTTTTCAGGTGATATCGCTGAAAGAAAGCATCTGAATTTTACTCCTTGGCATGGGCCTTCTTTGCTGTCATGACAGGCCAATCCCATCTCCCCCAGAAGCCCATGGGTGACAATGGAAACACAAGAAAACAGGCCCTAAAGTCAGGTGGCTCCCCTTGAATGAGGTTCAGCTGTGGACCATGTGGATGCACTTGTGGCACAGCTCCATCCTGCACCTCAGCCCAATGGACATGCTTTTTCCCTCTCCCACAGGTTCAACAAATACTCCAGAAACTTTGCGCTGAGGAAAGTCAGGGTCGCCCTCAGCTAGCTAAAGGCCTCCCAAAGCTTGGTTTTCTGTGAAGAGCTGCAGAAGATTAGAAAGGTGATGACTCTATCACATGGGCTTGCCCTGTGTGCCCACAAAGTGGCCAGGGAGCTGCATGTCAGTACAGTCATCCCTTCCCTGGCATGTCCATCACACCTCAAGAAGCGCTGCTGAACCAGACCACAAGTCTGTCTAGCCTAGTGACTGTCTCTAACAGAGAGGAAAATAGTATGGAAAGAAGATATTCCCCCTCTGTACTCACTCTGTCACTTCTGATTGATGGCTTAGAGTTGGCTTCTGTGTATTTAGAAATCCTCAATGGATTTCTCCTCCTTGCACTCCTTCAGTCTCCCCTTGAGTCCACGCTAACGTTAGCATTGACAGGGCCCTGCGGCAGGGGCTTCCACACCACTTCTGCAAAGAACCACCTTCCCTTGGTAGCATTGACCTTCCTGCCTCCACCTGCTGCTCGTAAGAAAGCTGCTGCACTGTCGTGAGCTGATGCGCAGCCCCCCAGCTGAATTCAGCAAGGTGGCTATCTGATGTTAGATCCCATGAGTTTTGGCATGGGAGCTGCTTTTGTTAGCTCATCATACTAATGAAACGGCCAGCTACTTCTCTCAGTCAATGCCTTCCACTCCTCTCCCCTCTGTTACTGGACTTGAATCCCATTTCTCTGTCTGCAGAGACCTGAAGGCCAAACTTCATCACAGTCCTGCTGCCCTCAGTATAGAGCCAATTTGTTTTTCCTCTTAAGGATACCCTGGGGCGGGAGCACTGCAGAGATGCTACAGTGCTCCTCGGACATATAACCAAAGCATCACTATCGCCCTTCAGTCACCACTGATGAGGTGGGCCTCTGAGGTCACGGGCGCTTGAGAGCAGCCTTAGAGATGCTCTGCATTGCAGATTAGATGTAGACAGCTCCCTACCTTGAGAAGGATGAGGTAGAGCCACCTTTTTCTCCTGTAACCCAATATTTGATGTACAACATGACAAAGCTTCAGATTTTGGGCCCTTGCCTTATGTGGGTTTCTCCCCTGCGCCATCCAGCTAGTTGGAGGGATGGAGGAAGGGGACGATCCAGCCATTTTCCTTCTGTAGTGCTCCACATGTAAACAGTGACAAGGTAGGCAACCCTTTCGCTTGCCTCACTTTGTCATGCTGTCCCTCTTAGTTGTATGTCCAAAGTTTCCCCTTGGCACTGGGAGAAGCACAGCAGACTGAATTCTTGAACTGATATCTTCTGGGCTGAACTCTTCCCGCAGCCTTAAATGCTCAAAAGATCTTCGCATCTGTACCTCTAAAGCCACTATTTTCCATTTCAGGGATTAAATACAGGCAAAGCAATTGCAAAGGCTCCTCTCATTTCTTTCTGAGCTTGGCTGCAGGTGTTGGCACTTACAGGGCTAATAGAAGTAAATCACCCTCTTTCTACTAACTTCAGAGCTTGTTCCACAACTACAGAGACTACTCTGAGGTAGTCTTTGTTAGATCATGATCTACTATTATAGGATGGTGAGGTCCTGCTAGGTCCTACTAGCTATGTACCTACCAAGATACAATTGCCTTGGCCAAGTGGTCTGATTTCCACCAGTACTGAAGCCAGCACAAACTTTGTTACTAGCTTTGAGATGTGTGGGATCAGGGCTGAACAGGTGCAATATTCAGCTCTAATCAACACACAGCCCTTTTCCAGCATGACTACCTTATGCAATATTATGCCTATATTTGAAATGCCCAGCTCTGGTACAGAGATACATACCCCAACGTTTCATTTCTCCTTTCTCTTCCCCATCCTAGATGTATACACAAGGATAGATGTTTCCTGCAGATGCCCGGACAAAAAACACCAGAAGTCCAGGCCACGGGCCCACACAACCACTTGTTATCTTCAACGAGACTTTCTTCTTCCACATACCTGAGCCTCCAGTGTGGGACTGCAAGGTCCTGGTCTCCATTTATGGACTCAGACCCCAGGCATCTCACTGGGGCCACCCTGGGGAAGAGTGTGCGAAGCAGCTGACCACTGGGACTTCATGATAAAGTCCATCCAGCAGCCTGTAGCTAAATGGCATCCTCTGCTCATTTAGAGAGGAGGTCTTCTGAAACAGTTGCACGTGGTGAATCTGGCCAGGTTTTCTTTCATGAAGACAAGACAAGGCAGTGCTCACAGTGGGTAGATCTGAAAAAACAGGAGTCAGAACCTGAAATTCTTGCTCCCTAAGACACGAACAGAGGTAACAATCTTTTGGCTTTCTCCCACTCCTCGCTGCTGCTTCTGGTAGGGAAAGAGTTTTTCATCTTTGCTGATCCTTTGTCGTCTTTACGATAGCAACAGGGTTTCACAGTGCCTTGAGGTGGAGAAGGTTTGTACCTACGGAAGGAAATAGAGCCTGCCCTGAAGTGCTCACTATGAATAGACAAGAGGAAAAAGGGATTGGAAGGAAGAGGAGTCAATGATCCTATTTATAAGATAGAAAAGCACTAAAAGGTTAGTTGATTTGTCTAAGCTCAAACGACAAATGTAGCTGGGAGCTTGAATTTGTATTGAGAGCCTCTCCAGCACCAGCACTGGTGGCTCAGAAAGCTATCACCATTTTTTTGCTAGTAGCCTTCCAGGCGTGGCTTATTAGGACTTCCAAGTTTGTTACAGAAAGAGTGAAAACAGAGGTCCTGGGGCTGTTGGAGTGAAACTGTCTTGGCGTGAGCACCACTGTGCTTGCACAGAACAGGTTGCTAATGGGAAAGTACCACCCATGTCTACTCCGAGACGCCAGCCCGAGGCTTTCACTAGCAGTACAGCCATCCCAAAACTGAACAGGGACACCTCTCCCCATACGGCAGGCACGAGGCTGATGTGTTGTCTCTGACCTCCGTGGAGAAGCAACTTCTTGTGCTGCCTGAGAAGAGACATCTCCCTCCAGAGGAGTATGCTGCTGCCTGCACCCAGGAGGGCGTCTGCCGCATTGGAAGGACAAGCACCCGACAGCACTGCCAAGCTGACCACAGCTGCAGGGCTCCATGTCCAAACACAGGGAACAACAAAGCAAGACACATCACCCTTCTGCTGCAGAAACCTCTGATGGAGGCTGAAGAAGGGCTGGAGGTGGAGCTGCCTCCTCAGCCTCCTCCTCCCCACTCCAGCTGGATCTAATGACTGAAGTGTTTCCTGCACTCTGAAGCAGGGAGTTTAATATACATGCTGACATTTTCACCGCCCCAAATTCTAATGATTTGGATATTCTTGCTGTCCATATCCATTTAGTCTTTTTCTGAATCTTGATGTATTTTGGCTTTCAGGAATTCCTGGGGGATGTTCAATGCATGTCATAGGGGAAAATAAATTAAGAAAAAAGAAGATTTTTCACAGCTTAAAATTTCCTTTTGCCTGTAACCCTGTCCTGGTCTGATAAGTTTGTCATTTTCTATACTCCCAGCATGTCTTCTGACTGATTTCCCAGAATTTCAAAGTGGCAAATTCCCTCACATAAGAGCCATTCTCTGCCTCGCCCGCAGGCAGGTGTAGGTTGGAAGTCCCCTTTTTCCTTGTTTCACATTTTCTCTTAGTGGCACTGCTTAAAAATCCTGCCCCCCTGCCCAGTCACAAGACATGTAAGGTCTCACGTCCTGAGAAAGCTGTCAAATGCGTAGATGGGTTTTGTGTAAAGTATGACCAAAAAAAAAAAAAAAGTTATTTAAGGTCACCAAGGCTTACATTGGTGTGGGAAGCATGTGAAAGGAGGCCAGTAGAAAAGGGAAAGGAGGAGGAGGTGCTGGTGTTGAAATGGATGCTCCTGCAGCCATCCCCACCTTTACACAATTCCTCTCATGTTTGCTTGGCCTAGAAAATGTCCGGAGTGCAACACAGATCTGTCTTCCTGGTCCTGTGAAGGCAGGAAGGGTGAATCCTGGAGGAGGAAGGCTGTGATGCACTGCAAGCTGGTGGCGATGTTCGAGTTGATACAAGGTGTCCCAGAGAGGCCAGTATTCAACTACCCGAGGTACAAAGCCCAGGTGGGGCAGTAGGAGTGGATGATGACTCAGGAGTGCTTGCAGGAGGTGGACAGGATGGTGGGTCCTGGGTGGTGGGAGCTCTCCAGGTAAACAGCATCGTAGAGCTGCAGGGACATAGGAGAAAGGAGTCACTGGTTTTGTCATCCTCTGTCCTCCGCTCCCTGCAGAGGCCAAGTGTGATTTGATTGGCTTTGGCGGTCTCCTGCCTTTCATCCACGTCCATCTTCAGCCTTTCTAGGCTTTGATCTCCAAAGTTGTCCTGACAGAGCAGCAGCAGCATCCTTTTCTTGACACAGGTTGCCTGTCACCCTGACTACTACTGTGACTGGGGCAGAGGCTTTCTCTGGCCTCTCTGGGGATGCACCACTTACTCCTGTCTTCTACAGTGGACAGTGTTCCTCTCCCAAGCACTGTATATTGAATTTCGCTTGAAGTCCATCAGGCCCTTTGCTATGCTGCCTTTACACGAGAGTGCATGGTCTGACTCCAGATGGAGCCAAGCAATGCTGAGTTGAGGAAGAAAAAGGTGGCTTATAAATAAATATATAGTATTTAGCTACAAATACGTATATTATAATATATATTAATAAACAAGTAAGTACAAAATATTTAAATAAATAAATAAATATGTACAGAAAGATGAGCAAATAGCTCTGCAAACCCTACCAGAAAAATATCACTAGAGCAAAGTGCTAACAAACCACAGAGCCATAGCCTTCATTTCCTTGTTATGCAGATTTCCGCATCTCAACGCAAACGTGTGGAGGAGCAGCCAGCCTCTGGCTTACAGGTCTACACGCTGCTCGGGAGACAGTTATTCCACACTCAATATAATGAGTGAGTGTGTTTATGCAGTTAAACTATTAAGATAATTTTACTCCTCAAACTCTCAAAGCTTCTCTAATTAGCCTCCAGCAACTTTAGGTTTGGAGCTATTAACATGAATCGGAGATTAATTTCCATGCAATTGCTTGCCCTGGTTGTTGGTCATGTTCGACTGGTTTTGGTGTGCCTGGGATAGCTCTGAAAGATAACTGCAGGCTCAAGCCCTTACACAGTTTCTCCTGCCTGCCTATAGTAACTACAGGTGGTGGTGTTCTTCAGATTGTAAAGCAGAATGGCCTACTGCAGTAGCAGAAAAAGTTTCGATGACCCACTGGAGAGTCCCCAGAAACTGGGAGCAGCCTGAAGGCAGCACCACTACGGGACAGAAAAGCAGAGGCTCTTGCATTGGATCTGGGAGGCTTGAGTGAGAGGTCTTAGTTACCTCGGGTTATTCCTTGTTTTTTCCAGGGTTTGTGCTTACCCTTCTGAGCTCCTCTCCCTGTTTTGTAGTGCCAGGCTCTCATGCAGGTACCAGCAGATTTGCATCAGATCAGTGCGCAGATGCTTTGCTGGAGCCAGGTGGGTTTAGTGCAGTACAGGATCCAGCCCAGAGGGCCTGGTGCAAGTTCAGCCTGAGACCAGCAGCAGTCGCCAGCATCACTGTGATTTCTCCCCACAGGCATCACACACTGCAACAAAGATAAGCTTTCCACTACACATGGCTGGGATGGAGGGGCTGAAGAAGGGGGATTTCTCTCTACGAGCCCAGAGCAGGCTGCTCTTGAGGACAGCCACAGCAGGCACGTGGTTGCAGGCACAGAGCTGCAGCTTGCTTACATGGTGGAGTGGGAGGGGGCAGATGGGGAATTAGATGTACTCCTCCCTGCCATGCGTAGCTCCTGTAGTGCCTGCTGGACAACGGTGTCACGCACTTTGCTTTTCTGTTATAAACAGGTCTGAAGGCACCTTCTTTTTAGTTAATGTTTGGGTAACGCTAGCAAAACACCATGTAAATGGACTTCAAGCAACACGTCCAGTTCAAGCACACCCAGACACCAAAGTACTCGGGTCCCATTTGGTCTACACTCAGAGCCTGACAGGTTAGACCTCCCCAGACTACGACAGAACGCAGACAACAGCTCTGGAGACAAACTCTGGCACCCGGCCAGTTCAGCATTTAGTCTCAAGTCCCCGAAGCCATGTTTTCCAGTGCTATGCTGCTATTCAGCTGGTGGGAAGGACTCTGAAGGCAGTCAGACTGCGCCACTGCCTGGCATCCAAATCTTGCCAGCCAGGAGAGTCTGCAACCAGGGCTTGGCTGGTGGGAGCAAAAATTCGGATGATCACAGATTTGCCACCATTGAACAGCACCTTCCTTCAGCTACTGGCCAGGCAAAAATAATTTCAGAGGTGCTCGCAGCCAGCCCATGGCACATGTATGCAGGGCTGAGCGGCCCCTGATTGGCTTATCTCCGTAATCTGCCCACACGTGCCACATGTCTCCTCTCCAGGATCTCCTAGCTGCTTTGGTGCCTGCCGAACCTCCCATGTCCACACTCCCCTCCCTCCTCCTCTCTAAGCACCTGCTTTCTGCAGCAAGGGAGGGAGTGTGTGCCCACCGCTCCCCTTCCCAGCCCAGTCTCCAGGCAGTGCGAGTCCCACTCCCCAGACATGTCTCCCCAGTTGAAAGCAAGAGACAAAAGGGACCTGCCCCGAGCGTGCACTGTGCATGAAGCCTGGGCATCTCTCCTGCCATTCCCACGTTCCTTGCTCTGCTGGACCTTAGCCAGCCCTTTTGTGTGGCCCCACCAAGACCCCAGAGTTGTTCCCGACTGTGCTCCTTGCACACCATATGGGCCCTTTGGGTGAACAAAAGCCACCCAAAAGCTCGCCCAAAAGCAAGCCTTTGCTCCCCTGCTTGCAGCAGCCAGTCTGGCGGTAGCAGTTGCTGCCTGCACCCCCCCGGCCGGCCCTCCTGTGGTCCCCCCCTCCTGGCCTCTGCAGCTGCATCCTTGGGGACAGTGGCAGCTGCTGGGGGTGGGACTGAGGATCTTGGAAGTGTCAATTTGTGCCGGGCTGTCACGGGAAGGAGCCAAGAATGTTGAGACTCACGCTGTTTCCAGACCCCCAGCTATTCCCCTTGGCAGGGGTGGGCATCATCTTCAGGAGCAGTTCAAACCTCCCAAGGGCTGAGCCAGGTCTGGATGGTGCCTCTCCCTCGCTGTTGACTGGGATGATGCTAATCCTAGTGATTGAGTGTTATCGTGGTGATGGTCTGGTGCAAACATGTTTGCTGGTGAGGCAAAACAGCCCCCCTGTCTGTCCCCCTCCTTCCTTCCCTCCTTGCAATCTAGTGCCTGCTGCTAGTAAAACCAGTAGGCGTGGCTTCTCTGGAAGAAATAAGCACGTGATCGTTTATAATCCAGCACAGCCAAAAGCAGTCCTGATAAGAACAATCCCTTGTCTGGAGTGTTCGTAATGTCCTTGGACAGAAGTTGGTGTCCCTGCCAGCCCTCCTCAGCAGCAACAACAGAGCCCCACTCCTTCATAAATCCCGAAGATCTTGCCCAAACCTTGCCTCCAGCACACAGGACCTGATGCTGGGTAACACTTCCCACCCAAACTGGAGTCCCAGAGCAAGATTAAACCATTGCATCCATTAGGAGGTCAAAAGCAGGGAATCAGAAAGTGCCCCTGGCAGTGCCTGCCCACATGCAGCTGCATACCCCTGTCCATCACTCCCATGCTCTGCACTGGAATATGATCCCTCTGGGAGCTCCTCCGTGTATTTCAGGATTTTTCTGCACTTGCAAAAAGAGAAGTAGTGTGTGCTTGGGCCACATATGGTCCTCGTGCAGCTCCATCGGGTGGTGGTGCTCCACAGCCCTCATCCAGGCAAGCAAAGCAGGTGGTGGCGGTCCATGGCCCCCATCCAGGCAAGCAAAGCAGGAGGTTGTACCAATACCCAGCAGTGAGAAATCGTGCTTCCTTCCCCTGTATTTACCCCGCATAAATAAAATGCAAAGATGTGTTAAAAAAAACAAACTGCAGAGGACCAGGTGGCATCTTTGTATCATTGTGTCAGCTCTCGCAGGGCCCATGGCAGCATCACCGAGATGGTGGCCATCTGAAGGAAGAGCAGTCAGTCCCTGCAAGAGCAGAACAGCGGCATCAGTCTGACCCCTGAGCCTCCAAGGTCTGCTTGGCTCTAGATAAGCATCCACTTCCCACACACCACATATCTCCTTTTCCAAGGCTCTCATCACCAAATCTAAGTGGCTTCATGACTGATTTCACTTTTCCAACAAACTAGCTGGGAGGAGACTGTTATCTCATGCAGGAGATAAGGGTACATTGACCGAAATCACACAGAAAGCCTGTTATAAGTAAGAGAATTTAAACCTGCAGAGCTCTGGTTTCATTCGTTAGTCCCAAACAGAGGCTTTACTCCAGGTGGGAGTGCAGCTGAACCCTGTGCAAGCCATTTCTCACCTAGGAGCCTGTTAGGAGACCATCTTGTCTCACCACCCCCTGGTTGTGGCAGAAATGAGAAGATGAAGATTACTACCTGGTAGTAGTCTAATGTTTGCAGTCCTGGTTAAAATGAGTTTTTTTGAAAAAAAAACAGGAGGTTGGGAGACTGGAGGGGAGATAAAAGGCAATTGCATCCTTTGGAGAAACAGAAGTCTGGTTTCTTACGCCTTTGGGATTTGGTGCAGGGGCCAAAGGGCAATGTTGTTTATCCGCCCTGCTTTATCTGTCGACCCTTCACCCTGCCAGTGTGAAAGCTGATGAGATGTGAGGCTCAGCTTTTCCCTACTGAGAATCTGCTGGTGCCTCATAGGCATCGCCTTGCAAGCTGAGCCTGGCTTTGGGTTCCAGCTGGTGCTGGGATCTCGCGGTCCCTCCCAGCAGTTTCCTCTCCTGGCTGACGCAGGGGAAGCCCAGCACCCCGTGACTGCTGGCACCTCTCCAGCCACCTCTACTTGGCACTTTCTGGCTGCAGGGAGCACGGTGAAGGTCAGACAACAAATACAACACAACCTCCGGCCAGCGGGGAGGAATTCCTGACCCAAATGCATGCACGATCCAAGTTGTGGCTCAAGCAATATCTTGCTATGGTCACAATGGGGGTAACAACATGACAGGAAAAACTACGCTGGAAACAAGGTGCATGTGTGTGCAATGAGGTGGGGAGAGGAAGAAGTGGTGTAAGCAAAAGAAGGAAAAGTCATGGCAAGCCAAACGAGAATCGGGAGAGGTCTCCTGCAGGTACCAGTGATCCGACCAAACACAGACTTCCATTTGTTCTTTGAAGAGAAATAAAGACACTGATTCTCTCAGCCCATGACCCAAAGAGCCTTGGGAATGAACCCTGCTTTCACCCTCTCCTGGAGCCAGCCCTGGTCCTACAGGGATGGTTTTGCTATCCAGACACATCTGGGCAAGAGCGAGAGAAAAAATTAAACCTGCCGAGTGCTTTTTGGTGCCCCAGCAGTTCAAGATCGAATCTGACATCTTAAAGGCACCTAATTTCTCCCAAAGCTTGACTACACCCCAGAAAACTCAAGCCTTGCTGCAGTACCAAGTTTGGGCATCCACACATCTGCAGACTGGTTTTGTAATGTCTTTTGAATAGTATGGAGACATTCTAGTCCATAAAGGGAGGTCCAGAGAGATACCGTGGAGCTGACTGGGGCTCCGGCCCCAATGCACTAGGAAGGTAACCCAGCATCTAGCTTCAAAGCAGAGTGTTGGCTTCAGAACAGCCCTGTGTGGTGTCCAGACAAGTACAGCACTAGGAGCCAAAGCCAGCAGCTCTGCTCTCGCCACAGCAGCCTCATGGGCAGAGTTAGTATGGAGGGGAAAAGCACAAAATTTAGCCAATTTTGTGAACTGAATGACAACTGAGTTTCTCACCTGTGGAGTGGACAGGTTTGGGTTACATGGGCAGAGCTCCTTGGGGTAGCTTGCACCTTTTCTGCACACAGTGTAGGCTGCTGGGCATGGGGCTCCCAACGGATTTACTCTTCCCTACCCCTGCTCCAGCAGCTCAGCAACCCTAAAGCATGGTCAGCTTCTCTTCACTCAAAAGAAGCCTGCAAATGTTTCTCAGAGTCTTATCTCCAAGGGCAGCAATCTAATACTTTTTTTTTAGTTAAGCAAGACTGACAGCTGGAAAAATACATTTAAGTGAGCATTAAGAGGCAGTGATAAAGAGCATCCAAAATTCAGCTGGTGCAGACTGCAGCGTGCCCTGGGTGTACATAGGGTTCATGCTATATGAACAGCTGTGGATGGGAAGGAAACCCCTCTAGCCCTAGAGGGTGAAAGGATTTGAGAGAGCAGTTAGTCCAAATACCCAATCCCTGCATCTCAAAGACGAACTAGCCAGTGGGACATATTCCAGAGCATTCGCTCAATAGTACCACGAGCTTTTTAACTATAATAAATCTTTCATTGTAAATTAAAATTAAAAAACCCAAACACAGTGGTTCTGTGTTTGTACCACTGGTTAGAAGTACAGCAACCATCCAGAGCGTGGGCAGCAGAAAGATTTCAAGCAGACAGAACAATCCAGTTTCTTCTGGATTTCCCCTTCCAACAAATCCTCCCTAGGGAACTCCCTCTGGGAAAGGGAGACCTCAGTCTCTAACTCCATTCTGACCTTCCCAGCATCCATTTTGACATAATTGCTCCAAGATTAGTCCTAAATTCACCCTTTAATTTCACACTGAGTGCCAAGGAAACTCATTAGATGGTGGCTTTGGCTCGCTTCTGGCCAGGGCCTCCCTCTACAATATTTTGTAAAGTCAGGTCATCTTTCCTATCAGCACAACTCCCAGTTTTTAAAAACAAGGAGAAAGGCTTCACCCGTTCCCCCTAACCAGGAATGAAATGGGAAAACATGCTCCCCGTCACACAGCTGAAAGTGTCTGCTCAAGAACTGAGTGTTTTAGACCTGCTCTGGAACAGCTCCAAGATTCAGCTCAGCCTAGAGCTGATCTGCCACACTCCCACATTGCTTAAGAGGCTTGGTGACCAGGACACTGGTTAAACTAGTTTGCAGTGGAAATGCAATCCCCAGCAGCATCCCAGACAGCCTTATGCTGCCAGCTGTATAAAGACCTTTACTTCCGTTTTTAGAAATAACTACGCCGCTGATGCCCCGGACTGTTTGTTGCCCAATTCATGTAATAGATTCACTTTGTTTACTTAAGATTAGGCTCTTTTATCCCAGTCTCCGGGTTGTTTAAAGGTCAAATGGTACCTTTTTGCTTTTTTTGTTTAAGGATTTCTGCATGGGATGCTCAAGGCTGGCATTTCAGAGGTGGTCCCTCTCACCATCCCAGTCTCTCCCAGAGCCCTGTGTGGTACTGATCTGTCTCTAATGTGGCCATTTTCCTAAGTGATGCAAAAGACTGGGATTTTGAGAAAATACCCTCAGCACACAGTCTGCAGACTTGCTGTTCTCACTCATGGGAAGTGAACGAATTCCTTCCGTAAGAGAAAAAGAGACTTACGGCTTTGAATCAAAACCACACTAAATGGGTGCCTTCCAGAGAATGTCCTTGACATCTGGTTTAAAACCTGTATTAATGAACAAGGCAATGCCTCCAAGCAAAGTCACGGCTCGCAGAAGAACGCCTTAATTATTAACCGTAAAACACACAATTACCCTGCAGTTTAGAAAGCAGGGGTTTAGATGGAGCTAACGTTAAAGGCCGTCAGGATACACACAGTCCCAGCTTGCCTGGCAGAGCAGTGAGCAGGGACCACTCACACCCCTCCTGTGTATTGCTTTCATCGCCTGAAGCTGTTTTTCTCCCCCAAGTTACTGGTCTGCAGTGAGGACAGGACTGGATTCTGACTGTATCCATCCCATGAGGACTTTGATTTGGTCTCTTTACTACCCACAAAGAGGCTTCTCACCTGGATTCCTCTTACCATCCCATCTTAGCCAGCATCCAGAGATTGCTGCGCAGGTCTCAAGTTCAGGTGGTTTTCAGATCTGCCCTCACCACAATTTTACACACAGGAGGGAGGGTTCAGGTCAACCCCAAAATAAGCAACTGGACTCACAAAAACTCACGAAGTTTTTAATCAAGGCATACCCAAGCAAATTTGTTTCTATTTTTTACGTATTCAGGTGTTCAGATGGCCTTGTGCAAGTGCCAGCTAGCTACATTTCGTTAAACAAATGAAACCAAGATGCAACCCTGGAAGGCAGAGTTTGCGTTGATTTTAAGGCCAAGGACAAGGGAGCCAGTGAGAGTTGGAAGCGCAGAAGTCATACCGGTGGTGTGCATTGCAAGGACACTGCCCCGGGGGCTGATTGTCTCCGCTTGTCAGCCCAGCATCTTTATCAGCTGCCCCACAAACAGCCTGCCCTCCGGGTCAGTCACTCCCACTGCATGCACGGAATATTTGCTTTCAAATACTGAAGCTGAAATCAGTTGCTGGAAAGAATATCTAGGACCCAAATGGCCTGGAAGGAGACGGGTTTTTTTAATGTGTGTGTATGTGTGTACACAGGACACATCGCACCGACTCTGCAAACAAGCTGTGCCATCCCCTGAAAGTTCCCAGGGTTTCCAGCAGCAGAAGAGAAAAACTCGCACCGAACAAAAGCAAAGTCTGCAGCCATCGCCAGGCACATGGGAACTGAATGAAGACCAGATTTGTGTTACTGGGACAAAAATGTTCTATGTATTTTCTCATCTGTTTCCAGAACTTGTGCAGTCCTTTCTCTACACCTTAACAGACAATCTGAATAACTTTCTCCTAGAAATAGGAGGCAGGGCTGAACAGCGTCTCACTAACTAGTCAGTGCCTGCATTCTTCATAGAAACCCTGATGTAATAAAAACACGGATGCACTAATCAAAAGGGCAGTGATCAGCATATAGTCTTCTGCTCTGTATTGGTGAGAGGTAAAGGTTAAGCTGAGAATCTGTAATTTCGCTAGGGCTTGAGGAGAAAGCACTATAAAAATAACCTTTCTCTTTCTGAGTGACATCCTCATCTTCTGTAGTGGGGTTAGAAATCCTACACCAAGGGCAGGTGGCCTTTATGTGAACTGCCTGCTCCCGTGGCTTAACCCATCGTTCTTCAGGGAGGATGCAGGGAGAACCACTGATTTCACTCCCAGTGACCCAAAAGCAGCCAGGAACTGTAGCCAGAGCTTAAACCCAAATGATCCCCTGGGGAAGGAGCAGAGTCAGGATAGGCAAAGCTATGTTGCAGTTTCTGGGACAAAAAAAGTGTAAATAAGCTATCGACCCATTGAACTCCAGCTACAACAAAGAGATAAACAAAGCAGGAATACAGAGCTTCACTAGATCATGAGTCCTGCTTCCTCAGGTGAGAACTAGTTACAGCTACTAAAATAGCTTCTTTAAGCATCAGCATCCACTGGCACTTCAGCTGGAAGCATATGAAGTTCCACAGGATCATCTCTAGGCTCTGTTGACTCACTGGAGATAGGCTTTTAAAGCCCACGTTTCCTACATATTCTGCCCAGTGCCTTTGCTACTTTACACACGTATCTTGAGCCCAATATATCAACACATTATACTCAGAGGTCAGCAAGCTCGTACTCGCAGAGCATTCCGTTTTGCCAGAAAATATGTGGTGATGCAATACTAGCAGCTTTCCAAAATAAAGCTAGTTCAATGTGTGCATGTTGCCAGGTTTACACTGTTCTACCACTGAAGGAATCCATGATGCACAAGTACACTGGGGCTAAGGTTACTCCTAGAGCAAAATATTCAGTAAAAACAGAAAGTAATTACCTTACGGATTTTGTCAAATCTGTGTGAAGATTTCTGGCACATTGCACAGTTCAGAGATGACATAGACTTGACATAAGTAAGAGTGTGAGGTCCTCAGAACTTGTTGTGCTGAAGGCAGAGGTGCTAAAATGTGTGTGCTGCCCAGTACAGACCCGTACTGGAAGCTGAGTGGAGTCCAACTGAAAAAGCCATACCCAGAGACTTCAACTCATAGTTGAACTCTGAAAGCTCAAGTCTCTCCCACGTGTGAAGATAAAAAGGGAACATTACCAGGAAGACTGAGATATAAACTCTTTGCAACTGTTAAACATTTCAGTGGGAGACTATATTTTTGTCCGTTCCTCTGGATTCTGCATTACCACATCTAGCAGCAAGTGAAAGCAAGAAACCTAGTTTGGGTGTCTGAAGACAGTGAGGATGCTGGCATCCCCTTCCTCAGGGCATTCCTGCCTAGAGGATCTTTGCTCGGACTCCCCACTCCAGCATCGCAGGTTCACTTGAAGCCACTCTCTTTCGTCGTCGGCTGTTGCACAGTGCAAAGCTCAAAGGCTGGGAGGCTGCAAGCCATGAAGCAGCCTGGCAAAAGCAGAAGAAATGCAAGCTGGACATGGGGGAGCCCCTTCCCTGGAAGGTCCACACTGCCGTGATGACACCTTGGTCTGGTGCTGAGCATCAACCTACGGTGGCACAGAGGGACCATGGCAGAGCAAGACCCTCAGGATGCCCAGTGAGAACCAGTGACTTGTGCAACAGGGGCATTTGTACAACTACTATTTACAATGTCTCCAGTTCTGTCTTTCTTTTCTGTCCCTTCCTCTTTTTGGGCCTTCTTTACTGTCTTGGGAAGTGAGAACACAAATTGTGACACAAATGGTGGTTTCTTTTATAACACAGCTGGAGCAAGCAGCCATGGAAACTGTTGCTTACGTATGACTTAATATTTCATATTTTGTTTTCTTTTGATTAAATTGAGCAGTAGTAAGGACTATAACCATGAGATCCACCTGCTCCTCAGGAAACATTGTTACCTGTCAGTTACTCAGTACTTTTATAAGCATACAAATACCTATTTATATAAATATTTTATAAAAGCTTGCATATTTATAAATAAACCTAGCAAAAAATATATAAAAATGCAAAACTGGTTGGGAGATGCCAGAAAGAAAAAACAAAGGAATATGTTATGGAAAACTTTCCTTTTACTTTAGGTTGTTCACACTTTCAAACTAGAACAAAAAGATCTTGAAGTGAATTTCAAAAACCTGAAGTTTTAGTCTTGAGTCTTTATCCAAAATATAATTCAAAGTAAATGAATGGTTTAACTTATTTTATTCCTAAAGAGAAACCAGTATTTTTCCAAACAACTCTGTCAAGGGATTTATGAAATAACCATTTGTCTTTACAGCTGTCGCCTTCTAATTAGACTTTCAATCTAAGGTGAATTTTTAATCCCTTCAGATCTGAGACATTACACACAATCCTCTATAATCTCTTCCTGAGGAAATTATTGTATTATTTAATAGTCTTTGTGTTGGGTAATAACAGCGGGCTTCCTTCTCCCTCTCCATTCCTTGTTCTCTTTATTTGTATCTGCAAAAGGCTCATACGGCCACAGCCTCTGCTGACTTCCAGCGTATCATGATTCAGTGAGACACAGCAAGAAGAGAGAACATGGGCTCGGTGGGATTATTCAGCATGGACGATTTGGGTTTTTAACACAAACGCTGCAATGCCCTTTCCTGCAGTATATATAGTTAAGACAAATCCTCACAGGCTGCAGGAGGAAGCACAATGGCAGGGAGAAGAACCCATGTGCACATTTCCGGGTGGCAGATGCCAGAGCAGAGGTCAGCACATGTTTGAGATGATTGTAAGCAGTGCTTTTGCTCTACCCAACCAGATGTTCAGCGTCCTGCTAGGTGGGAAGGTCTCTGTCTCCAAGGCAGGACACAGGCAACTGGTAATATTTTGACACTGTTCAAGGATGTACCTTTTGGCTCTACTGTTTTCCTGACTTGGTGGGAACAGGGAGCTTTGCAAGGAAGCCCTCACAGGACGCCAGAGCTCCTGAGCTCTGCTGTGTGCCATATAAACTCTGCCACTAGGCCACTTTCGGCAGCAGTTGCCAGCCCTGACTTTACAGCACCTGAAAGCTGTGGGCTTTGAAAATTAGGAAGGATGGCTGATGCCTGAGTCATGTTTTATTTCTGTAAGAAGGGAACGATGAATAAAAGTAACATGCCCGAGGACTGTCTACAGACACAGTGTTTGTAAGGCTTTCTAAGGAGATATTTAGTCCAGCACACAACACACTGGGCTGGAACTCAGCTGTTGTGTGCTGTTTCTGGCTCTGCCAGAGACTGCCTGTGACCTGTAACAAATCCCATCACCACTGCTTACCCTCCTGCCTTTTCTAGCACCATTCCTCAGACAAGCACTTCAGTGCTACACCACTCCAGGGCTCAAACCCACTCCTGGTCAGGGTGCTGTTTCCTAAGGCAGGGCTCAATGTATTCATGAAAGGCAGACTGGACTGCATTCAGACTCTATTGGCTGATCCCTGTTTAATGAAACTGGTAAATACAAATCGTATACATACACATCTACACACACAGAGACAGAGCTGTGTTTGCACATTATAATACAATTGCACTTAATGCTGAGTCAGTAGTTAATGCTGCATAAAAAGTGAATTTCACATTAGGAAAAAACAAGTAGCCTGTTTGCTAGTGGTCAGCTTTGTTGCCTGGGTACCAAGTACAGTAGCTCCTTTTTGCTGCCTGTCAGGGCCCTGTAAGTGCACGCTGTATTTTACTTCAGTTCAGAACCATTACAGTTTATTTATTCATCTCCAGCGAAATGCTCCATTTGCTGCTTCACACAGACCCAGGCTGGCATCAGAGACAATCCTGCCTGCATGTTGAGGGAGCTCACCCAAGGCTGCCTCAAGGATCTTTCAAGGGAGGATTTGGATTCTTAAAAAGCCTTATTGTTTTTGCAAACAGTGCTTCGTCCTCCCACCTGATTTTCTGTAAGCCACTGAAACAACGCAGGGCTTTGCTGTATCACCTAGCAGCTGCTGGCAGTTCTCTGTGCTGGCTGTATCTGACTGGGACAGATGAATCGTGGTGGAGAAAGAGCAGTAGGATCTGTTGACTTCTGGCTGCTGCACTTGTGATTTTACTAATCCTGAAAAGCTGCAATGACTTGCTGAAGATGTGGCCTGCAGAGAAGACAAACTGGAATCTTCAAGCGTCAACAGCTTCAGTCACTGTGATTTAACACAGTGTCACTTATCAGCTGAACCTCAGGAACCCACAGCATTGCAGCTGGAAAGCAGAATACGTAAGCTCAAGAGGTGCTGGCACTTGGGCTACGGACTGTCAATTTTCTTCATCCTGGGAATTAATTTATTTGCATTCTGCTTCTCCATTTGCAAGCCAGAGGATGCATACTTTAGTTCCCAGTTTTGGAGGCTCTTGCAGAATTAAGCTAGCTTCTTTCCTTCCCATCATCATGTCTAGTAAGTGAACTGCAGGACAAATTACATCCCTTGACAACACAGCTGCAAGCCCCAGCGCCCTTGAGGGGTTTCCGTAGCCATAATCAGCTAGCATAAATAATTACATCTATCTGAAGGAGTGAAACCCAGATCATTCTGCTTAAAGCTGTAGTTCTACTTCAGCCAAGTTAATAGTGAGGAAAAAGCAGAAATTCTTATTGCTATTAGCAGATTCTGAGACACACAGACAAAGGGAGGGAGTTGATGTGCAAAGGATCATTTTCAGATAATTGCTTTCAGAACACAGTCCTGCCTCAAAGCCCTTTCAAAGAGGAATGCCAAACACCCATGGCGAATTTTTCCTGTTAGCATCTTCAGTGCTAGGGAACACAGATTTTCCAAGGTCACTTCTGACCCTTAAGTGAAGAAGTCTAGCTGTGGAAAACCAACACGGTTCTCAAAAACTAGCTGGTGAAAATACTGGTAATCTCAGCTCCTTCCCACTACGGCAAATAACTCTGCGTTTGGTGGAAAGATCAAGAGTTGCATTGCACACAGCAAAAGCTGCTCTTGCTTTTCACTGTCGTTGCTCCTTGCAGAATGTGTTGCCTGACACACAAGCCACCCAGACAGCAAGCACCAAGCATGCACAGGCAAGGGACAGACTTTGCTCTGGCTCAGGCAGTAACTGTGTGCTTGCACCCTGCCCACCCTTCCACTCTTAGCTGAGGACACATAAGCACTGAGCTACCAGGCCTGCCTTGTTTTTTCTTCCATTCTTCTTTTTTCCTGGCATATAGAATTGTCTGTCCAAGCAGACAACTCTGATGTGTCTATAGATTGTGGCCATAACAGTTTCACAAAAAGGGAAGCATTCGATGCTCAGTCTCTTGCACCAGAATCAAATCTCTAAAACACCCACCTGCTGGTAACTAAAACCCACCTCCCCCCTCTTCTTCTCTAATACTTTAAATGTCTAACCAGGTATGCTAGTACATTATTTCCCAATAATGAGCACTCAACTACAAACACCTCAGAACAGAAGCCAGTGTAGCCATGCTAGTTCGATGCTCCATCCTAATCTGTGCATTGGGGTCTACCTGTGTCTGCTGCTTCTTGGTGGGTCTCTCCCTGAAGAGAGCAGTTGCTGCATCACAGCTTTGCCCTTCTAGCAGCAGCAGAGGGCAGGGCTGAAAATAAACTTTCCCCCTAATCAATTATCAAGAGAACAGTAAATCCCCAAATATACTAGTCTCATTCTATTTAGTGGCATCACCTCTATGAAGGATGTTTAATTTATGAATAAATTGTATACAGTTCAGACCAGAAATACCTTTTTTTGGGGGGGGATTAAAGGTGGTCTATCTGGTATGGCCCCAAGACGGCACAGGCTGAATTTTGTAGGGTTGGATCCTTAATGATGTGTAGGGGGACATTTTTCCCCAAGTCCAAGCATTCACATTTTCATCTTATATAAATGGCTGTAGGAGTGATGGGTGTACATACTAGACTATGCCCATTACCCACCAAATCACCACAGAGTGGCAGCTGAGACTAGCTGTTTGGCTACACAAGTGACAGTTCCCTTCAAAAGTAAAAGGCTGTTTGGTTGTGGGTCTGTTTTTTTGACTCTCATACTGAAAGTCACATTTTCAGCAGTTAACAGCAGGTCCTTTCACCAGTGACTTGTGAGGCAATAAGGACACTGAGACAAGAACTCAAAGTGCAAATGAAACGCAGCAGTTTCAAGAAGGAGCTCAAGCACAAGTTGTATTTGCAAATCAAATGAAAGGAGGATTAATCAGTAGTTTTAAACTTCCTTTACGAAAAACAAATCAGACTGACTATAACTATTTTGAAGGTAAAGAACTAAGAAACGTTTAAGTACATTTATACTAAGTCTTATGAATATGGCTTCACAAGACAATATCCCATTACAGAAGAGTCAATACAATTAAATAGCTGCTTGGTCAGCTTCTAAATCAGCTTTAACATTCGGTGACTATCAGTAAGAGAAGACCATGCTCCAGCTCCTGCTCGTCTACTGCAAGTTCTCAAAGCAAACTTAAAGAACTTGCCTTCATAGGCAGATCTAAGAAAAAAAAAAAAAAAAAATCATACCAGGAAGAGACTAAGCATTGCTCGCTGCTCATTAGTTTTGACTTACTAGTGTCCCCACTAAGCCTACCACACAACACCTAGGGGAATCCCACCCTCTTTAAAACGAATTTACATTACAGAAGGCACAAGATGGAGCATGCTTTGCTTTCCTTCCAGGCCTTTCCTTCCCCTCCCCTCAGAAATCAGTAGTAATGCTGACGCACAGCTGCAGTTCTGGGACCTACCTGAAGCAGTCTTTCCAGGGAACTTCATAGCTTAATTCCCTCTCAGAATTTGTTTAACAAGAGCCATCTCAACTCTAAGAAAGGGCTTCACCTCAGATGCAACCTTTTATTACACTTAGTGCTACTGTGACTGAGTTTCCTCTCCTTTTTGGTTCTGAGTAGCATGAAATGCAAATAGATGTGTCGGGGGACAGTCTCCATGGGCTTCTTGAGAACTTGAACTTACCCTTGGAATACAAAACAAGGCTTCCTACAGAATCAAGACATCTACGACACATCAGTCCTTTTCAGCTAGCTGCAAAGCATCATTCTAAACTGTTTCGACCCCTTTCATTACCACTGCCATTCCCATGGGGTTTACTGTGTGCAATAGCACCCTGTTAAATGAAGTCTTCAGTAGCCTAGAGAAGTTAACTGGCTACTCATACTACAAATACTTCATCTGGTGTGCCAGTAAAACTCAATACATGCTGGTAACTTTTTAAACCAAAACTTTCTCCCACCTCTAAAGTCTATAAACTGATCTTCAGTCTACTTCATTACTTGCTTTAACTGCCTTTTTTCCCCACACTTTCTATTAGTATTCAGTTACACACTAAGTGCTAGACATGTATTTAAGTAGAAGGTGTATCACACAGCATTGAGCTTAAAGCTTAAATTAGTCTGCCGTTCAAGGTAAGCAAGAAAGTATTTCCATCCTAGATTAAGGCCAGAAAGAGCATCTATTTTATCCTGCTGATATAACAAAGACTTAAGAATATCAGTATGTTTTTAAGTGCTTTATATTTATTATAAAGTATTAATAATCGAGTGTATGGAAAATGATTCTCTATACTAGAGAATAAAATTACAGCTTTTACAAGTTATGCTATACAGTACATGAAATGCTGCACATTTTTTCGTCTGCTTGAAACAGTATTTGCTATACAAGTGAAAAAGGGTAGACTTAGAAGTTTATTATTTATAATACAGTGTGTTAGAAAGCACAAACAACATTCAAAATAAACAAGTTCCCAAAAATCTAAAGAAATCTTTAGATGACATGTACACAGATTATACTCAAGTTTCAATATACATATTATTGTTCCCCACAAGATGCTCCACTTTACTGGATTGCTGGAACATGACGAAAATTGAAGGTGCCAGAAAAGCACCTTCCAAGCTATGTAACCACTGGATGGACAGAACAGCAATTTCCTGACGTGTTCTCCAGTTTTGGCTCTTATTTCTTAGTCATATACTGTGGCAACACAAGAAAAGAGACGGGCTCCAGTTACAAATATTGTCAATGCCAATCCAGTTATCTGGGGAGCTGCTAGAGCAATTCAAGGCACTCCTCCCAGTGCTGCCAGCCCACAGAAACCCCTGTGCACGATGCAGTGTTTTAAGAGACAACCAGGCTGGGCTAGAGCATGTTCTTGAAAGACATGGAATGAACAGTTCAAGACAAATTCCTGCAGAATACCCCGTTCAATGTTCATTCATACTTCACAGGCACACAGCTTCAGAGAAACATTCACGTATATGTAGATAACACTTTAAAGCATACCGCTTCTATGTGTTTAGTTGCTTTATGATTAAAGTGGTGTAACATATCAGCAGCTTTGAAGATAGTGTTCATGGGGCACGTTGAACCTAATCTCACAGTAAGATTTTAAGCCTACTTCACAGTTTAACAGTTGTCCACTTTGCTTTTCCTTCTCATAAAGAGGCAGTGTCTACAGCGAATCATCCTGTACAACTGTTCCATTTACAACATAAATCATAATGCCAACACCCCCCTAGAAAACGTACTCACAGTAACACTGTTCACTCTGACACATGTGGTATTGACACTTAACTGTAAGCTTCTCCCATAAAATACCTTCTAGATCAAAAGGGTTTAAAGATATTGCACTGTCGTATTTTACTTTTGCCTCCCAATCTCATTCAAAGTATTTATGAAACTGTAAACAAGTCATTTTTATAGATGTACTGTACTACCAACATTCCAAGGAACTGGAATTCAGTGACACCTTTGTTAGAGATACAGTAGCCTAAGCACAGTGTAAGTTCTGTCCAGCTGCCCTCTTCGTACAGTAACCAACAGGCCACTCCTCCCACATTCACACCTTCAGCTTCCTCTTCTGATCAAAGTATGCATCAAATCTGGACAATGCGTATTCCTAGAGAAATAAGGGACATTCAGTACTCAATACAGCAAACACAGCTGAGCTTGTCTATTTGGGATAGGGAAGCATAATGAAGGTATTAACTGTGTTACCTTCCTAATCCATTATCTCAATACATTAATTAGCTCTGTTTGAGAAGGATAACTTCTCCAGAGATGTTCTGGCTTCTTAAAATTTCCTCCAATCTTATTCCAACTCTAACACTACTAGCTGCTGCCAGCATGTCAGAAAAAAACAGGATTTAAAAGGTCAGAATTTCACTAAAAAGGATGGCTTCTGCAACACTTTCTGCAGGATATTCAGCATACCTGAAAGTTGTATCACTTTACAGCACACTAAACATGTATCAAGAGTTAGACTGATCCCTTTCTCAACTACAAGCTACCTAGCATCGATAATGTTGCACACTGAATGTCAACATGTCATTACATGTGCACTTTGACTACTCAATTTCCAAACTCACACTTAACCGCAATGCTATCTTCCCTCTTGCATGGGATCTGTTACTGCAGAAGAATCACTTCAGTGCAAGGCAGCATCCCACGGCAGGGCCTCGCACATAAGGCTATAGTCTCTCTACATAAAAGCTTCAGGAATTCTTCCCACTGTTAATCTCAGACGTTCTTTACAGTCTTAAGGAAAGATCATAAACTAGCAACTAATTGATTTTTAAAAGTTTTACTCTACTTAGAAGATATTAGTTGCTGTGAGAGTCTGTTTCATTTACCTTCCCATAATGTGCCACAGGTTACATAAAAGCATACATTTTTAATTCGCTGAAATTAAAGTTATCAAATAACTTACCAGGTAACCAAACTCAATGGATGAGATCTTTGCTTGTATAATAGACCACAGACCCCAGAAGAAGTGTGATGCAAGGGCAAACCTGAAATTACAAGTCTCTACTGAAATACCCAGCTAAGTCACATCATCTTATTTCAATATCCTGTTAGAATAGTATTCCCTAGTTTGGGGAAGTCCACACCTTTTAAAGTATGACACTATAAACACAATTCAACTAGCTTCCCCGTGGAGTAGTATTTTGTTTACTCCACTAACAGTGTATACCACACATCTAAAGGTTACAATGGACAGATTTTTCTTTACCATATATAAATAGCTTAGAATCTCTCTTGGCTGAAGTTTCTCCACCCAGTGAGGTATACAAGTACCTGTGGAAGTTTCAAGATACACATGTGAAAGACATGTTACCTGTTAACTTCTATCAACACTTCTTCTTCTAGTTTGGACTTCTCTTCATTGCTCAGATTTTCAAAGCCATCATGGAATGCAGACAGGTAACTGGAGATAAAATGAAGCTAAAAGGCAAGTAAACAGAGTTATAATTCTTTGTCTCAAGACATATTTGCTTCTTTCAGAACTAGGCAGGACTTCTAGTAAGTTGTCATTTATTTTTCTGAAACATCAACAGTGCTGGAGTTAGCTTTAAGATTAATGGTCATTCTACTAATTGCTTGGAAGTCTGGTTTAAGAAAAGCCATAATATTAGGACAACAGATGGCGTTTTGCTACTGACAACTAATTTCACAGCTGCAGTCCACAGCTGCTGGATTTTTTGTGGTGGATGGATACATCACACATCAGAAATATTCTACTCTGAATAGCTATTATGAAGTTACTATGATTTCTAAGGCAAAAGTAGTTGGGATTACAGAAAGTGTTACATTTAAGCAAGTCATGGAGGAAAGCTCTTGGGACAGAACAAGTCCAAGAAAACTGGAAAAGACAGTTAAGATTTGAAGACTGTGGACACTGACATTTTATTAATTATGTCTTCTCTGCCTACCTGTTGCTTCTTTGAAGGATATTTAAGAACACTAGCTTTGAAGAATGGGTACTTCTCATACGTGTAATCATACATCCATTCACAGAAGTGATTTCCAATGTCAAAACCTCTGAAAGATATAAAGACTGAGTACCTCAATATTTGTATGCCAGCAATCTGTTTTTGCTTAAGCAAACATAAAATCAAGTTTAAAAGCAAAAGGCTACTTAGTACTTACTGCAGTTCTGCTAAAGGAGGTAGAGAATTGATGACTAGAACACAACTTTTTTGCAAGTTATTAAAATCAATTAGTAAAGATGGGCAATCAAGAGTGAAAGCTACTAGCTACAGGAAAATACTGGATTTTGCTACCATGTTTTACACCAATGGAGACAGGTAAAATACTTCAGAATGCACTACATCTCAGCATTACTACATGCAAAGAGGTCATACTCAAAGTATTTAACATATCCCACTTTTACTATACTGGAATTCAGGGTTCCGTTATGTTCCAGCTATGCTAATGTTTACGATCCAAATACCTCCAACACACTTAGATCATCCTTAAACACAGGTACTAGATGACTGAGGTAAGAATAGAAAGCATTTTGTGTAACCATGTAGCAAAAAACCTAGGATTACTCATCTGCACAGACAAGAAAGACATTTGAAAAAATTGAAGAAAAAAAATGCAAAAGCAAACCTGCCCTACGTATGTACGTACATACTCAATGTACCATTGTCCTCATCTCCCCACTAGAAAGAAATTTAGACATGAAAGCAAGAAGCCATTTATGAATAAACAAGCCCTCTAGCCTAGACAGCCAAGATGCTCCGACAACTTTGACACTGCTGTATGCCTATACTCAATGCCATTGGGATCAGAGCTGTTTTTAATAGGTGTATTTGCTGTCCACCACTAATACAGCAGAACACAACTCACTAGAATAGGTAGATAATCAGCAGTGCAGCACTACACTTCCCTGCTGAACAGAAAATAAAGTGATTTACCGGTAATTGTAGCTGCTGTATTCAAAGTCAATGAGCATCAGCTTTTGGTTTTCTGAATTCTCTCTGCCTTCCAGAAGCAAGACATTACCTGAAAATTTTAAGATAATACAGCATATTTAATAAAGTCTCAGGAAAATTACAGAAAAGTAATACTCTATCTTAAGAAACACTGTTCAGATAATCCCACTTATCCCTTACATCTGCGCAGAAGAATGACAGGAAAAGGCAAGTTGCACTGGCTGTACATCAACTCATTGAAAGCTGAGATATAATCTATAAACCTTGCAAAGCTGAAAGCAAGAAAGTTTTCTTCTGTACAGACAGAGCTGGATTTGTGTCCTGGGTTTGGCCAGGACAGGGTTAATTTTCACCGGACTCCAGGAAGGGGCACAGCGCGGGGGGGGGGGCTGACCCCCCCTGGCCAAACAGAGCCGGGTATTCCATACCATGTGCCGTCATGCTGGGTTCCGGGGGAGGGGGCAGCGCGGCGGGAACTCACTCGCGGCTCGGGAGGGGAGAGCAGCGGTGCGGTCCGAGAGAGCGGTTCTGTTCTGCGGGTTTGTTCTGTGTAATCCGATTTTCTGTATCGTTGTTGTTGCTACTCCCTTTGTTTGCTGTTCTGTTAAACTGGCCTTATCCCGACCCACCGGTTTCTGCCTGTTTATTTCCCTTCTCCTCCGCACCCCGGCGGGGGGTGCAAGGGGTGTGTGTGTGTCAGGAATTGCTTTTGAGCAGCCTGACAGCCAGACTGATCACTTTGCTTTTCTACTATGTGGCACAACCAGTACCTATAGCTCAGCCTTTTCCTTTATAACAGGGAGATTGCCTTATCTGTCTTTCAATTCACTTTGTCACTATAAATCATCTGAAAGTCGTCAAGTCTGCCTCTGTCAAATGTCAACCAGTAAATAAATTGAGCAATTTCAATTTCTTCAATAGTTTGTCCCCTCTCCACAGGTACATCTGTTATTTATTGCCATACCCTTGCACCAATAGAACAAGCACAGTATTCCACCTCCCCCACCCCATCTCAGAAATTTAAGTTCCAAAGCTTGCCCCAGCCCTGTCATGCTCTGACTCCTCCAGTATGAAACCTTGCCACACCAGCAATGAGACCTCAAACTCCACCACTATTGAGCTAGCTCTTCAGAACTCAGATCAGTGGCTTTTTCTGCTTGTGCTGCCTATCTTTATACACCTATCCTCCAGGGCAATCCTCTTCCAGGCCAATGCCTTATCTAACAAGGCTGGGACTCCTGAGACCACAACAGCCCTGCAGATGGTCCTAGTACAGCATCCTTCCAGTTCAGCCCAGCTTACCCACTGTACAGGTGACAGGGAGCACAAACACAGCATACCCAACACCTTCAGACCTGCTTCCTTTTCATCTCTTTAGAGAATCGGGCTCAGAAAAATTCTTACTCCCTCCATGACTCCCAAACAGAGAAAACTAAAATAAAAGGTGGATGATGTTCTCCTAACGTTTGTTACCAGTACAAGCTGAGAACTGCTGAGTCAAACTACCCTAGTCTCCATTTTCACCATTCACTGTACTTTTTCAGTATCTTTCTTTTAAAAGGACTAAAGTATATCCTACCCTGATCATGTATACTGCAGACAGCTAAGAAAGGTACAGTCTTAACAGAAAACACTCCAGGCTCTCATCATCAACTGACCTGTACTAACAGAACATGTGTACGTGCTTGGCTTAATCCAGTTATGATACTAGATGTTCAGTTAATTAGCCTGAAGGCTTGCCGAAGCCAATGCACTTTGCAACTGTTGCACACTGGGAATGCACTGGCTGCTGTTTCAGGTCAGCTGCCAGGGCAATACCTCGATAATGGAACTACCTCTCAAGAAGCAAACGAGTAACCAGAAAAGGCTTAATACTGCATCACTGAACAAGGTTAGGAAATATTAGCAGCTTACCTTCTTGACAGTCATTGTGGCAAAATACAACTGGTGATGAAGTAGCTTCAAGCATAGCTCTAAAAAACAGCAACGTAGCATCTTGTAAGTAACAAATCACTAAGTTCAGTTCCACTTTCAAGCAAAGAATAGATTTTGCTGTAAAAATTTGAAGCACTATTAATTTCTAGGAAGACCCTATTTTCTCAGTTAGGAGCCCAAGATCAGGACAACGAAGCTGGACTTCACTGATCAGCAAGTCAGATCACCAACTGATTGTATTAGTTTGCAGTCAAATGAGACTCAGGTTGGTTACAGAACCAAAAACAATCCCCAACTTGTAAAGTAAAATGAATATAGGGTATTATACAGTACAATGTGTTTGAACAAGTATACAAATTCATACTGAAACTGTGCAAATTGGAAGACAGTGGTAGACAAAATAAGCCTACCTTAGATTTTTCATTTCCTGGGGGAGATTGTAACTGAGGAGTTTGCTCAGTTTTCTAGTTCTGGATTCTCTGGTAAATTGAATCCTCAGCACTTGATTTAGGTATCTGTTAAAAACAGAAACAATAGTACAGCATTTGTGACAATAAGTGTATTAGTCTTCCCCATACCAAGATACCATTTAAACTAAAATCAAGAAAGTTTAAAAAAAGTGTTAATGTTACTATTCAAGGTAATTTAAGTTCCCCATGTAACTATGAACCAGTGTGTGGGTACAGGGAGAGCTTGTGCTCTCAGGCATTCAGGAAGAATGATCTGCTTATGAAAATTACAACAGGTCACCTTTTTTCCATACTTTAAAGTATTTCGTAACTTACTTTTCCATTGTTCCAAAAAGCCACTTAGGTTCTTTATTAAATGGCATTTTCATGCCATGAAATCTAGCCATCTTCTCAGCTATTTCAGCAGATATGTCAGGTAAGCTTAGTTCTTCAGTACTTAGTTTCCTGCTCTGTAATAAAATACAGTATTTTTAAATACAGTTCATTGATTAATTACAGAAGTGTGATTAATTACAAACACTAGCATTAGTTTTTATATAGCATAAAATACTAGCATAGTAACTCAAGCAATACCCTTTTTTCATCCCAAATTAACTTACAAAATTGCTGTCTTTGGAAAAGCCGAGTTAGCTGGCCTAGCTAACTTAAAATTTAGTCAAATCTCTTCTAGATCAAGACCTGGGGAATATCACATCTCACACTAAAAATATCTTCAAAGCAGATTGAGTAGAAATATTTAAGAACATCAAAAGCATCTGCTTTTTTTGCTGTTAAAGGAAAGTGTTACTCCATAGCTTCCAATGCTGTTTGGTATCTAACAGGCTTTTTATCTTCACTTATTGGTCTCTGCTACAGCTGAAGGGTTTTTAGATACCTCATCCTGGCAACAGCTATAACTGGACTCTCCAACACTCACTGTAACTGTATCAAATTACAGCTAGCAATTACTACAGGTTGCGATGTATTCCATTCCCACATTTCTGGCTTTTCTGGGCAGTCCAGAGACCTTCTTGTCATGATCAATGAAAACAGCTACCAGTCCACTAACTAATAATGAACAGGACTTACAGGAATGAATTCCTCCAGTCGCCCTTGTGGAAAGATTCCATACAGCTTTGGGCCAAGTGCTCTCTCCGCAAGAATGGCAAACATAACACTTTCCAGAACCATAGTTTCTGCCCCCTACAAAAAAAATCAATCCACTAGTTGGTGCTTGCACAGAAATGAACTTAGGTGTGCACAATAGCTAAACTTCTACAAAGTGAGAAATTTTAGGGTTAGCTTTAAAAAAATGACTCAACATTTTACTAACCAACGTTTCTTGACTAGTAACAACTCACAGTTAGCATTGGAGCAATACAAATATTTTGCTTTCCAGTTTAAAGCTAGGGAGGAAATATTACTTAACAGGTACTGTTGGTGGGCCAGGTCAAAGGAAAACTGCAAAAACCAAAACACCTTCTCCTCCCTAACCTGTGGGACCTCTGCAGATTCATTTCCTGAAAGAGTTTATCCTACTGAAGCACAGCACAGGAACCATAAATATTATCCTTGGCTATTTTAACACACGTGGAACACTGCCTCACAAAAGGACATTTTAACTATGCAAGTGAATGAAGTGAACAACTGAACTAACCAATTTTTCATTTAGAAGAATGACTTTGGATTTGTTTCCCTTAAGCACATTTTAGGTCTTCCTTTTTTTTGTTTTCTTAGAGAGAGAATAATTTAAACTCTTGCTGAGGAGCATGTCCAAACATGCCTGAAGTTTCATGAACTTTTCTTCATGGTTTTCCCTACATCAGTAATCTCAGTCCGTAACAATCACAAGCAGACAGTTTTTTAATATGAATGTTTACAAACCAGAAATACTAAATGTCTCAAAAATACAGTTAAAATTACTGAAGTACACCTTTCTTGATGCATAAGATCAGCTGTAATACAGAAGTCACAGTATAAATTGCTACTTCTAGCAATTATTTCAGAATCCAGTTGTACTCAAATCCTAGAGGTATGCTAAGCCTCTGCCTGCTTTTCAGCAACTCATCTCAAAGTCTGACCCATGACACTTAAAGCCATAAGAATTAAGAGGACAAAATTAAGAAAGCTCTCAGATATGTTGGACTACAGAGCCTTTTGCGTTACTGCAGTCACTGTAGTCTCAGACAGTAAATAACTTTCTACACAAATTCCACTCCTGAGTACACTCCAGGGAGTTCCGTTGATAAATTATTTTTATTACTGGCCCACATTTTATTATTCTAGCATCTTCTCAAGAAATTCTAGCATTTCATATTGAAGTGTAGGAAAGACTCATAACTATGTTCTAAAGCATTAACCTCAATAAAAAGTAAAAGAGTCAACAAGAATATAAATTGAGAATTTAAGACGATTTGCATATGGATGTATTGCATCCACATCCTCCATCATTTTTCCATCTCAACTCCTCAAAGCAGAACTAATGCACCAAAATTATGTACTTTTAATCATTTCATGTGCCCTCACCACCACAGATCTGAACTTTTCAGTTCAGTTCCTAAGTCTAACGTCAAGCACCAGAAAGCAACTTAGATACAGGTTACTGAATGTCTGCTCCAGTATTAGTTAATATTAAATTTGTCTGTGCCCGGTACAACACCAGGGTGTTTTAACTGTTGGCTGTTCCCATTAAGATGTCAGTTCCTTCTTTTCACATCTAACTAAAAACCAACTCATGATACCTGGATAACAGCAAATGCCAAAGAAAAGAAACAATATCCTACACATAACCAAAATTACTCATTTGTCCTTAATCTCTAAAAATATCCTACCAATGTGATCCATTTTCTACCGACCATGAGGAAAAACCTGGGGGTTTTTTTTCCTGATTTCACCCTTTTAAGATTCCTCAAGCTCACCTACTTGATAGTTTTATCCCAAGAAATTTCAAAGAAAATTTAGGATCCATTAACAAAAGTAAGCTCCAGAATGGTTTACAATCATAGTTCTTTCTATAGTCCACTTACAGATAAAAACTTGAAGTTGTGTTTTCTTAACAGAGCTTAAAGGGAGCATAGTTTTCCGCATACCACATGCCTGTTCTTCATTAAGATGTCTCTTAATGCATCAGAAGTGACAACCAGAAATACTGAAATTTCCAATTACCCAACAGTGCACTTCTGGGTTACTTCTGCCACATGTCTGCCTAGCCATAGTCCTTTAAGACATGCTTGAAAATTCAGAACCTTCAGATAATCCACAACTACACAGTTGTAAATTTGTAAACTTCTGTGCCAGCAGTGTTAACAAGGATGGCTGCATCTTTCCATGAAAGATCTGCTTGAAGATTAAAAGTACAGACAAATATTACCTCAAAGCAGCAGTATAAGAATATTCAAGTTTGAAAGTTCTGGGGGAGCACCAAAAGAAGTTTCTCTACTGTAAGAGTCTCCACTCCATACGTTACTGTCGAGTATAGGTGCAAAAATAAACTACTAAAAGGACATTAGAAAATTCTATAGCATACTTCATACAGACACTGAACAAATCTAGGTACCCAACTCTTCAGTTAAATGGTCACCTGATGACTTTTTTAAAGGACCAAGCACTGTAGCTAAGTAAGTTATGTATCTCAATGCCTTCAAATACTTTGCGATGTACTTCGACTGCCAAGACAACCACCTGTTGGTTTAAGCTCTGAAGCTCTCAATTTTCATAGAATCATAGAATGATTTGGGTTGGAAGGGATCTTAAAGATCAACTAGTTCCAACCTCCCCTACCATGGGCAGCGACACCCTCCACCAGACTAGGTTGCTCAAAGCCCATCCAACCTGGCCTTGAACATGTCCAGGGATGGGGCATCCACAACACCTCTGGGCAACTTATTCCTCTCCAGCCTTCTTGTAGGCACCTGTCAGGAACTGAAAGGCCGCCATAAGGTCTCCCTGGAGCCTTCTCTTCCTTCTGCAGGCTGAACAGCCCCACCTCTCTCAGCCTGTCCGCAGAGGAGAGGTGTTCCAGCCATCATTTTCATGAACCTCCTCTGGACCTGATCCAATTAGGTCCATGTCTTTCCTGTGCTGAGGGCTCCAGAGCTGGACGCAGGACTCCAGGTGGGCTCTCACCAGAGCGGAGCTGAGGGGCAGAATCGCCTCCCTGAGCCTGCTGGCCACACTGCTTTTGATGCAGCCCAGTACACATTGCAAAGTCATGTTGAGCTTCTCATCAACCAGCACACCCAAGTCCTCCTCCTCAAACCTGCTCTCAATTAATTCTTTGCCCAACCTGTAACTGTGCTTGGGATTGCACTGACCCATGTGCAGAACCTTGCACTTGGCCTTGCTGAACCTCATGAGGTTCGCATAGGCCCACCTCTCAAGCCTGTCAAGGTCCCTCTGGATGGCATCCCTTCCCTCCAGCACATCAACCACATCACTCAGCTTGGTGTTGTCAGCAAACTTGCTGAGGGTGCACTCAATCCCACTGTCCATGTCACCAAAGACGTTAAAACAGCACCAGTCCCAGTACTGACCCCTGAGGAATGACACTGGTCTCCACTTGGACATCAAGCCATTGACTGCAACTCTTTGAGTGCGACCACCCAGCCAATTCCTTATCCACAGAGTGCTCCAGCCATTGAATCCATGTTTCTCCAATTTAGAGACGAGGACGCCATGCAGGACAGTGTCAAACGCTTTGCTCAAGTACAGATAGATGACATCAGTTGCTCTTCCCTTACCCACCAATGCAGTAACCCCGTCATAAAAGGCCACCAAATTTCTCAGGCATGATTCACCCTTAGTGAAGCCATGTTGGCTGTCATCAGTCACCTCCTTATTTTCCATGTGCCTTAGCATAGTTTTCAGGAGGATCTCCTCCATGGTCTTGCTGGGCACAGAGGTGAGACTGACTGGTCTGTAGTTTCCCAAGTCTTTCTTTTTGCTGTTTTTAAAAATGGGGGCTATGTTTCCCTTTTTCCAGTCAGTGGGAACTTCACTGGACTGCCACAACTGCTCAAATATGATTTATAGTGGCTTAGCAATTTCATCCACCAGCTGCCTAAGGACCCGCAGATGCTCTTCTCCTACAGTGGGCAGTTCTTCATGCTCCCAGTCCCTGCCTTTGCCTTCTGTGACTTAGACAGTGTGGCTGAAGCACCGGCCAGTGAAGACTGAGGCGAAGAAGTCATTGAGTACCTCAGCCTTCTCCATATCCCAGGAAACCAGGTCTCCTGTTTCCTTTCAGAGAGGGCCCACATTTTCCCTAGCCTTCCTTTTATCACCAATGTACCTATAGAAGATTTTCTTGTTGCCCTTGACATCCATGGCCAGACTGATGTTAATTAGTTTCAAACAGGTGTAAACATTTAAAACAAGCTTCTGGAGATTTGACCACTCACACTTTTAAACGAATACTTCATTTCAAACCTAAGAATTATGAACACTCTTTACAAGTTTTCCAGTAGGCAACTACCATTCAGCCAAGGACAGATCAAAAGCCTTTCCATACTTCAGTTGGAACTGAAGCTTCCTTTATTCTTGCTTCAACAAAAAGCTCACTACAGAATACATGAAAAAGTAATATTTTGAGGAAAATTACCCCCAAGTATAGCAAAACCAAGGTAAAACATAGGCAATCCCTGTTAAAAGGCCTTATGAACTGACAGAAGACTATTCCATGTCTAGTCACAGTTGTCAAACACCAGGCAGCTCTGAACAGCTACAATGCTTTTGCTAGTGATCCAGAACATTTTGGGATAACCCAGAGGTTTTTCAAAGGACAACATTAACTCGTCTGATCAAACCTACCTACAATTTTTACCTAGACTCAAGAAAAATAAGAAATCCATCCTGACAGGAATTCTTCTACACTGATCCAACAGTGAAGTTCCAGCGCTATGAGTTTAATATTGGAAAACAATAACCTACCAGTATAAAATGACTATTTTCAGGCAACAAACACAGACAGTTCTGAAGTTCAAAGCCTTGCTTCCTGTACTGCAAAACTTCTATGAGCTGCTGGCACCAGGGTGCGGCATGTTTGGATTTTTGTTTTCTTCTGTAGTTTTAGGAACTTTTTTTACTGAATTGGGGCAGGGGAGAAATCAAGCCACCTCCATTTTTTATCTCAAACTAGTACATTTTTCAGTTCAATCTTGGTGCAACTGACTGGAGTTGTTCCAGTAAACTTCACAGAAAGTTCAACAAAACTTCAAAAGTCATTCAACAACAAAAATTTTAAAACCAGTTTCAATCACTAGAAAAAAAACAAATGTTCAAGCTGCTTCAGATGGCATTCCCAGAAGGCAGGAAATACATGGGGAGAAAAGCAGCACTTATCAAACCAGTAAAATGTACTTCTCCCTAATCACTGCCAAAACCATTACAGGGCTGCAAAATGATAGGCCATAACACACAAAGCATCTGTCTAACATGCTGCAAATATTATCCCTTACTGATAAAAATACTGCCAGGGTAGAAATCTAAATTACCAAATGCTGTTCAGATGACTTTATGAAAAATTACACTCAGCTAAACATTATGCTGCATGAGCAGAAATGGTTGCGAATGCAAGAACTTTCAAGTTTGCAGAACACAGATGATCCAAGCACAATGCTAATCAGAAAAACTTAATGTTCAAACTTCATGTTCAACAGGAAGTTCTCTCCATCTCCACATATTTTCCTCAGAAGAGTTCATCAATGTACTGCAAAATAGGGATTACGTAAAGCAGACTACTGATCTTCCTCTACTAAACAAAGAAGAGCCTAGTATTAGAAATAACAGTACTGATATCAATGTTAGAAATGGTAAGAAACCATTTAGATAGAACTGGGGAGATGTTTCTTGTTCATGTGGAATGCTTAAATCTTTCCAAACTATGTACAGACACTCACATCTATGTTACTTCTATGAGCAAATACATTTTATTTCTTCATGACTATACGGTTTCCAGCCCAGACACCACGTGGAGTAACTACTGGTGTAGAACAAGCAGGACCATCTGTGAAAGTTCTGAGAAATGAGCAAATTTAATTACTCACCTGCAGGTCATTTTCCTTCTGAGACTGTACAGACTCTCCTTTATTACAGGACCTCTATGAATGAGAAAAAGCAAACACAATAAGAAGGTGAAATTCAACATGATTAACATGCAACCACCAGAACAAAGGGAGTAGAAGTGCCAGCTACAATTAACTAGATGTCTCAACACTGTCTTGATCTGTGACAGCTACAGCACTAGTATCCATCTGACCTCTGACCACCACACTATTTCAACAATTTCAAAATCTTTCAAAAGGATGTGCCACTGAGACCAGACTACTGTAAAAAGCCCAAGAGCTGATTTTCAGGTATGTTTTTACTGTTTCACAGTATTTCAAAACAAGATTTCAATGTATCACAAGCTTAGAGGAATATTTTTAATTAAGAGAAAATTAAGTCCCTCTGCATGACATCTGGGATGATAGTCGTCTTGCAGCTAAAGCACTTGAGATGCATTACAGAGATTATATAAAAGCCTTATAAGGACTATTAGAAGAGGCATGTTATGAAGCTTGTAAAGCACTTGCTTTTTTATTTTCCAAATTTCTTGTGACTAGAACCTCCTTATTTACAGTATGCTATCTAGGCTATATGTACAATGTACCACTGGCTGTGCAAATCCAAGATTTTTCTTCACATGAACTGCCTATGTAAGCTAAAGATGTCTCAGTAAGAACTGCAATATACTAGCAAATCTTTAACGAATTCCATGCATAATATATTGTGCTAGGATTGTTAACAGTCATTATAAAGCAGTTTCAGAGTATCAGACTATACCCTCAGAAACTGAACCCTCAATGGCACATGCTTTTAATAGAGCTGCACATTTAAAATTCAAGATGGAATAAAAACCTTGTCCTTTAATGGGCTTGAAGGTAAGGAGAAGAGAAAGCAAATATTTACTTAGAATTAATGACAGTTTGTGGTTGCTATTTATGTTGCAACTCCACCATTGCCTGTTTAAACCAGATTAGCTTTAGAGGCCCATAAAGGTAGCCTGCATCTCCACCTTCTGAACAAAAACATTTGATTCATAGAACCGTGTGCATACCTTCCTGTTCCAAAGCTCTAACATGTCCAAAACAAGGGTGGAAATATGAACTTAATGGTATACAGTTAAGCAACACCAGCTGCCTTAAGTACAATACAAGAGGCTAATTATTTACACAAGCTATGCAGTTACAGTATTTCAGAAGCTATAGAAAAAGTATAGTTAATATGAATCAATGGTCTTTCAGCAAGTAATTCCCATTCCACTAACATAATAAGTTTAAAACAAGACAATATGGAAATTGCTATTAGTTTATATTCCTTTCAAGGAAAATAATACAGTCAAAACATATTCAATAAAGCTACATGCATAACTACTCAGTAGTATTAAAGTCATTTACAGAGGGCATCTCTGAACAAGCATGTCCTACATCAATACCACTCTTGCATCTTACAGATTTTTCTTGAAGAGTCAGAAAGTTACTCACCATCCAGGAGTCTTTCCTGATTAATGGTGCTCTCAGAATGGTTCAGTTCATCAGAAGGTAAGCAGATTAGGCTTTTCCCTAGAACCTGAACTGGCATCTACTTTCCAGAAGTCATACTGTATAAAGAACTAGCCAGTTCTAAGAGTCCACCTCAAATTAGTGTTGGAGATACCCTAATCGCATCTGCTGTGCCATTAGAAAGAGACAATTAGGGATACGTACTGCAGAGTCATCAGAAAAGGAGACTTCTGCATCATCCCTTCCTCTTTTCTGTTCCCTCAGCATGGAGCATTAGTGTCCAGAGGAGAATGAATACAAAGTAATGAATGGGAGCTTGGAGAGGATCAGTCTTCATAAGTGGCCATGTACTCAGCCTAGAATTAGGAAACTCTCCAGTACATGAGGTCAAGGAGAATAAAGTAAGCAGGATGCAATTTTATGTAACAAAAGTTTAAGAATTTCACTCTAATACAGATGTTAAAGTGGTAGGATTTGATTGTTTTCTGACTGCACAATGAGAACTGTGGTTCAAAGTGAAACATCTCATACCACGAGGTATTTGAACTACATGTTTAACTCATGTGGTTTTGGCTAAAGCAATCAAAACTTCAGTTTTTCCACAAACTCTAATAGCTCACTTCAATTTATGTCCAATTCTGGGAGCTATTTACTTCAACAGCAATAAGGAGATTTTAATTATCCAAATATGACTGAATAACTCCTGGAGGTTTTTAATTACTCTGTCTAAATGGAAATATTAACTAGAAATGAACATGTGTTCTACATCTTTAAGATTTCTTTAAATATTTGTTCAGTTCTTGCTTTATTGTGGGAAGGTTTATTCTCAAAGCAGATTAAGAAAACTCCCTACAATTTTAGTAAGGGAGGACAGCTATATGCAAAGAGACAACAGAAGTTGTTATAGATTATACTTTGTGACCATGTAAATTGATTTTAAGGCAGGAAGTTTCAGGTATAAGATGAAAGTCCTAGAATGGGAGACATTCAACACTATCTGATCTGCGATCAGAAGATGACCAGTGTTTACGCATCTGGCAGTTTGACACAGAAAATTGAGTTCTTCATTATTTTCTTCTTAATGCCCCAAATTTATTTCTCTTGTAGCTGGCAGATGAGCTCTGTATCAAAAATCTCAGGTGATGCTTGGCAGGAGAATTCTGTACAGAGAAGGAACTTAGAATTTTTTTTTTCCCCCAAGTAACTCTTAGCTCTGCCCACAAATTTAAATATTACATTACAACTCCATTTTTCTGAGTTTACTCATCTTCAGTAGTTTAAGATTTCAAAATACTGCAATACTTTGATTTAGACAAATCCATAGGAATTCAAATCCCAAGGAATTACAACATTAGAAGGAACTGACTGAGAGGTTAGAGGCAACCTATGCAGGGGAAACTTTTCTTAATTCTAGAAGCTGTTGGAAGCCATTGATTCGAACTTCAGGGTATGGGAACACAAACAGTTTTAGATTCAACAATAACAATATCTTCCTCTCAGAATCTGCTGTTGATCACTGATCCCTCCCAGACCTGAAGGAACTGATACTGATTTGCTGAAGTCCTAGAATCTAGCACATGAAGAATGCCCAGTTCAAGCCCTACAAAAGCCACAAAAAACAACTCTAATCCTCTTCACTTCAAGTTACCATTCTCTCATGAGGGAGCAGAGGAAAGGAAGGGGCAGTACTTTGATACTTTGTTATGGCTGTAAACATTCAGATGCACAAGACAGTAGCTGGTGCTACTTAAGCCTTATTTTTAAACAATGAAATCCAGTACTAAAGAAAATGAAAGCTGTAGAGAATGCTCCAACTTCAGAGATCTCATACTATACCGTGAATCGTGTCTGTCACCTGGAAACCAGAGTGCTCTAGGCACGATCGCATGGGCAAGCCTGCAGCAGAGAACACATGCATATACAACTAAAGTGGTACATTACCCCCAGAATACCCTTAACTCCACCCAACACAAATATATCCCCGTAAGAGGTGCTTGGTTTCTTTCAAGCCGTCTGCCAGTGCCAGGGATTTGTAGTTACTCCATGCTACAAACAGACATGGACACCAACAACCACAGAAGACGTTGATAATTACAGTTACACAGCAGTCTGCATTTTATTTAGTTACAAAAAATAAAAGGCAGCAAGGCAGGTATGGAAAAAGATTTACCACAGAACTGTGGCAACCATTTATACTTAGTTTGCATCTGCTCACACAGAAATTGAGATACCAGAGATGAACATTAGGTACACTGATTTGGTTTTCCTCATTGATATACAAGATTTTGTTTTGGCTGTTGCAAAGTAACAGAGCCCCAATGAATCCGAGTTCAAGGTTCTTTTGACATGTGTAAAAGAATGGGAATCAATCCCCAAGTTACCTTTTGATAGGCAAACTTCAAAGAAATTCACCTTAATTTAAGCTTCTTTTTTTGTTGATGCTAGCTTATGTTGAAATCCTAACAGTATTTCTAAGATGTGGGAAATTTTGGTCGTTCTGAATTTAAGTAGAAACACTACAGTGATCTGCATATGAAATCCAGTCTTAAAGTCTGGACATTAAATTGCATATTGTTGGAGAACCTTTTGTTTCAGTTGTTTTATCAATGATATAGCCAATAATTAAGGACATTTTGTCATGAGGAAGTTTTACTTTCAATGCTCCCCTTCAAATTTAGCAACTAAGCTGGAGCAAGAGTAAGTGAAGCAGAGTAAGACACTTCCCTTCTTTCAACGTAGAACATATCTGCATTGTGCCTCAAACATTTGGGTTTTAATGTGGTTAGTACTTTAACCTGTCACAAGCACAAATACTTGTCTTAAAAAAAAGTTCTGCTCAAGGATATACTCAAGAGACGTCCTTGATTTTTAAACATCCATGCCAGTGCGACCATTCATAATAATGGCCGAACCAGCTCTGTTCGTTTCCCCCCCAACTCCCCCCAAAATAGTCATGCACACAAAAAATTGGCTTAAACATATCAGCTATGACAGAAGAAGGCACAGAACCTTCCCTGTGTGGCAGCTTTAGCCAACTGGCATGGTTTGTATTGGATGAGTTTCATGTACTGACATTTGTGTCTTCCAAGATTCATAATAAGCAAACTGGGGTTATTTTCAAACTGCAAAAAAGGTTCCTTTAAAAGGTGGCTCGAAGAATTATGGTGCCAGTATCATTCATTCTTAAGTTAGTATTGGGTATCTATTTTTCACTACTATTCAATATTTTAAGTTAAACTTGTCTTCTGTATGTACAACAATTTGGTGCAGATTTCTATAGACCTATAGTATTTACAGTAAAGGAATAACAAAAGCTGATATTATCACTGTTTTGTGCTCCAATTTCAACAGAAAGTAAAATGGACAAGAGTTAAAACATGCTACAAAGGCTCAAGCAAACAAGTGGTAACTACTAATACCCAGTGGCAGTTAAGTCATTGAGAATTAAGTCATGATTTTAGAATAAGGTCTCAAAACTGAACTTACATCAGCAGTGCCCCTTAATTTCTATAGGGCTTTAAACTTAAGCAACATTATAAAAAATATCAGATTACTCTCTCAACAGACTTGTCATAAGATTCTGCTTATGCCACCCAGAAATCGGTAAGAATCCTAAGTGAGGTTTTCAAAATACCCCAATAAAACAGTTTGCTTATATTTTAACTTGCACTTAAGGTAGAGGGGCTGGAAGAGACAAATGTTTGTCGACAAAAATTGTGAACCTCAATGCAATCTGAAAGTTTTACCTTGGGACTCTCTCTGCTTACTTAACCTTTAGTGAACTGCACCAACAAGAGCAGTCATTTCACTGCCACTACGGAAATAAAGGAAGTTAGACATCTCAAAAGATCCTTCAACACCAAGAGTACAAAGGTTAGAAAGTTATGAACACGCTTTCAATCTTGAAACCAAATTAGTTCTGATTTTAGAGCCCAGAATTTTATTTTGATTTCTTCAGTGGACAAGGGCACAGAAAAGGCACATAAAAAAAACCTGAGGGAAGAGGAAGGCAATTAAATTCTAGTCTCTACTTTTCCTTTGAAATAAGGGAAAGGCCACATTTCTTCACAGCTCTTGGGCAACAAAAGTTCTACCACTACAGAAGTTTTACAGCCCATGTTCCTACTCAAGGCTCCTACATATTAAGTCAGCATTACATTAAAGCCATTAATAATTCTGAAAAAAATTCTCAGCATCAACTCTAGGAGTTATTTCGAAAACAAAGTTTCAAAAGCAAAAGCTTTGCTTTTGGTTTCTCTTCAAGCTTAAATAGTCTTTCCTTTAGTTTAACTAATGAACTTCTGCACACTTCTCTTGTTCAACAGTTTAACTTTCCACACACACATACAGTGGTGTAGCCCGGTGTTTCATGCTGTTTCAAGCCACTGTAATCTTTTACATATTTCTGGTAAAGTTTGCTACCATGGGAAAGTTAATACCTCACATCGTATAATAAAAGAACACATTAAAGCCAGTTAAGTGACACTATCCAATGAGATTTTTAATAGTAAGTTTGGTCAAGTCAGCAGAAGCAGGAAGAATGGGCTGAAATTTCAGGAACAGTCAATCTCCTGCAGATATTTGATCAGTTATTCAAGCAAGTGACTGAGTACTGGAAAAATATCAAATTAGTGGATTATAAAACCAGATTGTCCAAGTCAAATAGAAACAAATACAAACACCCAAATATAATTTTATGAAGATGCAATTTTTCATAAGCTTAAACACGTTATGAGTATTTATTTACAATATAATCAAGTGTCCAGCAGAGTTGGGCAAGAGAAGATCTGCTGTATAGTCCTACTGTAACTGTCTGTGGGCTTTGGAAGAGAACATCTTTGCAAAATATTCTTGATTTTAAACCTTACTATTTGAAACAGATTTGCCAACCACTTCTCTTAAGAAGTGCTTCTCTTAATTTCAATGCTATTTACATTTTACTAACCAAATAAAAGAAAAGTAACATTAGAAGTTTGACAAACATCTGGTTCAGATTGCCAGCTATGAGGCGTATCACACATTTAGGAAAGCATGTTTTGGAATGAGATGGCTGTACGGTATCAATGTTTGTGCTTCATTTTTATTCTAACGCTATAGATCACATTTTCCAGCAACGCAATTACCCATGAGATCTCTAACAAAATGCTTGAGCACTGTACAAGTTTGACAAAACATTCAACTTTAATCTCCAGGATTCGTAAGTGCTACCAATATGAAAATTAAGTGGTTTAGTCTCTTGCAATCTTGGTAGTTATGCCAAAGTCCTACATACTGTACAGAAACAAACTTTAACTTTACTGGAACATGACAATCCAAACTTAACACCATAAACAAAACATTACTGATGAAACAGACATCATATGAGCCTTCAGCTGATACACGCCAGTCAGGATCTGTATAGAAAGCAGCGTAAGTTGTAGACAATAACAAGCTACAAAGAAAACTGCTTCAAGCTAGCAATCTACCCCACTAACACTAAAACACATTCCCAAAAGGTTAAACCAGCACACACTTGCAGTGTGTCACAATGAAAATCTCCAAACATACCACAATTAAGCTACAGAAACCCTCCCACTCCCAAAGCACTCTATGTACTCACCATCTGCAGGATTGCACCATATAAACGCAGGAGAACTTTCCGTGGTTCATCTGCAACTGTCTCAACAGCATCAGGTAGTGAGCACTGAAACAGCATGTTGCTGAGGCCACCTCTACCAACAGAAAGGTAAGTTTATCAGCTAACTTGGATGAGCATACATATTTCCTTTTCTACAAATTAGAGGCACACTACTCATCCTTTTAGGATGGTTAACTGATAAGCTCTAACATGAGAAAATTTTCCAGCAGTACCAATCACTCATAAGGCTTCAACAGAAAGTTTAGCAGATTCATGCTTCTTACTGTACAGTTCACCATTAAGATCTATTGATACAAATTACAGCTCAGGCTACGAACAAACTGATGTAAAACACAACAGGCAACTAAGAAAGATGTTGACCTCTGCTGACAATTATTTTCGGGACTTCTAGAAATTGATGCTGCTGTCTTGTCAGATGTACTTGGCCACACAAACAAGCAAGACGACAGCAGAATAAGCTTAAAATCACAGAGCGAGTATAAAACCCTTAGTTTGAATTAAGAGCTGGTATCACTGGGATGGTAGCTACAAAGATTTAACCTGAATACCAGTGCTACAGCATCACTGATGAAAGTCATACTTTTGCTATCACATTCTTAGGGACTCATTTTCAATTTTGAAATTTACAATTAAAGCAGTTGTTTATTTTAATGAAATTGCTTGTGTATTTGGCAAAACTGAAGTCACCCTCAGAAACTTAACAGGTAAGACATGAACTAGGGAGTCCTGTGCTTCAGTCATTCAGGGGTTATACAAGCATGCTAGCTTTTCATACAATTACTGTTTTATAACAGTATTCTTACAGGAAAAAGTGACAACGTGTTTTCTACAGGTTTATCAAGCTAGATGGATAGGAGATTAGAGAAGCTAAGTTTCTTGATTTCTAGTAGCCCATTAAGAACACCAGTCTATTCAGCCCACATTTTCTTTACCACATTGTCTTTCTGCATCCTCTTCATTATCAATATATTCATTAACAAGTTTTCACATTTCCCTTCTGCAATAGATGTTCCTCTACTATAAGGGGGAAAGTACTGAAATTTCTGGTTTTTTTGAGAAACAGAAATGCAAACCAGCTCTACTGAAAAAAATTGTCTGCCTCACCATTAAAGAAAGAACTTTTCAAAACCAGATACAATCTAAATGTAGCAGGTAGCAGTAAAGGAATGAGGTAGCACAGATTTAAAAAAGTAAGTAATTTTACTTGTGGCATGCTACAGAACTTACTGCAGGAACTCTAGAATGTAAATAATAGTACCTCTGTCATGTTGCGATTTCCTTCAAAGTAATGCAGTTTTTCATAACACCCAAAGTGTAAGTATTTAATATTACCTTGTAGTGAGCTTTGACTCCAGGAATCCATGGCAGATCCAAAATGTGATGACTAAAATGCAGTTCTTAGTCCTAACCTGACACTCAGTGCTTTTTCAAGTATTTTTCTGGGTTCTCTTACAATGCAGTGGGGGAAGCACTACAGACTTTCTGGAGGAAAAGGCTACCCAGAAGTAGGTGACCTGTATGTATTTACTGGAGCTGATACAGAGAAGAAGGGCTGGCCAACATATTCAAAGCCAACAACTGAGAAGCAAGAATGAAATCTCAAGAAAATAGGCTAAAAAACTGCACAATATGCTTAAGAAAGAGGACAGAAGAGAACCAGGTGGCTTGGCAGGCATCCAAAAAACGATGTTTAGAGACAAGAGGTATGAAGTAACTTTGAACCATGAAGGTAAACAGGTAGAAAAAGCAGAAAAGGTATCAAACGAAAAGCAAAGCCAGACTATTCAGATGCCATCAGAATATTGGTTAGTTGTGCCAACTACTTTTCTGGCTTCATTTAAACTGTGCTAGACAGTTTTTCTTGAAAAAAAAAATTGCTACCTTTTCTAAGCCCCTGATATAGATTTTGATGAAACTATCAATATTTAAATAGAAGAACTAACCACACTGAAACCCACTTTACAAAAAATACTGGACTAGGGCTCAAAAACCTGTACAACTATGTTACTTATTTAAATACAAGATCAGCCTTCATACAGTGCACGAAAGCCCAGAAATTATTCTTTTTTATACCTCTCAAACAGAACTGTCTTACTGAGGCCAAACTCCATTAAACAGCAGTTTCACTATAGTTTTATGCAGTTCAGACATCTGTAGACTCAGCAGCTTATCTAAGGGTCAAAAGGGCACACCTCACTCTTACACAGATAAAGCTACCAGTTAGTCTACTGTTACAAATTACTTAAAGGTAAACCCTTCCAAAAGGGTCACCTATTTTCAAAGCTTTCCACAGCCTTCCCCAAATCACAGCCTCAGCAGTTAGATCTGCTTATATACTTGCATTCTGATCAGATGCAAATCTATTTCTCTGCTCTAATAAGGACTGGATCCCACCATCCTGATACCAAGTACCTAACAGTGGTTCATGAACATGATTTGCACTGATGCAGTCAAAATGGCAATACTGACACAGTAGTGAATGCACACTGAGTGCTGACTTTTGTGAAACTAGAATCAGCAAACCAACATGATTTTGCGTTCTCTGTAAATACAAGTGGTGAAAAGACTTTTACCAAAATAAATGCAACTGCTAATTAGCATGGTTTTACACTGTCTTCAATTTCAGCCCATCCTCTCTTCATACCAATTCAGAAACCACCCAAGCCATTTTGAAGTGGTATTTCAGAGGAGAAGTTTCCACAAAATGCAAGAACAACTGCACTAAAACCTAAGGCTTTAGAAAATAAGGACCAAAGTCAGCAGTACACACTAATAAGGATGAAAACAGAATTAAGCACGACAGATTACAGACATATTACCAGATAAGTTTACTGTCTATGAAAAGTATTGGTCTTCTAAAAATTCTCTCCCTTTATAAACTTATTGTGATCATGTCAAGTGAGCAGAAATTATCTAAAAATACAAATACTATCTGCACTAGCTTTCAATAAGTCGCTCATTTTTACTAATGCTTTTAAAATAGATTTGGAAACAAGCATGATGGGTTTTGATTATACTTTCATATATCAGAGCTTTGTCAACAGTTTATGCTCTCTTAGCTAACTGGGGGTAGATTTGCATGTATTTCGTGTAACAACAAAAGTGGAAACACTAGGAAAGCAAACTCGGGACTCACGGGGACAAACTGACAATATCCTTTGAAACTTTATGCGACTCTGCAGTTGATCAGGTAGAATTATCAAGCACTAAGGCACACTAGACAAGCAGACTGTAAAAGTGAAGCTCTGAACTAACACCGATTTAACTGGTATACAGGACTGGTACAAAAAAAAAAGACTAACTCCACAAAGAAGGCAAGGATCTCACACACATCACATACGGCTTCTAGAACATCCCCAATTCACATATTTCTGCTGCCAAAAACAAGTCTCCTGCACGCTGCCGACATGCTGAGTCACAAGCACTTGTCACTATATATGCTAAAGGATGATTCACATCATCGATACACCGCATTTACCCGCTAACTTCTGAATTTCAGAACGGTCAAGGTCACGGCAAAAAGGGCACTTTTTTCTCAGGTGGGAGCTCCCAACTCGGTGCAGCGGTTCGCTTCCACCGTCACGGTCCGGTGCGTCTCCCCCGGCCCAGGGCCGCCGCGCTAGCCCCTCGCCTCACCGCCCTCCCCCGGGCGGGGGAAGCCGACGCACCGAACCCAGCCTCCCCCCCCCGCCCCCCGGGGCGAGCCTCCCCGCACCGAGGCTGGGGGTCCAGGCGGCCGTGCCCTGCCGCAACACCCCCACGCTGGTGTGCCGAGGCGGGGATGCCCGCGCCGTCCCAGCGGGAACCTGAAATGCGGGTGTGCGGTCGCTCCTTGCGAGGAAGTGAGCCCAGAAAAGCAAATTTGAGGATTTTAAAAAAAAAAAAAGAGTCAGCCCCTCATCTCCCGCACCTCCCACGTCAGGAAGCGGCCCCGCCCCATACCCTCCGCGCTGACCTGATGGGGCTGATGCGCAGCTGTTCCTCCCGCAGCCCCCGCCAGGCCCCAGGCAGGAACTCCTTACACCACAGATACGCCTTGCGCCGCGTTCGGGGGTCCAGCGGCGGCTCCTCCTCAGGCGGCGGCAGCAGCAGCGCGGCGGGAGGGGTGGTGACGCCCCCGCCTCTGCCCGCCGCGACCGGGTCTTTCCCCTCGGGGTCGGCGGGAGCCAGCGGCGAGGGAGGCTGCCCGGCGGCGGGGAGAACGACGCCGCTCCCGCCGGAGCCGGGGCTGCAGCCGAGGAGGAGCCCAAGCGGGGAAGGGTCGGTCTCGCCGTTACAGAACTTGGTCTTCATGGCGGGAAGGGGGCGCGGCGGCCGTTAGGATGAAGAGTGGGTGGGCGGGCGGGCGCGACAGCTCGCGCGCTCTCTCGCCTCCCGTGCGTCCCACCGCCGCCACCGCCAGCACAGAGTGGGCCGCGCGCTCGTGCCCGGCCCCCCCTTATATAGACAGCGCAGCACGCGGGCCCGCTCGCCTCACGCCTTTTCCCTCTGCCCTCATTGGCTCCCGGCTATCGGCTCCAGCCCGGAGCTGGGGCGGGGGGGGGGCGAGGGAGAAGCTGCGAGCGAGCGCGAGGAGGGCGCGCGCCTTCCCCCGGCTCCCGGAGCGCCTGTTGATTGGTGCGTGGGGGAGCACGAGGCGCTCACTCGCGCCGTTGCGGCTGCCTCTGCGCGCGAGGGGCGGGTACGGAGCACGCCGATTGGCCATCCGCGGGTTGTCCCGGTGACCGGCGCGCGCAGCTCGGGGCGGGGCGCGCAGCGCAAGGTGGCTTTCCGGTCCCCGGGCCCGGGCCGATAGACCCCCTCGGGCTCCGGTTCCCCTTCCCGCCGGGCTCAGCCCTGCCCCCGCCGCCTCCGGGCGCCCCTCTGTGCCCGCCGTTGAGGGCTCGGCCCTCCCCCCAAGCCTGAGGAGGGTTTAGCGGGGGCCGCTGGGGCCGCAGCAGGGGCTCGGCCGGGGTGGAGGGGCTGCGCCGGAGGTGAGCACTGAGGACGGAGGGAGGGAGCTGGCCGGGGCAGGGCGTGCGGTGCGGTGGAGCTGCTTCCGGTGCGTCGTTGGTTACGTCGTGTTTAACGGAGCTGGTGCTCCCTCAGGGCCGGCCTTGCCGAGGCCTCGTAACGTGGTGATGTCGTTCGCCCTCGTGACTTCCCACGAAGACGTGTGGGAAAGCTCTGTGCTGTACAAACTGGGTTATAGCAACCAACAGTATGTGCGTTTACACTCCGCTTCTCACGGAAAGTTATTGAGTTACTTAGTTATGATGTGTGAGGGTTGATTTCACGCCTGTAGGGTAAACTGGTCTCTTGGCTCTGGAGAAGGTCATATCTGAACCAAAAGGTAAACTGCCAGAAAAATAATTTCCACATGCAGTGCTTCGCAGTTGAGTTTCTTTGTTAGTTTTGGCAGTGGAAAGACGTTCTCCTGTGACGGGAAACGTCAGCGCGTGTGTTCCAGTCCTTCGCAGCCTGTGAGGAGTGTTGAGCGGTGATGTCACAGCCAGCTGGAAGGAGCCGCAGCCTTCCTGGCCCTCCTGCAGCCCCAAGGGGTGAGAACGTTGCTTAATACATTGCCTCATCATAAATGAGCAATAAAGGAATAAATCACTTTTAAGCTTTGAACTACCTTTGCACTTCCCTGATTTTTTTTCTGCCTTTGGCTGTTCTCCCTTGATGGTCTTTTACTGTATGTAAGAGAAGCTTGTGGGCTCTTTTAATAGTAGTTTACATTATTGTGGAGATTGTTGTTAAAGCCGGGGATATCTGGGTTGTGAGGGACTTCCTGATGCTCCTTCCCTTATCCCTCCTCAAGCTATTTCACCGCATGGGCTGCTCCCTCATTTTGTCTGCACACTTTACTTCGGCACTCCAGTGCTGGAAAGCCCCAAAATAGACCAGGGATTTTCTGAGAAGTGGCAGGAAAGCTCCTGAACTGTCTTCAGAACTGCTTTGTGCTGGCAAAGCAGCTTCAGCACAACCTAAACTGTCATGACTAAGGCATACCAGACCCTAGTTTAGAGGAAGAGTGATGGAAGAGTGACATTAGGGATGCCAGACTGGAAGAGACACAGGTTCTCTGCTCCTCTGTGTGCTTCAGGTCTTCATTTATGGAATAAAACCCTTTAATCCAAGCACAGATTAGGATTTTGGAGAGGGGACATGCAGCGGCTGCTGGAGATGGCAACACGGGGCTACAGAGAAGCCCTTTCTTCTGGAGATCTCTGCTGAGGTACCCGACAACATCACTGATGTTGAATAGCTAAAAACCAAAAAACAATTCTGCAGGTGGAAAGCTGGTTCTGCAACAAATGCTGATGGTGTCTCTACATGTGGGAAGAAGTGGTGAAAACACCAGAAAAATTTGCCTTTCAGACTGGCCCTTGTGTTTCTAAGTGCTCAGGCTTTACACTACTTTGTCATAGCATGGATAATGGGACATTTTTTTCCCCCATAATTAGAGGTATTTGATTTTTTTCTACACTGCTGCTAGCATGGAAAGAGAAGGCAGAAAAGTCAGAGAAATAAAAGATTTGTTTTTCCTGGGTAGAGAAAATTCTATCTGCTTTACTAGACGAGTCCAACTTGTTGATACTGGCCATTTCATCAACATTTGTTCACACCAAGTCATAAGCTTTGCTTCAAAACCTCAGATAATCTCTTTCAAAGCCTCAGAGAATTTAGGAGATAGTAAAATTACAGCTCTTCTTGTTTTATATCCTTTTGATTACAACACACCCTTTCTTAGTGTCAGTCTAGCTTGGGTTTCAGTCGTGTAATGCCTTCAGTTTTGATAAGTATCCTGGATCCATATGAAGCCCATGCACATATTTCCTTCAGAAATTTGTTCTGCTCGTTGCGTCATTGTTGTTTTAACGCTTTATTAGTAGTTAGTAACTCATTATAATTTATTGTTGAGTTTACAAAAAGGGTGTAACTCGCTTGACAAGTGTTCAGAGTGTTTTACAACAAACATGGTCTATCTTCTGGGGGGCCACAAGTGTGTGCAGTGCAATAAAGGTGAGAACAAAGTGGTAGAGGAATTCATGATAGAAATAAAGGTGAGTAATCATAAGGACTTGCAGGTTTAGTTGATATGAAGGCATATCAATATGTTACTTGCCAAAGTTACTTTTCTTTCATTGTTCCCAGAAAATAAGTGTTGGTTAGGGAATTCATTATTGGTTAAGATGACTTCCATCTTTAAATTGTGGGTAATAGTTCTTTCAGCCATGTTATCCTGCCACTGTGCATTTCAAATATTGATTTGAATGGGCAGGAAGTCGTGTGGCGGCACTGGCATGAACTTGTTCTTATTGAAAGCCTAGGCAGCAGTGCCAAAGATGAACGGTCTGATGGCATGATGCAAAATCCAGTGGAAAGACAGGTACTACTGGTTTCACTAAACATGAAAAGAAATAATTTTCTGCTCTTACCCCAAAACTTCCCTGGTTTGGCTCAAAAGCACGCAGGAGGAGCAACATATGAGAAATTTATACTGCTCTTCTTCATGCAGTATATTTTAAATGGATAAACAAGAGAGAGAGGTACTCGCTCTAGAGCTACTGAGATGGAACTTTTAATAATTTTTAAATCCACATTCAAATAAAACAATCAAGAAAACAAGCCTATTTCTTCTTCTTGTATATGTGATTTTTTTCTGCTCCTAAGGAGGACTGTATTACACTTAGATAATGCATATAATCAAATTCAACAAAACTAGGGCTTCTGCTAACATCAGAATGTAGTGAAGCCTAAAAGGCATCAGAAAAATACTCAAAGCAGGGAATTAAGTACTGTATTATTGGCTCAAACACTCCAAGACTGAACAGTTAAAATACTGGACTCAGACTTGAGAAACCTGATTATGTTCTCAGTAGCAACGGACCTCTGTATCCATTTCTTGTGCACTAGAAGCACCTTCTTGGTAGGTAACAATGCAATACCTTACCCAACGGATTAGTCAACCAGCCAGCCATCTTCTTAAGTAACGGAAAAAGGCAAACGTGTCTTCATGTTCCTGATGTCAGATTTTACACCATACCAACCAAGCTGCATTAGCACACTTCTTTTGTAGATAGCAGACATGGGTTCTGTATGTTTGATTTCTGATTCCATCTAATAGGTTAATCTACTGTAGCATCTAATAAATGAGACACATTAAGAGAATAATTCTTCAGTTGTCTGTACCCTCTGGATAACCTAGCTTTAAAGCCTGTGAAGGAAGTAACAGTGAGATAGGTAGGGTTAGGGCACAGACAAAACACATAGTGACTAATTATGCTGTAAAGCAAGGTACAATTTGGACTAAGATCCCCTCTTCTCGAGTGAGCAGAGTTTTGAGAGCTTGTATGACCTCTGCTGTCAGTATGGAGGGAGACAAAACTACTCATCACAGCAACCTCCTTCCACCCCATACAGTAAAAAACCCTTTTTTTTCCTCTGTAGTTTACTTTTCCCTCAACCCCATACTGCAACCATGTAAACTGTTACTTCAGTGACTGAACAGAATATAATGATCAGTGAGTGTGTGACTTTCTTTGAAGTAGCAGAAACACTTCTTCACAAAGTCTTGATGGAAATTTCTACTTTTCATTGATTCTGAATGTAGGCTTAATCACATGTTCAATCAGGAGAGTGCATATGTCTCTCTTCTATGACAGTATAACATGAACCATTTGTTTTTATTAATTTCTGTGATTTATTAAGCTAATTAGAATATTTTTTCCCAGTTTTCTGTAATACTTGTATATCTGCAGCAAAGGGAATTGCAGTCACCCCAATTGCATTGGTGCAATAGAAATTGCTTATTGCTCACAGAAGAGCTAAGTCTAGAATTCTGACTCATAAAGCACTTTTAATTTTCTTTCACAAGTCTTTCTCGCTATTATACCAAGCAGCAGCAGATTTTACTGACAAGATCAAATGCCAGTTAAGGCCAGATCTGCCACATGGCAGAGAGAGAATAACATTTTTGTCGAAGGGTGCAGATACTTATTTCAGCTGAAAAACTTGTAGACTTCTTAATAGCAGTTGTCAGTAAACATTCTTTATGGACCAGTAGCAGGTTGCTGCTGAAACATTCTAGTTTCAGAATCCCCTTTCTGAAACTAGGCTGAGGCCAGAGACTTGACATGGGAACTGTGCAGTCGTTGCAAGCGTGGGTGAGAGTTCAGGGCTGTCCTTGAGCCCCTCAGCCTCTTGGCTCACCTCCTCAGCATGCTGCTCACAGTGGAGCATATTGCGATAGCAAAATACTCTCAGCCCAGTTCTGTGTTTACATTGCACTTAGAGAAGGAAGCCTGCCTTCGATTTTTGACTCCTTGGTTCTACATCTGGTAAGACCCTTGATGAATTTTAAACAAATATAACAGCTGCTGTTTCTTATTCCCTGCATTAACGACCAAAATATGCTACTCTGAAAGCCAGGGATTATGTAGGTTTGAGGTTGCGTTAGCCATCTAGGCAAGATGCAGCTGCAAGAGTGAGGCAGTCCCCCCTTCTTCTTCCTCAGTCATAGGAAGAGTAGTGGGATCATGGCAGACAACATCCTCCTGGATCTATGTCTCCAGCAACAATACTGCTGATGATCATACGTTGTTTTATTTGCCTTCTGTGTTTGTTCAGTTTCCAGCACAAAATACCAGCAAAAAAACAAGGTGCAACTTTGGTCCCTGAAGTATACCTACCAGTGCACATATGGTTAACAAGGGCTAAAGATGAGGGATTTACCCTAGGCATTGACTCACTATTTGTATGTCTCTTGTGAATGCAAGTGAAGTGTTAGACCAGAAATCAGCCCTACTGAAAGGATAATATGCTCATTCATTTGCTATGTTGGTCTAAGATAACCACAAAGACCTAGAGCTTGTACAGTGCCAGGTACTCCAAGCAGTATGCTAAGATAACATTACCTGGCTCAAGTCCCACAGAATGACTTTTCTTGGAGCCAGACTGACCAAGGCTTTATTATATTACAAGTTACTTAATTTCTTACTCTGTACCAATTTCATCTCATTGAAGAAGCCCAGCTGGGGAACTTTCTCAGGACCGTTAGGAATTAGCTAAATATTCTCATATTTTTTTTAAAGACACTTTGAAACTCCTGGTTGTGCAGGGTAGCATGGTACAGTAACAGCTTCAGACGTAGCTGCAACCCACAGAACACTACACCATGAGGTGAGTATAACTTTTAATGCAGTCCAGGTTTAGTAATCTCTCCCATGAGTTCAGGCACTTCAACATCTGTTTTACTTTTGGACGCGTGTCAAACTCTTCTACGAACCTACCCCAGCTCCCCCCGATCCCCAGCAGAGTTCAAGAGTGCAACCACACAGCCTTTGTCAAAAAAGATTCTTGAAGCAACCTTCCCTCCCAGCCTGGGGACTGTGCAGAAATCCCCTCGCAAGGGAGTCCTCATGAGCTATGCCCAAAGAAGAAAACAGTTGCTATAGTAACCAGTTCTCTACCTGCGCTGAATCGGCTCTCTCTTCCCTCTCAATCGTCTCTGGTTTTATTAGTTCCAGTCAAAAAGGAGCGTGTCAGGTCAGGGCTACGTTCGGTTCTGGGGGCTGGAGGAGCGCGTGGAAGGCACCCGAGGGTCCTCACTCATCAGGTGGTCCTTGCTTGCTCATTTCGCCTGCCGGAGGATGTCCTGCGTGAGGGTTGCTACCGCTGTCATTTTGTGACAGAGCCATGCAAGTCGCAGAGGAACAGGCTCTTTGCTTTCCCTTCTCACCACCAGCTTGCGGTGGAGCCCTACTGCTAGGTTGTCCAAGAGCAGACCTGCCACTGGTCTGTAGGCTCACTTGCACATCTTTTGCATCCTCACTGGGGTAGATCTCAGCCTGCTAGTGGAAAAAGAAACTGGATACAGTCTCTTTTCTGTGACAGCATATTTTTGCAACTCTTTCTAGGGTTAAAAGTGACCACAATAATTACTGAAAACACTCAGAAATTTCTAAACTGTGCTAAACTGCATCTTTTCCAGTATGCCTACTGTGTCTAGGCCTTGGACTAATAGTATTCTGCATTAATTATTCCACTGTGGAATATCGCTGGGAGCCAAAGAAACACGCTCTAAGAACATGCCAGAGCTGTTTCAAGTGTGCAACCCAGGCAAATCGCCTGCACAAGCTAGGGCATGTTCCCTTGACAGCACGTGAATTAGCATGAGCTGGGTATGATGTGGTGACTAGGGAGGGGGAAAAATGCCACAGAATTAATTACATGGACATAATAATGGTCACTAGTAAAAGGCTGCAGAGGATCATGTAGGACAAAGCTCGTAATGCACTACAGCACGGCATAGGACACTGTCACTGCTTGTGTTAAATGCTCAAAGCCTGTGTGCTGTGGAGAACCTGAAAGTGTTCACTGGACACTTGCATGGGCAGAACAGGAACAAAGCCAGTTAGAAGACTTCCTTCTTATGTTCCTGGAGCTGCCACTAACATGACAGTAACTGCTCTGTATTTAAATGCACCACAATAAAAACATCCAAGAGCACACCCACATCAGTACATTACTTCAAGTAAAATAAAAGCGTGTGTACATTTCTGAAACTTTTCAAAATCTATTATTGACCCATATAATGAGGTAGATCACAGACTAATCTTAAAATTAATCTTAAAATGACTTGGACTTCTAAAATATCTTTTTTTTTTTCTCCTCTTTTGCTCATTATGCAACAATTTACTATGCTAAGCATGCATAGCAATGGACTAATACCAAAATGAAATAACTGATCTGTGACGGAAGTTGCAACTCCAGTACTGCTGGTTATTAAAGCATGCTGCAGCTTTTTCCTATGTTAGGATGAGAAAGGGTGGATTCCAGACACTGTCGTTTTGACTCAGGCACTGACTGTACTTAAGTAATTGGCATAGTTTTTATGGCATCCTGGCAGATTTTACTGTTTAAGCCAAAGAATAGGTTCTAGCTGGTTATTTCCTCGTGAGCTGTTAAACCTCTGTCATGGGCACAATCAGAGCAAGGAGGTGGCAGAGAGATGTTTCCAGATCTTTGGGTAGCCAAGCCTGCAGCAATGGCAGCAATGGGGCTCAGCTGGCAGAGCCTGGGGCGAGGTACATAATCTAGGCAACAGCTTCAGCTACCCACCTCACTCAGACACATTTGTTCCTTCCCAGTGATAACAACTAGCAGCCTGAGGTTAAAGAAAGGTCATTAATTAGAAAATGTTTCCAAACATGCAGCAGTATGATTACTCATGGGGAACTGCCTGCCAAAGAAGTGATCCCTGTATGCTTTTACACGTGCTGAAGAGCAGACAGGGTAAATACAGGAGGATCAGCAGAGCAAGAAGTTAAAGCATTTCAGGGAGCTGGAAACAATAGGCCTTGTCTGTTTTACACAGACACTGAGGATTTCTTAACCTGTCCGAACAGTTTTAACTCATGATTCCCATTTATAGGAGGAAACACATCACTCTAAATTTCTTGTGCTGATTTATTTTATTGAAAAAAAAACCAAACAAACCTCTTCCAAAAGATCAAATAGCATTTGCAAAGTCAGTCCTTCGCGCTAGTATCTTTGACTAACAATATCTGGTTATTGTACAGGTCTTTATATTTAAAATAATCTTTTTATTGCCATATTGGCATAAAATGAGTGGATTGGATTTTTCTGTGAAACACTCTACATCATCCAGACAAATGGCCTTCATTCAAGAACAATCACTGATAATGCCCAGGAGGTAAGGGTAATTTTACATACAGCCAAAGCGATTTTGTGATATACCTAAACTTCAAAGCTGTGGACTAGTTTCTGACCCCAGAATTAAGCTCACTGTTAATTGTTACCAGAATGGTGTTGCACACTATAGAGTCTTTTACTGTGGCATTTTGTAATTTAATCCTACTTTGCTTCCATTTTGACACAGAGGAACGACACAATTATTCGTGACCACTAGAAAACGGTCACTGAGTAATTAATCCACACTAGAAACCCTTTGAAAACAGAATTAAACCCCTGGCCTCTTTAACCAGAGCACATTGTACTCCATTACAGGTATTTAATAGATTTATGAATTAAATAGAATATGATATCATGAATTTCTCTTTTCCATTCTGATAACAACTTGTGCTGACTGAATTTACAAATCTGTCTTGTTATGTATTAACCAGTCATCTGGGAATCCTGTTGAGTAACACAGCAGTTGTTGCAATACCAGGACTCCCTAATAAATCATGCCTGAGTCCTAAGTAAATATTGGTTCAAATACTGATTCACATGAGAGATATGACTGCAGTTTAAGAGGTTACAGGTGCTGGCTGAACTACTTTAGGGAGGACCACTCCCTCCCTCTGTGTTCATTTGAGATTCACATCAAAGTGCTCACTTCACTTTGAATTCATGAGAACAGAACATTCCCCTTCACTTTTGATACCAGCACTCTCTGTATCAGCACCTATTTTGATGCTCTAAAATCAAAGGTATCACATCATGTATAAGTACTAAGTTATTCAGTTATTTACACTCCGGATAGGTGTAACATCTGGGAACAGGGGAGTGAGACACAAGAAGTTATTTTTTATGGGCACTGATGGCAGGAGGAGAGGAGGACACACAATATTTTTCCTGACATGTAGATACTATAACAATTGCTGTCCAAAAAATCCAGAAGAGGGAATTTGAAGTGAGGGAAACATCTGACGACAAAATGAAAAGAGTTATCTTCCACACTTCGGAAAACAGAAGGAGTCTCTCATCAGTTGGAGGAAGCTCAAGGGAAGAGTGCCCCATTCAGTTTGTTTTTACGCTAACAAAAGGTATTGTAAGCCACATCTACACTAGCAATCTGCTCTTCTTTGGCAATATAGATATCTCCTTCACTTAGCCATGAATCCCAATTGTTCTTTTGAGTAGGATGAACACAAATGCTTCTAGATACATTTCACAGTTACAGATGCAAACAAGAATGAGTTTCACCAAAGTCTCCTGGGCACTTCTGTCTTAGAAAGTCCTAAGCCAGCAACTAGAGAAAAGAGCACGTATGCTCCATTCCAACCAGTCTGAATAAGTGGACTGTGAATAACACAAGCCAGCTGCTCTAAATCTCCCCAAGTCTTGCGGATATTCACTTTGGAGAGTGGTTCTGTAATTGCTATATTCACTAAGAAAATTAAGAAAAATGTTTACATCACAGAAACGAAGTTCCTGTTCTGAGCAATTTAAGATAAGTACATTTACATCAAAAGAGCTCAATCTTTCAAATGTAGGAAGCCTGGCTTACCTTTACCTCTTAGATTAATTAATTGCTTTTCTTTTTTAAAGGCACAGAAAATAAATCCATGCATTATCTTTGCTTTCAGAGTAACACTGTTTTCTTCATAATATTTGTAAGAAGAGTAGTTGGAATCAAAGCTTAAAGCATCACACCACATAAGTCATGACATAGATCATAAAAGTTTGGAAGTAAATAACCAATACCTAACTAGTCAGAGAATTCAAAGTAATTAGAATTATACAGTCTCCTGAACTGGAAGGGACCCATGAGGATCATGGAGTCCAACTTCTGACTGCACACAGGGCAACATAAAAGTTAAACCCTGTATCTAAGAGCATTATCCAAATACTTCTTGAACACCGGACAGGCTTGGTGCCATGACCACTTCCCCAGGGAGCTCGTTCCAGTGCTTGATCACCCCCTCAGTGAATAGCCTTTCCCTAATATCCAATTAGCCAAACAAAATATTCTCCAAGTGACGCCTTTACTATGGTATGCTTTCCACAGTGCCATAGTACATGCAGAAAATCACTACTCTTTGAACTGTTCTCTGCACAGACTCTCCTTGCCACAGACAAATCCCATGCATGCGCAACTGAATACTTTCGGCCTGTAGTACTTGTTGTGGTTGAGCCTCTCTCAACTCCATGGAATGAAGAACAGAGCGGATTCAGTTATCTCTCTGTTCCTTCACTTGTATCACTCCTCAGCACATTGTGCAATTTTAAACCCTTTCCTTACATATGTAGTTAGCTAGCATATTGCTCTGTATCGTGCAAGAAATTCTTTTGTCCACTGGTTGACAAACTAGTCAGTGTTAAGGACGTTTTGGTTATTGCAATCTAGCTGCTGTAGCTGAAACAAATTTCTGTTGGTTCCCAGCTGGTCTCTAGCCGTATTTTTTTTGCCCTACAGAAGCCACAGGAATTCAGTTTGCCAGTCCTCTTCAAAATGAGCCTCCTTTTTGCCTCAGCATCTCTGCAGGCTCTGACATGGGCCTGGCAAATGTCCCCACCCTCAAAGAGCACAGCAGTTCCATCAGCATATGGGACCTCTCTGATGTGACTTCCAGTGGGTTGTCGGGGATCCCAGCTATGCACCTCACCAAAGTGCGGCACACTTCACAGCTAGCTGTCAGATAATGCACACAGCAATTCATTGCTGCATCTGGGCAGGAGGATGAGAGTGGCTATAGTACTCGTTCCTCCACATATTACTGTGGGATCTGCACCCCAGCTGCCTGGGAAAGCTTGTGCTGCCTTTTGGAGAAATGCCAGCAGCAAATTCAGCAGCAGCAAACATCAGCTTGGGGATCCAGAGCTGTGTGGTACCCAGCAGAATGACAGCTACATCAAACATACACTGAACCAACTAATTTAAGAACTAACTTCAAGAAGTGCTGCTCTGGACCTGATGTGCACCTTTCCTGCTCAGAAAAAACATCTCCTCGGCCACTTTGTAGTTCTCAGTGCAACACTGGTGCAGAGAAAGTATTGTAAGCAAGCTGTGGTAGATTATTGCGTAATTCCCACTCAGCTGTTCTCTCGTGCTGGGTTCAGGGAAAGTGGACAATTTTGTACCAGTGTTGCAGCCATTACTATATTCAGAGGATTTTCTCCCAGCTTCTAAACAATAACATATAGGAGTTAAGACGTGTGCTCTCTCGGCATGCTTGACATGGAAAACTATCAAAATAATTCTCTGTCATCTCAGCAACTGGCTCTACTACGAGAAATAATTCTAGCTCCATGTCAAGCAAAAATTATTGTGATTAAAGGCGTCCACATTAACAGAAAAAAAATCCAACTTAATTCTGACTCCAAGCACAATATCTGTAAGATTACTGTGACTGAGTAATCAGTACAGGAGACTGTCTCACAGAGCATTCAAACAAGAATAAGCTCTTCCAAGCACAAGTAGTTAATTTGTTTTCTTACTCCTGCATCACAGATTTTGCCAGACATTATTTTGCAAGGCTCTTTGAAACCAGCATTTTTGCCAAGCAAGGAGCTAGTGCACAAGATGTCTTTTTCTTGGGCAATGGATGAAAAGACCTGCTTAAGCCTTCGTAAGAGGTTTCCTTCTTTCACTTGTGCTATGTCTGCCAAGGCTATTGCTAAAAAAAGGTTTTGATGCAAGAACAGATAACTTGCTTAGCACACTGACAGACAGCGTGTGCAGGATCTTGGTATGATGCTCCCCATATGTATGCTTTGAAGTGTGCAGCTATCCCCTTGTCCTGTGACTTACCATACCCCTCCTCCTGGAGGTCCACTGTCAAGCACCTGACAGAAAAAAACACAGCCACACAGGATGTCAACAGAAGAGCAGAAAGAAGCCAGGGCATCTCTTCCCTGTTATTAGCCTGTTTGGCTTGGGACTTTGTGTGTTTGTCCTTAGAGGACACCAGTGTCCCCGTACCTGCCTGGCAGTTGGTGTTCCCTGGCACAGCCCCAGTGGTCCTGCTATCCCGAGGAGGATAAAGAAGGATAGGGAGACAGAGGCTCAGCAGTGATGGCCCCAGTCTGGGTCAGGCCATTCTGTCACTTGTTCATGACCGGTTTGTCAGCACAGCCTGAGGGATGCTGCCAATGCTCTTACTGCCCTTCAAAATCCTTGGCTAACTGCCACAGAAAGACACCACTCAGTTAAAGTTCAAACCAAGTTTGCAGCCAAAAAACCAACTCCCATTCCCTTCCAGCCCTGAATTAGAATGACTTCAAAACAAATAGATTGACCTCAAAAAACAAAAATAGAAGTGCTGTTGAATCACCTCCTGCCTTCCTAGAAAATCCTGTTCTCATTATTTGCACCCACTGGCAAGCTCTGCAGGGGCTTTCTATCAGTGTCCTAAGGCTACACAGTCCCACAAGCTAGCCCTGAAGGGGATGACTTGCTGTCTGCAGTGTTTTGTCCCCCATACTGAAGTCTACAGGGGCCTGTTACACTCGTTTTTCCCTATTCAAAAAACATCCATCTCCGTGTAAAGTTGGTATAGTCACAACCTTAACAGGACTTTCTTGTTTCCAATAAATTGTTTGTTTACAGTCTTCCTGGGCTCCACATCTTCCTTTCACAGTGCAGAACAACTCGGGTCCCAGGATCTCCTCCAAGACTTTATTACACCAAGGGTGAGATTTCATCACAGACATCTGCATCTCAGCTCAGCCCAAACTCCTGTGTACAGTCAACAGCACCAAGGGCAAGGTTCACTTACCCCTGAAAATTCTTCAGACAAGTGTCAACTTCTTTACTTTGGCTATTAAAGGAATCCAGACCAGGCAGCTTGGGTGTACACATCCACTTTGCAGATGTCTAGAATGAATACAAACACCATCCAAAGTGACGCTGAATTCTGTCTGAACAAGATTTACCTCCTGATTATTTTCCCGCTGTGCACACAAAGGAAGAGAAAGCTAAGCCACACACCATCAGCATGCCAGGAGCGTGCTTTTTTCCAAGCAGGAGGACCAGACTTCCTTTTGCTTGGTAACCTTCGCAGCAGGGTCTCTTTCCTTAAGAGCACGCCACAAACAAATGAGATTAGATCCACCTAAATTCAGTATCATCCTCAACACCTTGGGTGAGACAGTGTTTGTTATTTCATTAAAGAGCATCTGCACTCCAGAAAGATGCAAAATGCCTGCATGAGAATCAGTCCATGCATTGTTGCAGTTCTGGCCCTCAGGGAGGCTTTTTGGTCAGATACACATCCTTCCTCTTCCTTGGTTTCAAACTTGGCAACTTGTTTGTGATAGGGCCCCCCTGAAAAGACAGAAGACTGTCATGAACACACAGAAGAGGTAGCAACTGCTAGAGGCAGGTACAGGCAGCTGTAAAAAACCTACCATGTCTTAATAGCAAAAGTAAGATAGGAGAGAATGGAGGTGTTGCTGATTTGCACTGGGAGGGTGGGAGTGCGTAAACCTGTTTGGCAGAGGGCAGGAGGCCAAGATCAGGGAGACCAGGTTGTTTGGGGGGGTGAAGGTCTCCATGTCCCCTCGTCTCTTCAGGAAAGTTCTAGAGAAGTATCAGAGCATCAGCACAAAGATTCAGCACATGCGCTGCAAAGGCATGAGGGATTATATTTTCTGGTTTAGCCTAGCTGTTGCTTTTGGCTGATAACCAGTGAAAATAAAGATATACTGTTATTATTACCACATTTGAGAGATCAGTGTGAAGGACAACCCTGCCACCCAGCAGAGTAATGCAGTGGAGAATCTAATAGCTCCCCCCTATCCTTTTCTTTTAGATTGTGCTGAAATGATAACCTTACCTTATCTGCAAACTAACAATAGCTCTACTGCAGCATAGGAAAGTTAAACAAGCCTTAAGTCAAGGGGATGTAGCCATTACCCTTACACACTGACAGAAGCTATAGACCACATACTCTTCTAGGGAAAAAATCTGCAAAAGGAACAGGTTTTGAGGCATTACTGACCTAAAACTACAGTCCTGTGGTCATCATGTTCCACCTACAAATATTTCCCCGAAGTCCTGATCACAGGCTATCAAAATCACCGATTTGGAGGTTTTTTTGCTGTTAAATCAGAATGTAGCCCCCATCAACAGGAAAGAAAACCTTGACATCAAGCCAGTCATCAATAGACAGGCCCCACACGGTGACTGAACTAATGTGCCCCCAGGAACTCTACTGCTACAGAAGGGTTTGTTGCATATGACAGAGAAGGGAAGTGGTAATGTGGGAAATCTCTGCTCTTTTCTCTGGGTTTGCAGTCAGGCAGTTTGCAGATGACTGGTAAATTCTCTTTAAGGACTTTTAAAGTAAAGACAGAAATGTAGTTTGGAGCATGTAGTTTCCTTGCTAGAGCTGCATTAATTCTGAGTAACTCTGCTGCACTGCATTATGCTAAGCAGAATAGGATCCCTCTGCTTCTAGAAGTTTTTGTGCTACCAATTACTGAAATCCTGGACAATACACTTTGCATGGAGTGCATGGTACTTGTGTGATTCTCCTCCTACACTACATCAATTTAATTAAAATATTACAGACTTCTGGGCAGCGTTTTGTTTGTTCCAAGATGTATTTTTTCAATGTTCTTAGCTTTCCTTTCAGTAAGGTATGTTCTTCCACACCCACCCTTTGGCCTTGAGAAGGCCAGTCCCTTAACAAACCACTCCATGCTCTGTTTGTTTTAGTAATTCTTACCCAAGGTCTTTATCTCAGAATCCTGTTTGTGCAGCTTTGGACAAGATTCATTAGTTGGTGGGGAGGGAATGATTTCTTAGGGCCTTTAGTGTTTAATATGTTCTCTTACCTGTGACTATTAAGTAGATGATTTACAAGCGTGTTGACACCTAGACGGTGTGAATCTCTGCCCCTTACAGTAGGTGTAAACACAACTTGACACAGCAACTATGGGAGTGGTAAGGGCTACAGAGAATTACAGTTTCTGGACCATGCACAAAGCACCCAGGAAACCTTAGGAGAAAACACTGTGGTGGATAGCCAACTGCAAGTCCTGGCACCTGCTTCTGGCAGATCTGTTCATGACAGCAATGCACTAAAAATCATATCCATCTTCTGTTGGAGTTGCAGCTGCAAATTCATAGCTTGCAGTGCTACTCCACATAGTAAATTTGCTAATTAGAGCAATGGATCTGGGAGTTTGTGATGGAGTAAGAGCCACTTGCCAAGGCCAGGCTGCTGCAGCCTGAGCAGCATTAGCTGCTGCTATGTGAGCTTAGCAGCACAGTGCAGGAATGCCTGGAATGTTTTAGCTAGCAGGTACTTCAGAGATCCCTCTCTAGGAAATATCTGCACTTCTCATAGAAATTGTCCCCCTGCCCCTTGCCTCTCTGAGACAGTAACAGTGGTCTCCCTCTTCTCCCCCCCAAACCCCACACAAATCAAAATCTCTCCAGCTCCAGTCTTAACCCCAGCTCCCCTTTCTGCGGTAAAGTCATCACAAGAAATGGAAATTCCACAAATCAGCAATATACCAGTGCCTTTACAAACATGCTGTGGGCCTGGATACAGCCTGGGCGGCAGGTTGCTTTTAGAGGATGGTCTCGTCCACAGCAGTGAGGCCAAACATCTACATCCTGTCAATTCAACAGCTTCCAAAAGCCAGAAAAAGAAGTTGCTGATCTGCCTGTTTGAGACAGGTGGAGCTACCACAGTTTTAGAGAAGGCCATCTCTGTTTTTGTAATTATCTTCCCTGTGCTGTCCTCATCTTCCTCCACCTCTCCAACACTGAAACACTTCAGAGACATTACGAGTAAAACTTTCTGATGAGTGCTTTTCTGATTTTCTGTGTCTTTTAAACTTCCCACCTCTGCAAAGCAATGCTTGGTAAAAGAAGGCTGTCCCTACCACACCAACCACCAGCCCTGCACTCACCACCACCACCAAGAATAGCAAAGACTTGCACTCCAGTGTCTAGGGCTATTCTGGGAAAGAAGGAGCTACAAAGTGGAGCCCTTTTTAATATCATATCCTAAAGACATATCTTTTCCTCAAAAAACACCTCCTTGCAAGATTCCCCAGCCGTTCTAAGTGTGAAATACCTTTGTCCAGTGGATTAATTCTTATCACTTCTGGACAGATAAAATGACTGGCAAGATGCATCTTTTGCTCATTTATAATTGGCTAAGAAACTTCACTTCTGGAAGAGGAGATTATAAATCACTATAGCTGGCAGTAAAATTGACATGAAGTGCAGATGCGTCAGTTTGGGGGGAGATAAAAGCAGGGCTAGTTTCCAACTCAGCAGTGTAAACCTCCGGAAACACACTAGTCAATAACATCTCCTTTCTTGTCTCCAACTTCATTTGTGTCACTTAAGATGCCATCAACCAAACACTTGCAAGTTCTGAAAGAGTTTTTATACCCACCATCGGCCCCATTGATGAGGTTTGTGTTAGGAACGCACTACCAGGGACAAACAAACAAGCTATTCAAAAATACTTTACAGTCACTGCAGGCAACCAGGGGTCTCCTAAGTAAGGTGTAGGTAGATATCTTATATACAGCCAGCATAAGCAGAATTTTCTGAAGGAAGAATTAAATCACACTCCAATGATTCTTGCACAGTGGCAGGCACAGCTAATTGACTTGCTGAATAGAAAATATTAATTCAATGCATAAATATGAGAGGAAAGAAGAAAAAAATTCACTTCACACATTTTTTTCTATATGCTGGGAATCTACTAAAAGCTAGTCATCTCAGTGTTCAAAGAAGAGATTCCTCCGACGTTTGACCGCATCCTAAGACAAGCTGCTACTGCTTGGCTCTCAGAAGGAAAGGGGCTCTGACAAGGTAATTGGATCAAGGATCTTCAAGAGTGGCAGTGTCAGTTACACAGACAAAGTTCCACTCCTCAGTCTAGGAGCCAAAGCTGAAGCCCCAGCAATGGCAAGAGGTGGGGTGCTACTTCCAGCTGGAACATCTAGGACTGTAGCGTGCCAGGCAAGCTGCCTTGGCCAGGTTTCTCAAAGGCTGTATGCCCAGAGACAGACTATGCAGAGAAGACTACAGTTGTGCAGTAGCTATTCCTCTGGGACCCAATGTCACACACAAATCCTGAGCAAATGGGGAAATCCATTTGCCAATGACACATCCAGAGAAACTCTGAACTACGGCAGCAACTCTAAATGAGAAGTGTTTGCTGCTGTTAAACAAATGCACAAGGAGAGGGGAGCACCCAGGAGAAGTGACATGCAGCTTTAGCACTTCATATTGAGGAAATGTCCACTTCTGTAAACAGAACGTCCACTTTATGACTCAAGGAGAAGGGCTGGGGGAGGAGGAAATAAGTGAGATGAGAAACAAAACCGGTCTGCAAGTGGATGATCTGCCTGATGAGAGCTGTTGAGCTGTGATTACAAACTGCTACTGTATGCCCTTTGACTCTCCCATACTGCCCTATAGTAATTCAATTGCTTCCCTATTTTCCTCTCTTCCAGTGTCCAACTGAAAGTTGAGTCTTTACTCAACTCTGTTGCTGGTTTTCTTCCACGGTCTCTTCTGAATTTAGTGACACAACTCCCCTCACCCAAAACACACACAACTTTTTTATTGCTATCAGCACAGACCTTAGTGCTTACTGATCTCTCTGTGCCTTAGAGCAGGTCTTCCCCTTCCATATTTTGTATCCTTGTTGGAGACCATTTCATTCCAGCCTTTCCTTCTCTAGCCCTATTTCCTGTGCTATTTGCCTAAGTATCCCAGGACTCTTACATCCTGTACTGGAGAGCCAACTCACTTTGCTGGTGCAATTTAATATAAGAAAGGGAGAATCCTAAGCATCCCTTGCTGACTTCTATCTGCACCTCAACCTGAAAGGAGGTTGTAGTGAGGCAGGTGTTGGTCTCTTCTCCCACGCAAGTAGCGATAGGACGAGAGGCAATGGCCTCAAGTTGCATCAGGGGAGGTTTAGATTAGCTATTAGGGATAATTTCTTTACTGAGAGAGTGGTCAGACATTGGGACAGGCTGCCCAGGGAAGTGGTGGAGTCACCATCCCTGGAGGTGTTCAAAAAACGTGTAGATTTGGCACTTCAGGATATGGTTTAGTAGGCACGGTGGTGGTGGGTTGATGGTTGGACTTCATGATCTTAGAGGTCTTTTCCAACCTATGATTCTATGTTTCTATGCACTTAATACTTTACCTGAAGCCAATGCTGTGGAGTATGAAGGGTCCTCTCAGGTCCTGGGTGTCTCTATAGTACTTGAGTGAGTTAATTATTTAGCAGGTAAGGCCAATGTTACTCTTTTATGCTCACAACTTGTGCAAAACCCTTGACAATTCACAGCAAAGTTCTCTCGGAGCCTGTAGTGATCAGTAACACCTGGGTTCCAGCTCTTCATCCCTCTTGGACCAGGTGCTTTCTCCATCAGTGGTTATTTTTTGGTAGACTAGGGTGTAGTGGGCATTGAACAGCAGAAGGCCTGAGGTAGCAATCCTTCAGATCAACAGGAGCCTTACCTACTGACTTCCAAGGCCTGAGGTAATTCCACAAAGCTCAGCAAAGAGGATATAAGAAGTGATGGGCAGTCCTCCATGATTTGGGGGAAAGGAGCTTTCTTATAAGGTAAAAGCAACCAGCATCGAAAGCACCTTGTCTAGAGTCCCAGGTTTTGAAGTCTTCTTTTAAGCAGCCCCTCTTACGCAAAGTAAGTGAACATGAAAGTAGCAGCATCTGCCAAAGCTCTTAAGCCAGAGGGACCGTCTGTTCTGAATGCTGAGGCCTTCACTGAGGTCACTTTGATCCAACCAAGCCTCACGATCTTGGTTTTGAGAAGCATCTGACCAAAGGCAGCCCAAAAGTTGCAGAACTTGGATTGAGCTTGTGCCAGCTGTCATATAAACCAGAGAAAGCTGAGAGCCGCTGCCATTACTCACAGGGGACGCATCCTGCAGGAAAGTACTGCCTGTCAATAGCAGCTAGAATGAACCCTAGCTTTCTTCTGGCTGTATCAGCCTACCCCAAACTCTTTCTTTGTAGGGACTGACTGGAAATACCAAGGAAGATGGTGTTGGATTTGGAGGGTGGGCAGCATCCAGTCCAGGTGCTTCATGTTCCTTTTGTGCTCCTGCAGGCAAGAGAATCCATCCTTAACTTTTCCCTGAAATGAAGCTGAGTAATGGGGCCCTTTCTAGATTGACAAAGGGAAAGTAGGACCAGTCCTCCACATGCACCAGAGTGAACTTGAGGCAAACGGCAAGAATCAGCCATCTGAGCTCTTGCATGCCACTTCAAGGGTCCAAGACAGAACGAAATCAGCAAAATTAGGGAAGTTTCAAGGTTTTACTAACTCAATAGTGCAGTGACATCCACCCTAGAGTCTAACCTGCTAAGTGAGTGGTAGAGCTGGCAGGACAGATTTCACTCAGTCCCTCAACAACTGGAACTTCAAAGCCAATGAAAAATGTCACCTGCTCAGACTAGTTGCCTTGCTTGCATGGATGGTGACACTAGCTTCCAGGGAGGGAAGAATTCGACATGCCTTGACTTGTACAGAGAGATGAATTTCCTTTAAATCATTATTGCTCTACCAGCTGTAAAAACTCAGATGTCTATTTTTGCACAACACTTCTCCAAACAAAGGCATTATGCTGATACGTGTAATTAAAAACCACACTCTGGGAAACTGCAAAATTGAACATGCCTTCTGAAGATGTAGCTTCTAGAAGAAAAGTCAGCAACCCGAGAAATTTTTTCAGAAAATGGGGGGATGAAACAGAAGAATCCCTTACTCTTGGATTTCTGCTTCCTACCACTTGGTGCATGTGTTTATTTCCTTCACTGCATGAGAAAATGGTTGCACAGCTGCCTGGAAATCTCCGTGCAAGGTCCCTCCTCCTCAGTACAGTTTAGTCTCATTAATTTTTCCAAGGTCTCTGCTTTCCACTGCCTATTGCACTTCCATCTGCTGAGCCATCAATGCCTGCTGTTCTCTCCTGTCAATGTCACCCTTACCTCTGTTCTTGTCGCATTCTTTCTACTTCCCTCCTTTTCCTGTTGCCATCTTTCATGCAAGTGCCACTCAGCCTCTCGTCTCATTCGCTAATTCATCCAGTCTTGATCCATTTCTAGAGCATCTTGAAACAGAGGAAATTGGTAGAAGCTGGAGAAACCAAAGCCTTCAAACTTGGCTACAGGACCAATGTTTTTGCTGTCCTTCATAAATGGAAGTCATTGCAAAGAGACTTGTTGCCCTTCTGCTCTGTGTTGTGTTCTCACATAGCGTTTCAGTTCATAACAAAAAGGCTTGCGCACATTGAATACAACAGCAGATGAGAAACACAGCAGGAAGGGTTGGGAGGCTGTGTTCAGCTTGAACTGCAGCAGATAGTATTTCCAACCAAGAATAAGGGTAGTCCATATTGTCAGCTGCTGTGTTTCTCTCTCTGATTAACAGGTCAAGAAACTTCCATTTGCTACAGCCTGCAGCTAAAGTGGCAGCATGCACTGCTGCAAATACCAAAACAGGCAGGTTGACACTCACTCACTGGCAGTGGTCTGGCCATTGATATTTCTCAATTAGGTTTTCAGCTCCACCCCTGCACACTGAGCGTAGCAACTTAAAGCACTATTGCCACCCTTGCTGTATAGCTTGCTCTTCAGAGCACGAGTGACACAAGGTGTCCTCTTACTGCCCCAGAAGCAGGACAACAGCACAGGATTTACAGAGCCTGAGGGAATGATTTGCTGGAGCATACAAAGTTGGCCTAAAGCCGCTGCCATGGAGGTCAGGGACAAATCTGCCATTGGCTTATATGGCAGCTGGTACTACTGAAAAATACCACCTTTGGGCTCTGTGAACTTGGGCTTCTTTATCTGTCCCACAGTAGAACTGAAAACTTCTTTCATCCACAGCCCTGTAGAGAGGATGAAAAGTAGAGAAGAGGTATCCAGACAAATATCCTTTGCTTCCTAACAGCACTTTGAGACCTGCCGTTTAACCAGACTCCTCTACAAAGTGACAACATCACAACCCTTTAAATAGGAACTTTTTCTCTACATAGATTTGCATCTAAGTAGAAGTCAGAGAGCCCATTAGCTGTCAGAACCCATCTAAGGCCTCACTCAAAACTTCAGTTGAACCTAGCTTCCTTCAACAGCTTATCCTTTTTGGTGGTTTTTCTCCTTGTTTAAATAGGTGCCCAGGCCATCTGAAAAGAATTTAAAAACTTAAGACACACAGCTAAAGTAATCAAACATCCAAGCAAAGAGGTAGAACAGCACTAAAATGAAGCCTGAAGAGACTTGCTAATGACAACAGAAAAAAATCTGCTGCACACCCAGCCTTAACAGGAAGCAGGAATTCCTTGCTTAGAGATATCTTCTGAACAGAAAGACCTGGAGATTATAAACTCTGTAAGAGCATTAGCCCTTGGATGGTACCAGCCAACAAGCCTATGGCGAGATGGCAAAATGGATTCCTCTGAAGTAACACATGCCGTTATCTCAGAGCACATTACAAAGCTGAGGTGGACATGGCATTTATATCGAAGTTCAAGTCATCCTTGTTTCAGTGCACATGTAATTCTACGGCCCTTTAGTGACTCTTCAACTGTGGAAGTCCAGAGTCTAAGGTCAGGCCCTCATAAATAGGAATTTACTCATGCTCAGCTGACTCTGATGTTGCCCTTTGAATGGACACATCAACAACTTGAGTTAAACTACCTTACCCACTTCCACTAACCCCCTCCCTTTTTGATACCATTTTGTCAATGCAAACTGGAAGGAGAGATGACAACTCAGACCTGATAGAGTGAACTTTGGCTGCAGTGTGAACTGTTTACCCTGACCATTGGGTTGTATGACCCACCAGGCTCCAAAATCAACATGAACTACCTGATCTGATGGGCTTAGATAACATTCACTAACAGCAGACAGAGCAACACTAAGTAAACTGCCATACTCCAACTACTGCCTTCTGACTTGCAACACCGTACAGGTGTAATACACTCCTCTGCCCAAAGAAAGGCCACATGCAGCTTTATAACTGAAATCTCACTTACGTACAGAAAAGGGGACTTAAGCATGGGCCTAGATGCTGTTAAACTGGAGTGTTCAGGGCTGCTTGTAAAACAAACTGTCTGCAAGCACTTGATCATGCCTGCTTATACTAACTTAAAAGAAGTTACACATGTAAAAGTTTACCCTCTTTCAGCCTATGTCTCTAGCACAGTAGTCTCCTAGGACTGCTGTTAGCACTGATACCTTGCACTGTTCTCAATCTGTCCTTCAGAACTCTGCCTGATGCTCACTGGAAAATTTCCCAGAGTGGTTCAGCTGACAGCAGCATCAAAAATCACAGCATGTGTCTAGACTTCTTTGTATGAAACATTCAGAGATAGCGCACAGCAGAGATGTAATTGTTGCAGCTATGCTCTTCTGTCTCAGGGTATGTCTTCACCAGAGATGACCATCTCTAAGCAGACAGCTGCAGATCTCAATCAAATGAAAATAGTTTATTCCCCTAATAGCTGTGTAACTTCAGGTCTTTGCTGCAAAATCTACTCCTCAAGTTTTGCCCTTAATTTGAGGGTCATCCATGCACAAAGCCTCTTAAATCTTTCCACTGGCACATCAAGATGAAGAGTAATACTATTATTAATGCCAGTGACTGCTACAACAGACTCCCTACCACACTACTTTCCCAGGACTCCCATTGAACAGATAGCTTGCGCTGTTGTCCTTGTCTTGTCCTTGAGAATTCTGCCCATTACTCCTTGGAAATTTTCCCAGAGCAGTTCAGCTTACAGCAGCACTACGAATCATAGCACATGCCGGTAGATGTTTTGTATTAGATGTACTGAGATACAATGTAGCAGAGGCTTAATTGTCACAAGGTTAGCTCTATTCTATCCCTTCTTGGTGAAAGACAGACAGACAGATAGGAATATAGAGAGAAAGCAGTCATCAGCAAGAAACTGCAAACCCTTCCTTAAGCTATAACCAGGCTATTGTTTTTTGGAACTTTTCCTGATATAACAAAAGACACAATGAAGACAGGAACTTTGGCAGCAGTGGTTTTGAACTCCACAACATCTCATTTTCCTCTGGTTTTCTATGCATGTGTCACTGGAAATTTAATCAGAATCAGTCAACCTCCAAACAGATATCTAAGCAGCAGCAAGCCTCTGGAAGTTATTACTTCTAGAATCAAAAGAAGATTTTCACGAAAGCAGCCCTGAATTGCTGAGTTAACTGATGCCCTGCTTTGCCTGAGCACTCTCACCATAGTGATTGCAGGAGCTGCCACTCAGCCATGGCTCTGTGGCTTGGGTCAGAGACAAACAGGACGCAGTGCTGGGAGGGAAGCGAGTTGAACTCAGGGACCAGTGATGGAGATGTGGGCCGTGGGCCGGGGCATTGGAAGCAGCCTTGGGGTGCACTGTAGTGGGAAAGGCAGTTTGAAATGGGAAGAGGTGCAAGCATCTTCACCGAGTACCAGCCTCAAAGCGCGAGCATAGACAAAGGTACTGCAACGTTATGAGAGGAGTGAAGGTGAAGGAAAAGGAGTTGAAGATGACGAGCGTGAAGAAAGGCGGCGTTCACAGCAGCACAGCAAATGCTGTTTAACTGGAGCTGGAACAAGCTGATTCATTCCTCTCGACATCATTAGTGTGGACTGCTCCCTCTCCTGGGGAAAACTTGCCAAAATAAATATAAAAATAATCATAACCCAAACCATCGCTTCAAGCAAACAATGCACCCACAGAGCTCACAGGCAGAGAGTCTTGCAGACTGAAGCTGGAGAGGGCAGGGTGCAAGAACCCCATGCTGCCCTTCCCAGTGCATGGCTCTGTCCTGGCTAGAGGAGCCCAGCGTGGTCACACAAGCTGTAACCTCCAGACTCCAGTGCAGATCTAAGCACCGCTCCAGCCTGCACAGACAGCAGCAACACTGTATTCTCTGCTGCGGTACTGCTACCAAGCACCACCCAGACCATCCTGCACTCCCAAGCCAGTGGAGTTACCCAGTGGTGCAGCAGGCTGGGATCCAGGAAACAGTGCTTGCAAGGACTTTGCAGAGTGAATATTGGAGTGGAAATGCCTCATTTCTGGGAATCAGATCAAGGTCATCTGTTCCAGTCATGAGTGCTGGTAAGCACCGATATTTTTAGCCATAGAAATAAATTTCAAAGTCTGTGACCAAGGAGGAAGAAGGACAATCTTGAAACACACTCTCATGGTGAGAAATTTTCACCACCTACCTACCATTTACTCCTTTAGGATTCCAAAGTCCAGTTAAAATCTTCGCAATGAAGCTAGCTCAGAAGATCTTGCAAGAAGATTAGAAACAGATGTTGAAAATGGCATGTTACAGCAGCCAGTAAATACCCACATGAAGCACCCCTGGAGAGGTGAAAGGCTCTGCTGAGCTTAATAGCTCATGAGCATATACCATACTGGCTGGTACTGGCGTATGACAAATGCCCCTTCAGCCTCTTCCTTCTAAATCCTTGCCAAGTTGATGATCTCTGCTGTCAAAAAGTTATGATTTTAACACACACAATTAAAAATGAGAGAATTATTATTTCTGTTTTATGGAGGGGGAAAAGGGGAACAGGTTTGCCTTGTAAGCAGGAAGCACTGTCAGGGCTACTAAGAAACCTAACACTTTCCAGATCCCTGGAGTCCAGCCGAAGTCATCCACCTCCTCTAGGTGCACATGCTATGCCAGCTTTGTGGAAGCTTTCACCCTGGTGATGCAAGGATGAAAAAAGCCTTGCCTGATTCTTAATAGTCTATGAGAGTCATCATATGACACTACATTGGGCAATTACGCAATCAGCAAGGGTCACAAGACATACAGCCATTCCTCTTGGCTTTGCAGCTGCTTTTCAGAGCCAGGACTCCTCCCTTCTTACACCATTTTGCAGTCAAATGCCGCAGCACTCACGCCTGCCAAGCGCTGGGAAGCCCTACCGTAACAGTCAGGCCCTGTAAGAGGCACACCATTTTTCTGTCTACAGGCACCAACAAGAGAACCATAACGGATTTGCAAAATCTAATTAGCCTGAATAGATTCTTACTGACTGCAGCTGCTTGGCAACATAAAAGGGGTACAAGTCTCACAGATACGCTTGGGTGGGGAGAGAGAGCTTTTCCAAAGGATGATAAGGAATAGAGGAATGTTACTGTTGCCCTATACCTTCTACAATCTCAAAGAGGTCTTCCAACTAGTTTACTGTTCTAACTAGGGGAGTCATGGCTACCTAATTCAAGACTCGTAATACATACATAGATGTTTGCATAACTTGTCCTTGTCCTGAGGAGCTTATAGCTTTATTAGACTCACAGGCTTTATTAGGCTTGTAGCTTTATTAGGTGACAGGTAGCATCACCCCTGTTTTACAGGCAGAACGCAGATCAGGAGCCAGACTTCAAATGCTTCAGTGACATGTAAGGTAAGTCTAGTCAGGCATGTGTGAAGGACACACAGGAACAGGACAATTAATAAATACGAAGTGGAAAAGTTCAAGACTGAAAAAAATAATACCCATTGCAGCCTTCCCTGACCAAAGCAACCAAGCAGTCCGATTCCTAGGCGCTCAGACAAACAGCTCCTTTCCCCCAGAGACTGCCATCTCTGCTGCTGGGGCTGCAGCACAGGATGGTAGCCAGTGCCCCGGACTCCACAGTGCACAGCCCTGTGCTTTGCCACCGACCCACCTCTACCAGAGATCACGTACGCAAACCAGGTGGCTGAGGTGGGGGTGCAGGTTCTCTTCTGCCTCGCTTGGCCTGCTACTTCTGGCAGAGGCATTTCTCTCCATAAGCTCTGGAAAAGCTCAGCTCTCAGGGCCCTTACCCCACTGGTATCTATGACTATTTCTTCACTGATTAAAAGCATCTACCTATGCTTCAGATTTGGAAGAGCCTCCTATCTACTCACCTTGCCTTCTGTGAGTCAATTGGACTTTCTGGAGCATAAGCCAGACTTTCAGAGCACATCAGCATTTGGGTATAGTTCTGCTCTCTTTCTACAGAAGTAAAATTTGGATTCTGAGGCCCAGTTCAAGGACACACAATGAGCTTTTAATAGCCGATCGAGATTTCCTGCATTTCTGATCATTGTCATCCCACTGAACTAGCTAGCCAACATCAGGGAATGCTTAAACCTGCACAGAAGGTGATGCACCAAGTCTTTTCTCTGCCCTTCAAGCAGTGTTTCGGAGATCAGTGCTATTTCAGAGTTTGTCACTTCTCTACTACGTTCCCTCAAGGAGGCCAGTGCCTCCATCTCTTTGTCACTGTAACTCTGATCTCCTTCACAGGTCTTTGTGTGCCATGGATTATTGCTGCATTGTTCTTTGTAATTCTTGATCCAAAGAAGGCAGGGGCAACAGTAAGAGTCCTGAGACTTAACCCCACAGTTTCTGTGAGAGCAGCAAGCCAGGGCTGCAGAACAAAGGAAAAGGGTGACACAGCCTAGATTGAAAGAAAGACAGGCAGTGTTTGACTACATCTTTCACTATTTGCATTCCCCCATAGTTTTCATTAAAATGTTGTAGAAATGAATCTGCTAGGTCAGTTTAGATAACAAATACCTTGCAGTGTGGGGGAGAATATCAAGTAAACGAAACATGAGGGTTCAGTATACCAGAAAGAGATGTTGACTAGATGGCCAGGATCTTCCTGCCGCTGATAGCACATAGCACAGAGGTGCAACCTCTGAGCAAATATTGATTTAAAAGTACTGCATAGCAACAGAACAGGCAGCAGCCAACTCGTTCTCGCTTGATTTTGTGAGCTGTAAGACCAGCCAACAACCCCTCCCCTCCAAGAACGCAACAGCATTCCTGAGGCAAGTGTTAATGCTGGATCTTGACCAAGAAAGGATTCCTACAGACTAAGCGGATGAGAGAAGGATGTCACACTGCTTGCCTCTTTCCGCTCTTTCCCCCACTAGCCCCATTCCTCCTGTACTTGCACTTCCCCTTGTCTGAGGGCCTTGGACAGAGCAGCAAGCGGCGGGCAGCAGGATACAAGGCGCAGCAGCACGCACAGCCCGCCTGCCCTTGGCAGGAGATACTCCGGCTAATGGGAACAGCAGAAACTCAAGAGACAGGCACCAATAAGACTGGAAAATGCTGAAGGGGGACCTTTCCTTCTGGTAGAATGCAAAAGGATTAAAACTAGCGAGAGCACAGCTGCGTTCAGCATCAAGATATTCCCCCACTCCCCTTGCCGATCATTGCTCTGTAACTTGGATCGTCCCCTCCCTCCAGATCACTGCTGGCTGGCTGCTTTCTTCCCCCAAGTATCATCCAGATGCAATCCTGGGATATCACGCAGTAAAAGCGATAAATGGCCAAGCAGCTTGCAACTCATAGGTACTGGTTTCCAAAAGGGAGCGGGGCTGTGGGGCTGAGATCCCTTTCCTGGAATGTGAGTGCCACCTTGTGCTGGGACCCGTAACAGTCAGGGGACAAAAACCCAACTCGTCTAGAAAAGCAAGCGAGAGAAAGGGGACAAGAAGCCATCTTTGGAGCAAAGCTGCATTGTGTGTTTTGGCTTTTGGAGACCTTTCCCCCTGGTACCAAGCAGCATCCCTCTCAATACCCTGCTGTAGGGCAGACTCTGCGTTTTGAAGGGCGAGGTGGGCTGCAGTGAGCAGCTGTTTGCAGACAGGCTCGGACCCCAAGCAGCAGCACAAGGCCTTACCCAGCCATGTCAGATCTCAGAGGTAACCACGCACAAACAGCTACCGCTGGCAGGCGTCATCTCCATCCTCAGCACGGAGAAGTCCAGGGAGAAAGAAGGTGTCGCCTCAAACAGCAAAATTTTGCTGAGTGTTCCTGACATCCACACTGGAGCCTGGTTCACAACAGATAAGTCTGTAACACAGGTGTGGAAGATGAATCAGTAATGATGAACCAGATGTGGAAGATGAACCAGATGAATGCAACAAGCATTTTACAGAGCAATTTCCAAATGCAAAATACTGCTATCTGAAACCAATGTGCAGATGAGAGAAGCCAGCTGGCTTGCCAGAGCAAAAGCAAAGCAGGGTTTGAGTTTCTTATTTGTATCTTTAAAATTCACGTTGAGGCTTAGACTCTAAAGATGGGTTAAAGTTTCATCTGGTCAAATTATATGAGGTGCCTCAAATGAACTTCTGAAAATGCCTGCTTCTCTACACTGATTTTTAGGGGAGCTTTAGCATAGTCAGCCTCATGCAAATTTTTTTGTTTGTTCAAAAATGGGAGGTTGTTACTGTGTGAAAATACATTTCAAAGTCAGCCTAAAAGACTTTGCATTTCTGTTGATCAGTTTGGGTTTAATCTTCCTATAACTTGGAATATTTTCACAAGCTGGCTATAGACTTGGAGACAGTATTGCTCTTAGTTTTATTTGCTTCAGGGCTTCTTCACAAGCTTAAGAGCGGAAAAAAACCCCAGCGGCTTCTGGAAAACATTTCTGTAGCAAGGTAGGAACTCCTTTGCAAACACTTTGGAAAGGAAAAGGGTGTGAGTATCATGCTCATGAAAACTTCTCACAATCAGAATCCAGTAACTTGAATTTTGAAATTAAGACTACAGCTAGGTACTCTAAGAATTAAAATGCCACAAGCACAACACTGTTTTATCTCAGAGCAAGAGTGATAAACCCAGGACATTCAGAATTTGAGTCCTGTTCAAAAGAAATCTGACTGCCACATAAATGCAATTAGAGCATACAGCTCTTATCCTAAAGAGTCTTACACAAAGCGTAAGTCCAAAGCTACACGTCTAAGCAGTCCCCCTGTCTCCAGCAAGACCAGAGGTGCATACAAAGGTTACCCTCTAGGTACACACTCACAAGGCTGAGTCAAACTAAGAGTGCTAGGTGGATCATTTTTCCCATTAGTGATTAACCAGCACAATGGTGTGTGGGCAGGGAGAGCGCATCACGGCTTTTCCACAGAACCTACCACCACATCCTGGAACGGGAGGGAGGACCATCAACTTCAGAGTGCTGAAGACAGAGACTACCGCCAGAGCTGAATTTTGTCTTCCACTCCCTCTCCCAGAGTCCTGTCTCCTTTGGTATTTGCAGCACACGAGCTCTGACGTAACAGGACAGAAACATCATTAGCGACATCACCTAGCTCAGCAGCTAAGGTGGCAAAGAGGTGCCAACATCGGTTCCCAGCAGCAGGGCCACTGCTGAGTGCTTTGGTGCTGCCAGTACAACCTCAGAGAGATGAGACTGCACTGCAGCTGCACAGGGGTGAAGGTCTCCGTCCGACTGAGACAGTGGTCCTTAAGGTGATGCTTAGCACCAACCATCCACATTGGCATGAGGACAAACATCGGCACCTACTGGGAGCACGGTTCAGGGTTCTCGCTGACTGCTAGCTCTGCACTCCTAGACACAAGCTGTTAGGTGGGGTATTGTGTTTTTTTTGAATCTCCAGACACCTCTCTCCTCCCTCGGTAGATGCGCCACTTTAAGGGCAGCAGCTGCATCTTGCATGCAGGTCAGCTGCACGGGATGGGAGTGTGATATTGGAAAAGCCCTACAGAAAAGAGCTGGAGTAAAACATTAAAATCCCAGATGAAAGCAGTAAGCAGGAGGACTGACCCAAACATTTCCCAGCAGGCAAGTATACTATCTGGATACTTGATACCACTGACATAGTATCCGTGCACTCTGCCTACCAGAGCTACAAGGAGGCCTACGTACATATGACCTATTTACTGTTTAGCCTAGTAACTCTATCCATAATATTTGATTACAACAGTTTTATTGACAGCATATTTACAGCCCAACTTAACAGAGAAGCGTTACACACAAGCAGGCACGAGACAGCGATCAGTTCATCCCTTACCTAACCTGTGTGTTCTCACTAGCTGACAGCAACCCCTTTCCCTTCCTTCCTACCAAACACCCCTCACATCTCTTCCCTCTTCAGGTTTCCCCCTCTTCAAGTCTCCGAAAGTTGTCCTGTCCACCCTGACACACCTTGTATGAGCAAAGCTGTAACGGCTCGGACTGACAAACATCGATCTATCCCAGCACACAATCTCTGACAGCAACCGACAATGTGAGATCGGCCTGTAGGTAATAGGTCCACGCACTCCTTTACCAGTAATACTGCCAACTGTTTCCCCACAACTAACTGAAGCTCAATTATACAAACTCAATCCCTGTTAAGCTACTACACTTAGATTTACTACCATCAGTGGTTCATAGATATAATTAAAGCTTTAGAATTTGTGTATTACAGACCTAGGAAATATTAATGTTTTGTGTGTGGGTGTTTTTTTTGTTTGTTTTTTTTTACAAAGAGTAAGACTAAGTTTTGGTGTTTTTTTTTTTTTTAATAAAAAGATACTACATTTCAGTCTTTCTTAAAACTTTTAGAAGTGTTCAGAACACTTTTAGTACCTCAATTCCTTAACCTTTCCTTAATCCTTCTCCCAATGCCTGCTATTTTTCTTCTACCTTGAGTTCAGACTTCATGCTATTTGTATCTACCAAAATAACTGAAAACACACACATATAGTTAGTTTCACCAGAAATTACATTTGTCATCCTGTGCTATAAAGTAGATATACCATTAGCTTTGGGCTTTTTGCTAGGAATCTAATAAATCTGAAAAGATTTTAATTTTATTACACAACATATTCCCCAAGCTGGAATCCTTCCCCATTAATCACTTACTCCAGACAGCTGAATCATCTCTGCTACTCAATACTGACCTCAGAATTCAGTGTTACCTTCTACAGAAGAGAACCTACTCTAGGCTTCAACCTTACAAAACACAGCATGGAACAGCACGGATTTTTTTTTTGGGGGTGGGGGTGGGTGTGTGAAAGTATTTGTCCACTTCATTTTACAGCACTCAACACAGAAGTTAACAAGGCAGCTGAGAGTAGACAGGAAAAGACAAAAAACTACTCTGCCTCAAAATACATCCCTTCCTCCCCCCTCAGTAGAGGAATATAAAAAAGTTTTTTTCATTTCAAAGTGGTTTGAAATGAAAGCCGGAATGCAGAAAATGCATTAGATGTTTACAGATTTTTAACAACTCAAGATTTTAAACATCTTGTGTGTTATTCAGCTATCAACAGATACACAACTTCAAAAAAATAAAGAAAATATACTGAATTTTCAGGAGTGATTAACATGACCTCAGAACCAATGTTTGGTCCCATATTTAAATGGTATATAAGTAGTTTGTCTTCTGGATTTCACTGTAGATCTAAAATAGCTGGACTCCACATTACTTTTGCGTGCCATGTCAAAGACAACTTTCAGAAGTATTTAAGTACTTAAAAGCCTGAATCTGGTTCTTAAAAAAACCTGTAAATCCTGTCTCACTATTAATACTGAAGGCACCAGCACAGCATTTTCATTTCTAAGTATACTCTGTGGTCACACCCAGGGCTGGATCTCAAAGCTTGCTGTTACTTCTGCAGTCAGAAGGTGTTGTTTGCTGAAGCATTAGCAGTCTGGCATTACAGGAAGCTAATCCCTCCCAGACTGTGGCCTACTGTGAC